>NW_006159826.1:2029202-2032849 GCF_000334495.1 Tupaia belangeri chinensis | reverse complement strand
GGGCCTTGGACTTGAGAAGTGGGGGATTGCTGAGGGCGTGGCTGAGAGAGAAGTCAGGTCATGGCAGGAGAGTTCAGGGACCGCCTCTCAGGGCTGGGAGTCGCGAATGAAGGCAGGAGCAGCCTGGTGGGAGTAGACCTCCCTGGCCAGTGGAGCTGCCAGTGGCCCTACCCTGAGATGTGCGGTGTGGGAGGCTGGGCCCACAGGGCAAAAGGCTGGCCTCAGCCCATGTCAGGGAGGAGGCGGAGGGCATGGGGACGGGGACCAGGGGTTGGCAAGCTCGGGTGGGCTCTGCCTGCGGTCGGCCGCGCCTGGCTCCCACTCGTGTTGTGCTGTCGTCCTGGAGACGCTCAGGGCTGCAGTTCTCAGATCACCTGACCCGGCTCCAGGTACCCGGGTTGCTGCAGCCGGGGCTGAGAACGTCTCTAATCTGACCCCATTTATTCCTGTTTAGGACAGGGAGTAGTAAAACCGCGTCAAATGTGATTATAGAGTCACAGAATTCTGACAACGAAGAGGATGAGCAGTTTGTGGTAGAAGCTGCCCCTCAGCTCTCTGAAATGTCAGAAATGGATCTGGTGAGTTAGCCGAAGTGCGGCGTCTTAGAATAATTCTGTTTATTACATTGGAATGAATGCTCTAGCCTTCACATTTCTGTAGCCAGGATTTTCCCGTGCTGCTTTCTTTAATTTGGTCATTCCATTCTGAGGCCCACAAAGCAGGATCTTGAGATTTCGGCAAGCCCGACTCTGCTTTTTCCCCTTATTTTCCTGCTCAGGTACCAGCAGTGGAACTGGAAGAAGACGAGAAGCACGGTGAGTCCTGGGTGTGGGCACACGTACATGCGTGTATACGTGTGTGTCTGCACGTGTGTGCGCATGTGTACGTGCACATGTGTCTGTGTGCGCGCGTGCACATCTGTGTCTGTGTGCGCATGTGCATCTCCTCTGTGTGCTTCAAAAGGAGCTGAAGCAAGTGGCTGTCACATGCCAGGCTCTGGTCTGCAGTCAGGTGGGCAGGACCTTGGCCCTGCTGCCGTGGACCCCTCCGCGTTCTGGGAGGTGCCGGGTAGGAATGCCTCCCCTAGAGGGTTGGAGGCACCCAGAACCTGGGGGTTAGTGGGGAGCTGCTGTGCAGACCCTGGGACCTGGAGGTTAGTGGGGAGCCGCTGTGCAGATCCCGGGACCTGGAGGTTAGTGGGGAGCCGCTGTGCAGACCCCGGGACCTGGAGGTTAGTGGGGAGCCGCTGGGCAGACCCCGGGACCTGGAGGTTAGTAGGGAGCCGCTGTGCAGACCCTGGGACCTGGAAGTTAGTGGGGAACCGCTGTGCAGACCCCGGGACCTGGAGGTTAGTGGGGAACCGCTGTGCAGACCCTGGGACCTGGAAGTTAGTGGGGAACCGCTGTGCAGACCCCGGGACCTGGAGGTTAGTGGGGAGCCGCTGTGCAGACCCTGGGCCCTGCTGTGCAGACCCTGGGACCTGGAGGTTAGTGGGGAGCCGCTGTGCAGACCCCGGGACCTGGAGGTTAATGGGGAGCCACTGTGCAGACCCTGGGACTTGGAGATTAGTGGGAGCTGTTGTGCAGACCCCGGGACTGGAGGTTAGTAGGGAGCCGTTGTGCAGACCCCGGGACCTGGAGGTTAGTGGATGGGGAGCCACTGTGCAGACCCTGGGACTTGGAGATTAGTGGGAGCTGTTGTGCAGACCCCGGGACTGGAGGTTAGTAGGGAGCCGTTGTGCAGACCCCGGGACCTGGAGGTTAGTGGGGAACCTCTGTGCAGACCCTGCAACTGGAGGCTAGTGGGGAGCCGCTTTGCAGACCCGGTTAGTGGGGAGCCGCTGTGCAGACCCCGGGACCTGGAGGTTAGTGGGGAGCCGGAGGGCAGACCTCCTTTTCTCTCCATTTCTTCTTCCTTTCCCTCTAGGTCTCCTTCTCCTCCCCTTCCCTCCTTTTCTTTTTCTACCTCCACCTCCTCTTCCTCCTCCTTTTTCTCTTCCTACTTCTAATTTTGCCACAGGACACCTGTGCTCGCTGGAGAGCGAGAAAAAGTGAGAAAGCACTCCCCAAGGGCATGGTCGTGCTTACACTCCCTTCTCCATTTCTCCCTCCTCTTGGGATTTTCGGGCATGCATGCATGTGACCCAGCATGTTTGTCAAGCTGCCAGGTCTGAGACTCGAACCTCATAGTTGGCCATGCGGGATCCAGCTGCCCTAACCACCTTGCCACCAGCTGGCCCATTGGCCTGTTTCTTATCCGTACCATTAGACAGTGAAACTGGGTGTCTTAAGTCCTCCTGATGTCTGCGGTCTGTGATGTCCCTTGTTTCATTTCAAGTGCTCATAGGTAGCATAGAGTCACTCACGAGCCCCCACCCCTGTGTGTCACGGAGCTCATCCCCTTCTCTCTCAGCCTGGAGCTGCATGGCCCTTCTCCACCAAGACCGTTTCCAGATCCCAGACATCGAATGCATTGTGTGTATCATTAAAAGATAAGGGCCCTTTCCAAAACTAGCAACTGCAATCCCCTTGCTTTTCATAATCACTAATTGCTTGATAGCGTCAAGTTCCCGTTTCTCCGGTGTTCGTTCTGATCTTGTTTGTTGTGGCAGGGTCCAGGTACGGTTCATGCCGTGTAGCCCTGGGTCTGGCCCTCCTGTATCCCTTCCCCTGTGTGTGTCTGGGGAAGAAGCTGGAGGCCGCCCCCCACGCGGTGGCGCACTCCACCGCATTCCTGTTCCCTGTGTCCTGCGTGCTGTTCTAGGAGACGCGATCTGATCAGCTTTTCAGCAAGAATCTGCTGTGTGCCGGGGGCCTCCCAGTCTGACCAGCTGCAGGCGATGTTGGCCTAGATCTCGTTTTCCCAGGGACCATGATGCAGGGCCCCCACCTCCTTCCTCGTTACCCAGCGAGAGGTCTTGGTGGTGTGACCCAGCCCTCCTGTGCCGTCCCCTAGGCGTTAGGCCACCCGAAGCCCGGCATCTGCAGGGGAGAGGGCACCGGGCCTTTGCTACATCCTGGGAAACTCCGTGGCTTCTTTGCTTTGGGATTTGATAAGATGTTTCGTGCACTTCCACCACGAATCTGCTGTGTTTCTCCAAGGAACCTGGCTGCCCACCGTGTGGGCGAGTCAGTGTTCTCAGCATTTCCCTCAGAGCAGGGATCTTCTTTTTTTTTTTTGGAGAGGTTTTTGCTGTAGGGCGCGTGGGCTCGCCAGAAAGACAAAGAGAGACAGAGAGATAGAAAGTGAGAAATCATCCCCCAGGGGAGATGGCCATGCCGCAATCCCTTCTCCTCCATTCTTCTCTCGGGATCTTGGGCACGCACGCACACGCGCCTGGCATGAATTTAAGCCACCAGGTCCGGGACTCGAACCGCGGTCGACTACACGGGAGTCCAGCGACGCAGCAGCCATTATGCCATCTGCTGGTCCAAGGGATATACTTCTTCATTTCATTTAAAAAAAAAAAATCAGTTCATAGCGATGTTGCCAGTTCAGATTTGGGGGTAGGGTGTCCACATTCTCTGGTTTCCCACATGCATGTCTCTGAGCTCCTGCTGAGCCAGCAGCTCCCTGCAGCATGGCCGTTCGTGTGTCTCAGCCCGCACTGCGCACACGCAGCCACTTTAGGGCCCTGGCAAGTTAGG
>NW_006159826.1:2024781-2028785 GCF_000334495.1 Tupaia belangeri chinensis | reverse complement strand
AGTCCGTGTTCTGAGCATTTCCCTCAGAGCAGGGATCTTCTTTTTTTTTTTTGGAGAGGTTTTTGCTGTAGGGCGCGTGGGCTCGCCAGAAAGACAAAGAGAGACAGAGAGATAGAAAGTGAGAAATCATCCCCCAGGGGAGATGGCCATGCCGCAATCCCTTCTCCTCCATTCTTCTCTCGGGATCTTGGGCACGCACGCACATGCGCCTGGCATGAATTTAAGCCACCAGGTCCGGGACTCGAACCGCGGTCGACTACACAGGAGTCCAGCAACGCAGCAGCCATTATGCCATATGCTGGTCCAAGGGATATACTTCTTCATTTCATTTAAAAAAAAAAAAATCAGTTCATAGCGATGTTTCCAGTTCAGATTTGGGGGTAGGGTGTCCACATTCTCTGGTTTCCCACATGCATGTCTCTGAGCTCCTGCTGAGCCAGCAGCTCCCTGCAGCATGGCCGTTCGTGTGTCTCAGCCCGCACTGCGCACACGCAGCCACTTTAGGGCCCTGGCAAGTCAGGAGCGGCCACGCGATCACAGGAGACATGGCAGGGTTGTTCTGAGGGTCCTTTTGTTCTCAGGTATATCCTATTAGGAAGGCATGGCAGTGCATGCTTGGGCAAAGCAGTTCTTAAAAAGTGATTTTTCACATGACATTTACCCCATGGATAATTTTAAGAGAAGTTGAATGCTCTTGTCCTTTGGTACAAAAGAAGCATTAGTTCTCGGAGTTAGTTCTGATTGCTTTATCTACTTGTGATAGATTTATCTTTATATTTTATATTCACATTTTTATATATCTGTTTGTGATAGATATACTTTTATATTTTATACTTTCGGAGGTTTGTTTACATTTCTTAATATTTAGAAATTGAAAAGAAAATCTGTTTTTTCTTTAAAATGTCTTACCCTGCCGAGAACTGATTTCCTTGGGCTGCGTTGACCTTTCACAGTTAGTCCCACCACCAGGTGTCATGTCACCCTGTCATTAGCAAATGAAGGCTATTTGAAATTGTGTGGTACAGAAAGAGATGGCCTGGCCAGCGAGGTGGTGTGGTGGTTAAGGCAGCTGGATCCTATGTGGCCAGCATGTGGTTCGAGTCCTGGACCCAGTGTCTTGAAAAACACATTGGGCATATGTGCACGCACCAAATCCCGAGGAGAGTGAGGGGAAGAAATTGTGGCATAGACATCCCCCCAGGGGGGTGTTTTCTCACTTTCTCTCTCTCTCTCCCTCTCCCTCTCTCTGGCCAATGCATGTATCCTGTAGTAAGTTTAAAAAAATAAATAAATAAAAGGAAGAAAAAGAGATGGGATAGGAATTAGCATTTTCCCCTCCCTTTCCATCTATTTAGAATTGCTTCTTGGGGGTAGAGAATAAACTAATATAAAACTACTGATTTTCAACAGGTGGACTTGTGAAAAAAATTTTGGAGACGAAGAAAGATTATGAGAAATTGCAACAGTCACCGAAACCTGGAGAGAAGGTAACGGAGGAGTCCTGTAAGCACGGCGTTTCAGCTGTCGGTCTCACACGTTAACTTTTAAAATTTAGATACGGCTTTCAAATGTTATGATTGCCATAATGTCTGTGCACATGTTTAAGCTCCCCCTCCAGCTGGGAGGAGAGACAGTGTGGGGGTCTGCTTCTGGGGGCTGGGATCCAGCACCGTCCTGGGGGGGCGGGACCTCGGCACCAGGGCTGCTCAGCTGTACCTGGAGGTGTTCCCCGTCATCCGCCCCTCAGGCCCACCTGTGGTGGGAGGCCGCCTGGCCCTGGCTGAGTGCACAGGAGGGGTCTGGGAGTTTTCGTCTCTGGTTTAAATAGGTGTTCTGTTGGCACCTGGCGGTCTCTCCTACAGATGCGTAATGTGTAAGGGACCCTGCCGGGACCCTGGCCTCCCACCTGCCATTGCCCCTTCGACATGACCTTTGGGGTGTGCTGTAAATTCTAGGTTTCTCTCCTAGTGGCTTTAAATAGTCGGGATAGATCTTTTTTTTTTTTTTTTAACAAAAATTTTGATGGTTAAGGTTTTATTTTATTTGTTTGTTTTTGAGAGGTTCTTGCTATAGGGCGCATGTGCTCACCAGAAAGAGAGAGACAGACAGAAAGTGAGAAATCATCCCCCAGGGGGGATGGCCATGCTGCAGTCCCTTCTCCTCCATTCTCCTCTTGGGATCTCGGGCACGCACGCACACGTGCCCGGTGTGAGTTTAAGCCACCGGGTCTGGGACTTGAACTGCATTCAACTACATGGGAGTCCAGAGACATAACCATTACACCAACTCACGAACTGCTGGTTCTGATGGTTTTATCAACCAATGATCCCCGAAAGTTTTATGTATAGGAGTGCATATACATATATATTATGTGTGTGTGCATATGTATGCGTGCATGCATACATGTACTCTTATACACACACACGCACACACACATGCTCGCATGCACATTCACCCAGCTGAGCTAATGGTATTTGTTTTAGATAACTGTGCTTAAAATGTCCTGGTCTGTCCTGAGTCCTGCCACGGCCCACGAGAACTGTGCTGCTGAGACCCCTAGGGGGAGCCCTTTGACCAGCAGTGGGAGGTGCTGCCCAGGCCAGGCGGACGCACCGCATGCTCCCGCAAGGAGAAGGCTGTTCTGCAGCGTGTGGTCTGTGGTTGAGAAGGGACTGTGGTGTGGCCATCCCCCGGAGTGATTTCTCACTTCTGTCTCTGTTTGTCTGATGAGCACACACTCCGTGTAGCAAAAGTCTCTCTTACATAGAAAAGCTCTGAAATGATAGTGCAGGAGTGAGATGGAAAGGGTTTTGTCTGAGGGCCCTTCTCGGGGCAGCAGTCAGGTGGCCGTGACCAGACACCAGCCTCACTTCTCCAGGCGCTCCATGCTCTGCGGGGGCTGTCCCAGCTCCAGCCTTCAAAGTTGCATCCCAGCCAGCAGAACGTGGGAAGGGCAGGAGAAGACATGGGGTGGCCGCCAGAGTCGTGCTGGCCAGAGTCTGCCACGAAGGGCCGTGTCGTGCAGGGAGTGTCCTCTGTCCAGGCACCGCTTGCTGAGCTGGCGGTCAGGGGTCAGGCGCAGACTGCAGCGCACACCGGAACTGCCAGATGTCCTCCGTGCGTGCCGTGCTCGGAAATGATCTCATTTGCAGGGCCTTGGGCGGCGGCGAGGATGCCTGCCTGGCTGGGGGTCTGGGGTTCCTGGAAGCTGCTCTCGTTGCATGTGGGCTGCACACGGCGGCGGGAAGCGCTGCCAGGGGCAGAGCAGATGTGGGGCCACCACTGGGCCTTCCAGTGTTTGCTGGGAAATCGGTTATTTCATTCACGGTTCACAGGCACGGCACGAAGTGAACTTCACGATCTTAAAAACATTTTACCTGTAGCCACGGTCCCCCTTTCCCTCCGTAACCTGGTGTCTCCACTCCTTGCTGAGACCGGACCCGTGGAGCAGCTCGCACCCTCGCAGCCCCAGCTCTCGGTCCTGTGCAGCCCGCCCTCGCGTCGCCATCACCTCCACTCTTTCTGGTTCTTCGCTTCCCCTGAGTGTGGTTCTCTCGAGCCTCTCCGGGGTGGACCCCTTCGTTTGTTTAGTGGTGGTCTTTGCATCTGAACTGTAGACATATTTGAGACTTACGTGTCCTTGTAAGCGGGCTTTATCTTTGAATTTTAAGTTCCTTGACTATTAGGTTGATACTGAACATTAGAAATTTCTTGGCTTTTGGTAAGAAGTACTTCAATGTAGTTTCTTTAACATGTGGGCTGTTAGGGGGTCTGTTTCCTTTTATAGCTTTCATGCCTAAAGTTTTTATGTGTTTTATGGCAGTGTTCAATGTAGCGATAGTAATTATTTTAAATTGATGAGACTTCCTTTTTCACGCAGTATGTATAAATGTTACAGAGCGCTTGAAAGCACTTCTACTTTCTAGACACTTTTTTTTTTTTTTTTGAGAGAGATTTTCGCTATAGGGCACGTGCGCTCCCCAGACAAACAGCGCCACTAGAGA
>NW_006159826.1:2019249-2024000 GCF_000334495.1 Tupaia belangeri chinensis | reverse complement strand
TTTTTTTTTTTTTTTTGAGAGAGATTTTCGCTATAGGGCACGTGCGCTCGCCAGACAGACAGAGACACTAGAGATAGAAGGTGAGAAATCACCCCCCGGGGGGATGACCATGCTGCAATCCCTCCTCCTCCATTCTCCTCTTGGGATCTTGGGCACACACGCACACGTGCCCGGCATGAGTTTAAGCCACCGGGTCCGGGACGCAAACCGTGGTCGACTACGTGGGAGTCCAGCGACATAGCCATTACGCTAACTGCTGGTTCCCGACTTTCTAGACACGTTTTGCGTCTGGGCCTCGGTGTACCCTATCGACAGTGTAGGCGTGTCCTCAGGGCGTGTAGCTGTGCCCAACCCATGGACAGAAAGCATCCCAGCGCTTGCTTGTCTGGCGCGGAAATTCAAGCGGTGGCTGCATTCTCTGCTTTCGTGTCCGTCGTGCTGTGTGCTCTTAGTCTCTCTCATTTTTTCTTTGGAAGGAGCGGTTTTCAATGCTAAGGACATGCATGTTTGTAATCTGGGCATCTCTCCAGGCGTCTCTGAAGGTGCATTGGAAGAGAAGCCGCTCCTTATTGGACTAATGGACTTGAATAATGCATGTGGGATAAGCATGTGCGTCACGTTCTCTAAGCATTTCCTTCATTATCTGGACTTACTTGTCTCCTCAGGAGGAAATATAAACTGTGCAATAGCGAGATATTAACTCCTGCCAGTAGTTTTTTTTTCCTTCTTCAGATTTACAAAGATATTTTTGAAAAACAACCAGAGAAGCAGCTTTATTACAGTTTTTCTTATGCTTTAAATGTACTTACTGTCTACAGCTTCCTAAGTCATGATGCCGCAGAGTGGCAGCTGGCGGCTTCAGACACTTGGCTGACTTCGAAGTACTGTTGTTTCTTCTTGTGTTTTAGTTTTTGCTGTGGGATGCCCATGTTCACCAGAGAGAGAGAGAGAGAGAGAGAGAGAGAGCAAGAAATCACCCCTATAGGGATTGGCCACACCACAATCGCTTCTCCTCCATTCTCCTCTTGGGGAGGAGAGTGCACCTGCACGTACATGCACCTGGCGAGATGGGTCCTGGACCCGAACGGCGCAGCCGGCCATGAGGAATCCAGTGCCTTAACCTTCATGCCACCTGCTGGTCCAAAGTACCGTTGTTTATTAAAATTTTGTTTAATTTTTTTTTCCCTATGAGCGAGGGAGAGAAACAGGTACTGTTGACAGGGTCTTGCCCCACCACGATGATCTCTCCAGCCCGGGATCCCGGCCAGTCAGGATCTCAACATGCACACCTGGCATAGTAACGTCAGCCCAAGATTCAAACCAGGACCTCCCTGTGGCTCCCGTCAGAGGTGCTGCATCACTGGCACGTGGCCTGAAGTCGCGTTTGAATGTTTGGCTTCTAGTTTTTCAGCCTCCTTCATTACCCTCCCTTGCTTCTCTTTTTCACTTTATATCTGTTCTAATTGAATGTAAATATAAAGTGCTTTTTGTTTTCGTTTGAATTCCTTATTTTGAAATAGTATTGGAGTATTTATTTACTTGGGAAGTTTTTGCTATAGGACACGTGTGCTCATTGGAGAGGCAGAGAGACAGAAAGCGAGAAATCCCCCTCAGGGGGATGGCCATGCCACAGTCCCTCCCCTCCATTCTCCTCTCGGGATCTTGGGCACACGTGCACACACACTCCTGGTGTGAATTTTAAACCCCTGGGCCTGGGACTCGAACTGCGGCTGACTGCGTGGGAGTCTAGCAACAACCATTATACCATCTGCTGCTCCTAGTATCAGAGTATTTCTTGTGGGAGATTCCTGTCTCTCAGTTCACGTAGTTTTGTGGTTTTGCTCTTCTCCAGTTGCTTAGTCATGTGACCCGTGCTTGGCTCTGGGCGTGCTAGAGGTCACACACCCATGTGCTGAATCAGACCTGCTCTTCTGAAACAAGGTCGAAAAAAGGACATACGGGAGCAATGCCAGAAGCATAGGGATGACGGGTGACTGTCTCACGCGTGTCTATCTGGGATGTCAGAACCATAGGGTGATGGGTGACTGTCTCACACGCATGTCTGTCTGGGATGTCAGAACCATAGGGTGATGGGTGACTGTCTCACACGCATGTCTGTCTGGGATGTCAGAACCATAGGGTGATGGGTGACTGTCTCACACGCATGTCTGTCTGGGATGTCAGAACCATAGGGTGATGGGTGACTGTCTCACACGCATGTCTGTCTGGGATGTCAGAACCATAGGGTGATGGGTGACTGTCTCACACGCATGTCTGTCTGGGATGTCAGAACCATAGGGTGATGGGTGACTGTCTCACACGCATGTCTGTCTGGGATGTCAGAACCATAGGGTGATGGGTGACTGTCTCACACGCATGTCTGTCTGGGATGTCAGAACCATAGGGTGATGGGTGACTGTCTCACACGCATGTCTGTCTGGGATGTCAGAACCATAGGGTGATGGGTGACTGTCTCACACGCGTGTCTATCTGGGATGTCAGGACCATAGGGATGACGGATGACTGTCTCACACGCATGTCTGTCTGGGATGTCAGAACCATAGGGATGACGGGTGACTGTCTCACACGCGTGTCTATCTGGGAATGTCAGAACCATAGGGATGATGGGTGACTATCACACGCGTGTCTGTCTGGGATGTCAGAACCATAGGGATGACGGGTGACTGTCTCACGCGTGTCTGTCTGGGAATGCCAGGACCATAGGGATGACGGGTGATTGTCTCACGCATGTCTATCTGGGAATGTCAGGACCATAGGGATGACAGGCGACTGTCTCACGCGTGTGTCTATCTGGGATGTCAGAACCATAGGGATGACGGGTGACTGTCTCACGCGTGTCTGTCTGGGAATGCCAGGACCATAGGGATGACGGGTGATTGTCTCACGCATGTCTATCTGGGAATGTCAGGACCATAGGGATGACAGGTGACTGTCTCACGCGTGTGTCTATCTGGGATGTCAGAACCATAGGGATGACGGGTGACTGTCTCACACACATGTCTATCTGGGAATGTCAGAACCATAGGGACGACGGGTGATTGTCTCACACGCGTGTCTGTCTGGGATATCAGAACCATAGGGATGACGGGTGATTGTCTCACACGCGTGTCTGTCTGGGATGTCAGAACCATAGGGATGACGGATGATTGTCTCACGCGTATGTCTATCTGGGAATGTCAGAACCGTAGGGATGACAGGTAGCTGTCTCACACACGTGCACCTGGGAATGTCAGTACCTGCTGCACCTTGAAGAGCCTCTTGGATGGAGTGGCCTGGGCGCACGCTACTGTAGTTGACATAGACTCCTGCAGTACGCGGTAGCTGGTTCTGTACGAGGTCAGGGGTCTCAGTCTTCTCCAGAGCTACCTTGGTGATCTGAATAGACCTTCACGAGTCCTTGTTTCAGTAGCTAGATGTGTTCACATCACAAATGCCACAGCCTTCTTAGGAAGATGCCCACCGGAAGCCTGGTCTGAGCTGCGCCCACACAAGCACTTTCAGTCTGGTGTATGTGCTCCTCGCATTGTTGGGTGCTTCTTTGTCTAAAAATCAAATTTCCAACGACGTTGCTGGGAGCACATACCCTGTGAGGAGGCTTCAGCAGCCGAGTTAACCGACTCTAATCTCGAAGAGTTATGATGGGGGCTTTCTTGTCTGTTGTAGGGGGCTTTGCTTTTGTTTGTAAGGAAATAAGGTCACAGTTCTGCGTTCCCATCTCTGAATGCAGCCTCTTCCAGTGCACAGGCCGGGGATTTGACGTTAGGGATATACGAGCACCCCCACCACATTATCTAGTGAAAATCAGACACCCACAATATCAGCTGGAAGCAGTCCTAGTGGGACTAGGACTGTGCAGGGGGAATGGCATAAACCGCAGAGGTGGGTTGGAAGCCACCGAAGCGTGTACGTGGACGAGCTCTGTGAAGGTGGGAGGAGGACAGGCCTTGCACCTGGACAGCCACGTCCAGGAGAGGGAGGAGCCTCAGGGCTGTACCCGGGAAGGCGTCTGCGCGCCTGTGTGCCTGCCCGTGAGTTAACGCCGAGTGTAAAGACACAGCTCGGCAGACTTGAAAGATCAGAAGGTCCGACAGTCGTAGAGCGTGGAGACCCAAGTCTGTCAGGGAGGGGTGGGAGGCAGAGGGAAGAGGCACTCACCAGACCCCAGAATGTAAAATTCTCTATTGAAATGGTGTATAGGATAATATCCTTGATTCGATGATCAAAAACAGAAAAATGAATAATTTTCTTAGAGAGTTTTTTTTATCTATAGGACATGTGCACTTGCTGGAGAGACAGAGAGAGACAGAGACAGAAAATTAAAAATCCACCCCCC
Source organism: Tupaia belangeri chinensis (assembly GCF_000334495.1). NCBI lineage: Eukaryota > Metazoa > Chordata > Mammalia > Scandentia > Tupaiidae > Tupaia > Tupaia belangeri. The sequence continues at coordinate 2,019,646 of NW_006159826.1, read as the reverse complement.
CCACCTCCTGGGGAGATGGCCACACTATAATTCCTTTTTCTCCATTCTTCTCTCAGGATTTTAGGCACGCATGCACACATGCCTGGTCTGGGATTCCAACTGTGGTCGGCCACGTGGGAGTCCAGTGACGTAACCATTATGCTATCTGCTGGTCCCATACATGCATTTTTAAAAAGATGATTAGTTGTGTTCCAACAAGCATTTCCAAAGTACATGGTCATCTTCTGTTTATTGTGATTGCCCTGTGAACGATAACGTGACAAAGATTTTATTTTTGCTCAAGCTGAAATTCCTGTCATATTTTGTCATTTTCTAGACTTTAGTTAGCTGTGGTCTGATAGTTGGTCTCTCTGGCTTTATTCCTGCAATGCCTTGTTTTGTGCTTTGCATGAGAAGT
>NW_006159826.1:2003956-2018653 GCF_000334495.1 Tupaia belangeri chinensis | reverse complement strand
GCTGGCCGCGCCGTTCAGTAAAGCCACCTGCACTGCTCTTAGGGTGACAGCTGACCCAGTCCAAGCACTTACTGAGGAGCCCTGCAGATGTGGGCATCACGCGACACCGCACGGGCCACCCTCCCTGGGACGTGGGACGTGAGTGCTGCTCGCCATCACCGCGGGGTCTTGGCCAGTTGTCACACGTGTGTCCTTCATGGCAGAATCATGTGGGACATTGGGCGTCCCTGCTCCTGGTCTGTTCTGTCTGCGACCATCTGGTGCGGTTCCTGAGCTTTCCCACCCTTGACGGTAGTCAGCACGGTCCCTCAGCTGGGTCTGCTGACGTCACTGTGTTATTGTGCAGAGTAGCCTTCAGGCCTTCGCGGGACCCTCCGAGGTGAGGCCGAGGCTCCTGTGTGTCCCAGGACAGCTGCCGTGCTAGACTCTTGAGGACGGACCGTCTAGGCCCGCCATGGGGGCCCCTTTTTTTTACCCCTGCCACTTTGTAGTTTTGTGGCTGTGGGTATTTTGTTGAAAGTACCTTGGAACCATGTAAGGTCCCCTGCCTCACTGACTTTAATCACTTGTTTAAGTCACTATGGGCTCAGGGACCCCACGGTATCCAGAGTCTCTTGCTGTCTGCTTGTCGTGCTCAAATTGCCTCCACCTGGCCACTGGCTGCTGTGGCCGTCCCCCGACCATCGTTCTTTGGCACGGTCACGCTCCTGCCTCGCCTCTTCCTTGCCCAGCTCCACCCTGGAGCTGCAGCTGCTTTCCTGCTGCTGGTTGGGTGGCTGCACACCCTGCTCTTGAGCGTTCTGAGCTCAGGGTCTCCCAGGAGCAGAGCTAGAGAGAAAGACGTGTGTGTGTGCTTGCATGCATGTCTGTGTGTACACAGGCATGTGGACAGTCACACGTGTCTCTGTGTACCGTGATGCACACTAGCACGTGCCCCCGGTTGCTACGTGCCCCCAGGTCCCCTGTAGCAGTCTGTCTGTCTGCTCTGTCTCCCTCCTCCCATGACGAGGTGTGGCTCTCGTTCTCCTTACTGCATCTGCTCGTCTGACCCCCGCAGTGCAGGCAGCTTGCCACTGTGGCTGCTAGCCCTGCCTGGCGTGGACGCCCGTGTCCAGCTCCTCCCTGGCACGGAGAGCTCTTGGGCTGCTGTGTGTCTGTGTAGATGTCCCTGCCCCGTCTTCAGCCCCACAGAACCCGCTTTCCTCCCTCCCTCCACGTGGCACACTCCCCACTCTGGTCTCCCCTTGTTCCCCTGCAGTGGCTTCGGGACCCTGTGAGTCAGTAGGGTCAGGGGCCAGGCCCAGGTCAGTCCCTGTCTTTCCCCTGGAGCGGCTCATGTCTTTCCTGTCCCTCTGCCTTGCCTGGTCTGGTATTAGACGTGAGCACGTTATCATGAACTGTTAAAGACGTGACTTCTGGGGCCAGCCAGTGGCATGGTGGTTAAGGCAGCTGGATCCCATGTGTTTGACTGTGGGGTTCAAGTCCTGGACTCAGTGATTTGAAGAACACTGGTTGCAGGTGCATGCATGCCCCAAGAGCCTGAGAGGAGAACGAGAGAGAAGGGATCGCAGCATGGCTATCCCCGGAGGTGGGGGCTTTCTCACTTTCTCTCTCTGTCTCTGACAAGGGCACATGCCCTTCAGCAAATTTTTGTAAAAGGAGGTGGGGGAACTTCTATAGCTTACTGAACAGAAGTTTAAAAAAAGATAGGGAAACAGAAGAGAATGAATGACAAAATATAAGGGAATATTTGCCAGAAGTGAAAAACAAAACCCTGAGAGAGTAGTGACCTCTGGCACGTCCCTAACGCTTCAGAGAGGGGGAGCTGCCGGGAGGTGCTGTGTGTGGTTGCTCGCGGCTGCCAGCTGAGCCGGCTGCTCTCAGGCCACAGCTCTGCGAGCTGGTTTTCTGCCACAGTTTGGACATTTGTCACTTGTATAGCAATCCAGATTTCTAGTAAAATATGATGAGGATGAAATTTCACAGCCTTCTGACCTAAATGGGGTACTATGCTTTTTAAAAATACTTTTTAAATTTACATTTAATCACCGTGAATCTCCACAGTGTACAAAAGGCTTTTTCCCAGCATTGGTGCAGTGCACATCAATGAAGTCAAAGGTATCACCACACACATTATCTTCAACAGATAACTTCACGTGTGTCTGTTAAATTAGAGGCATGGGGAAAGTTATGACACATGTTTGTATAGAAAAACATAGAAAAATATGTCCTGACTTCCCGACGACCTAGTATTTCCCCCGTCCCCTCCTACGCTGCCTGCCACCTACAGTTGCCCTCCCTGCTGTTGTGCTTTCGCACCGTTCAGTCCCTGTGGGAGTCAGTTCCTGCCGTGAAGTGCAGACATGTGGTACAATCCTGAGCAGGCTCATGCAGTGTCTCTTTTGCAGTCTGGCTTGCTTTGCTTAGCTTTAAATCTTCCATGTTCATCCACTTTGTATCAACTGTCAGGGTCTCATTGCTTTCGCATAGTTTGCAAATTTATCGCCCGTTCTGAGGCTCGTCTCTTTACCCTAACTATTGTTTCTTTGCTATGCAGAAGCTTTCTGGCGTTCTTGAAAGCCTACAAATAGAAGCTACCATATGACTCAGAAATCCCAGTCCTGGGTACTTACCCGCAGGATAGGAAAACACTCAGAAAGAAACTTGCACTCCCATGTTTATTGCAGCATTATTCACATTTGCTAAGATGTGGAGTCAACCCAAATGCCTGAGAACAGATGACTGGATTTAAAAAATGTGGCACATAGGCACTGTGGAATTCTACTCAGCCATAAGAAACAAGACCGTCTGGGTGTTCAGAGGTGCGTGGGTACTCTTCCTGAGCGCACAGCTTAACCTGCTGAGTCTGCCCTAACAGGGCTTTCATCCGCCAGATAGAAAGGGACCTCACAACACTGACAATGTTGGGCTCAAGGGTTTTTTATTTTTTTAATTTTATTTATTTATTTAATGCAAAGCACATGTACTTGCTAGAGAGACAGAGGAGAAAGCCCCACCACGGGGTGTGGTTATGCCACAACTCCCTTTCCTTTTCTCCATCATGCTGGGGTCTTGGACACGCGTGCATACATGCCCCGAGTGCTTCTCAAGCTGCTGGGGCTGAGATCTGAACCACAATCAGCAATGTGGGGTCTGGCTCCCTTCAGTCACTGCACCACAGGAGTGGCCCTTAGATTTTTTAACATTTAAAGCAACAACACATAATCCTACAAGTGTACCCTATAGCAGAAAGAAAAAAAAAAAAGGACTCGAGATCGGCCTTGCTCCGGGTGTCCTGGCAGCCCCGAGGGCAGAAGCAGATGGAGAGTGAGCCGGAGCGTCCGGGAGGGCCACGTGTCCCGCTGCTTGGCCAGCCAGGTGGTCACTTCATGGCGAAGATGACGAAGACATGCCCAGCTACTGAGTGGCTCAGACAGACGGTGTCCTTGCGGAAAAAGCAAAGCTGCTCAGAAGACATAGTCTGTCCCGAAAACCGAGACACCCTGAAGCGAACAGTGGACAGCACGTGACCCTCCCTGGCGAGGGCCACGTGCAGCAGGCTGCGCCTGTGTGGTGCTGCTCGTCCCGGTGGCTTCGAGCTCCCAGTAGGTGGCTGGTCCCAGCTGAGACGGACCATTGTGTGCAATACATGCTGACACAGAGCCTGTGCTGTGAGAGAGGAATGTAAAATACTTTATTAGTAGTTTTTATATTGATTATATGTTGGAATAATATTTTGGATATATTAGGTTAAATAAAATGTATTGAAATTCATTTTACTGTTTATTTTTGCTTTTTAAATGAAACTGCTAGAAAATGCCAAATTACTTATGTGGCTTACAGAGTCTTATTGGGCGTTGTATGTATAGGTGAAATGAATTAAAATGAAGCATTACATTGATTAAGTGTGCAGAATTGAATGCAAAAGCCCTAACCCAGTTCTTAAGAAATCAGTTTTAGGGAAGAATAACATGTCATAGTGGATGGTAGTGATGGGGGTCGGGGGAGCAGCTCACATTGACATGCTTGTTCACCTCACCTTCTTCCGTCCTTCCCTTCATGGCGTCTTTTCATGACCTCGGCTATGTCAGTATAGTAAATCCTCTGTGAGGTACCGGGGAGGAAGACTTTACCTCTGCCTTGTCAGGGTCTCTGGTGGGGCCCCCAAACTAAACGCAGATAAGCGGGTCGAGAGGAGGAAAGCGTGCACACAGTCCGGGTGAGCACGGCAGCCCTACAGGAGAACAAAGACTGAGGCGGGGAGGGCCCAAGCCGCCTCCGGGGGGGGGGGTCGTGGGACAGTAACAAGCACATCCGGGGCGAGAGGACTGGAGTTACTCTCCCTGAGTCTGTCTGCAGAGGTCTCGCATCGCCCCGTGTCTGGTGGTAGGACTGTTCTTCTGGAATGGGGAGGGGACATCTTCCATGCTTTTAGGGAAAAAGGGGCAGGTTAGAGTACCTTCTTGCCCCCTCTGTAAAGTCTCTTAACTCAAAATAATCCTTTTGCCAAAATGGGATGTTTTTGCGGTGGCATATTCTGCCACCCTTCAGTGATAAGATGATTTTTTAAACATATTTCAGTCTTACAGGTCTGCCAGAAAGACCACCAGAACATCTGTCTTCTCCCTTCTGTGCTTTAGGTCTTGCTTCAGCCACAGTGACCCCATGAGTCATGCCAAGTTTGCTGACTCGCTCACGCTTTGCACGGGCTTTACACGGGCTTGCTTACACCAGGCTTGCTTACATGGGCTTGCTTACTCACGCTTTGCACAGTTTGCTTACACTGGGCTTGCTTACTCGCTCACTCTTTATGCCAGCATGCTTATACGGCTTGCTTACTCGCTCACACTTTACACATAACCCTTTTCTCCTCCAGAGGACATATGTGCATGCATGGGGTGAGGAAGAGACAGACCTCCCCAGCAGGACCTAGTCATAATCCTTTTTTTCCCTCACTTTTTGCATCTCATCAGGATCCTGGGCATGGTCAGAATGTTTTTCAAGTCAATGGGGCAAGGACTCGAACCTCGATTGGCCATATAGAGTTCAGGTCCCTCTGCAGAGCCGTTAGCTGCTGCATGTGGGGCTGGCCCTACCTCTCATGGAGTTCTAAGGGGTCCTCATTCATTTCCCGAGGACTGAGTGTGTGACAGTGGTTGACATTCGATGCTGTTTCTCCCTGTGGCGTCTCTCCTGCGGCAGCCTGCCACCAGCCCTCTTAGTTACAGACCGTGCAGTGGCTCCAACAGTAGCTGCCATGTATAGCGCTCTTTTTTCTTCCGCGGCTCAGGAATTGCATACGCCCATCTCAAACCCTTGCAGTAGTCTGTGAAGTGGCGCGACCCCGTCTCCTGGGATAGGGAACGGGGGCACACAGGGACGTCCGCAGGGTGCAGTAAGTGCGGAGGTGGGCCGTGCCCCAGCTCTGGCCCGGCCCAGGGACTGGCCCTGGTCCCATTCATGTGTTCACATCAGAGAGAGAGAGAGAAACAGAGACAGAGACAGCAAAAGCACTCCCTACTGAGGCCTGGTCAGGCCACAATCCTTTTTCTTCTCTTTTCTCCATCTTGCTGGGACCCTGGGCACACAGGGCCAGCATGTTTTTTAAGCCTCCAGGCTGGGATTTGAACTGCAGTTGACCACAGGGGATCCAGCTCCCTCTGCATGGAACTTCACTGCTCTGTGAGGGGCTGGCCCTGGACTGTCCCTTCTAATGGAGTCTTCCTGCCTTCGAGCAGCAGGTTTTTATCTGCTGCCCATAAAACCACCTAGTTTTCAGGTTGTAGAAATGAAATGAGAGTGGCAGTTTGTTTATATGCACAGAAATAAAACATTGGTTCTTGAGAAATACTTGCTGTAGGGCCAGCAGGTGTGGTAGTCAGGGTGATGGATCCCATGTGTCTGACTCCGCAGTTTGAGCCCTGGACCCTGTGGCTTGAAAATCACACTGTGTGTGTGTGTGCATGCCCAAATCCTGAGAGGAGAATGGAGGAGAACGGATTGCAGTGTAGCCATCCCCAGGGGGCAGTTTCTCACTCCCTTCCACAAGGACATGTACCCTACAGCAAAAATCTAAACAAAAAGATGAGAAAGAAAAACAGTTACTGTGAAGTTCTAAAACCGCTTCGGTGCACTGGGCTCACGTCGTAAGGGGGAAGCGTGTCTGCTGTCTGACCCAGCAGGGCGCCTCTCGTTGCAATTTTGGAGAAGCATGTCTTTAACTCAGAGTAACCCTTATCCAAAGCAGCCTGGCCCTGAGGCGGTGTTCCCTGCGCTGAAGTGCTGCTGCAGGCCTGGCCACAGTCCTCGCGGCCGCTGTCGGCGCCGGGTAGAGTGCGCCAAGCAGGGCGCCCCTGCACCTCATCCCATGGGGGCCTCAGCTCCCCTTCAGGGGGTGAACGTCACCCAAGGGCCACTGCGTGTAAGGCCTTGAGCTGCAGGCCTGAGTGACCCACTGAGTCTCACTGCAGGATAGACTTCCTGCTACTGTTGGCTTCCAGGAAGCCGAGGGCCCGGGAGGTGGGCGAAGTCGCAATCCATGGGGCGGAGGTGCTGGGACCTGACCCCGCTCCAGCTGCAGGGCGAGCCTTCTACGGTGTGAGCCTGCCCGCAGCCCTGTGGTGTGAGGTCGGGTTAGTGTCAGGACAGAGTTCAACACTGTTCTTGCTCAGTCTCCAAGTCCTGGGTCGGGCTTTGTCGTCCATTCTCAAGCGTTACTGTATGTGTTAGAAGTCTTTAAAACCAGCTGATGTTGATCTGGAAAGTTGCTGATATGCCTCTGTGAGCTACATGTAAATCAAGCCTCTTGTCAGAGGGGTGTGCTTTCCAAAGGTGACTTCACCCCCACCCCTGCTGCGATAATTTATATGAGAGTCTGGAAACGGCCAAATCTCCATGTTTTGCAGCAGTGTGTTCCAGTGCCTTTAGGATCATAAAAGTCTCTCCTGGCGATCATAATTCCAAACATACTTTGTTTTAAATTCTTAACCTTTTAAAAATACAGTTACAAACTTAGAGATTAGTATTCCCAATTCTGCTTGGTTCTGTGAGGCAGAAATAAGGGTTTACAAGGGAGCCGGCAGTATGAAGGAGCTGGGTCAGGGTTTGGGGCAATCCTCTGTTGGCTAATAACTGGATACCCGAGTAGAGGTTTAGGGCCGCCCTGTGGCCTGGTGGTTAAGGGAGCCAGATCCCACATGCAGTTCAAACCCCAGCCCTAGCAGTTTGGAAAAATGCCAAGTGTCTGTGCACATATGCCCCAAATCCCAGCAGTACTGAGAGATGGTGGAGAAGGGCTTGGGTGTGACACGCATCACTCGGGGGGCTTTTTCTCTCTCTCCCTCTCTCTGTCTCTCCAGTCAGCATGCATGTTCTCTAGCAAATTTAAACAAAAATAGGAAACTGTTAACAAAAAGGAAAGAAAGAGGAGAGGAAGAGGTGGAGGTTTACTTTGCTCAGTTTTGGAGGTCCGGGGTTCAGGGCCATGTCTGGCGAGGGAGGGTCTTGTTGCTGGTGGAAACGTGGTGGTGGGCACGTGTGTCGCGTCCCTCTGTGGTCCTGTTACCTCTCCTTATAAAGCCACCAGGTCCACTGTAGGGCTTCACGCTGATGAAATCCTCCCTGTACCTAATCCTGCCGCCTCGCAGAGCCCCCAGCTTTCAACGCGAGTGGGCTCGCTCCTCTCCTCACAGTGCCTTTGTACCCTAGGCAAGCCTCGCACGTGCACCTGGGGGCACATGCACCTGGGGACGCCTTCAAACCACAGCAGCCACATTCTGCTCGGTCTGGTCCCGCAGCAGCTCTCGGGTGTTTCCAAGTTCACTCAGTTCTTCCATGAGTGAGGCTGTGAGAATGAGTGAGTGAGCGAGCATCCCCAACAGGGTCATGGCGCCAGGGCCACCTCCAGCCTCTGCCAGACCCAGCTCCTGGCCCGAGCATCGGGAGGTCTCTGGGCCAGCCCTTCCACATGGGTCAGCTTGGCAGGGTCCCCTGGTTTACCACTGCACCACTGTCCACCCACTCCCCAGGATCGACGATAGGATGCCTGTTAGGTTCCCACGCTCAGTTCATCACCCCAGACAGTGTGTGTTGGTCACCACCGTGCCGGGTGTACAGGAATTACTTAATGGAATTTTAAGTTTCTCTACCAAGTCAGTGAGAGATTTATTGATGTGTGTATAATGACACACATTTTTTCTTCGGGAAGTAGTTTATTACTCTATTAAATTCATTGTAGTCACTTGGTATTTTAATTTAAAGGCATTTATATCACCATTGCCGTTGTTAAAGATTAAGCATTTTGTTTTGAGGTAAGTGAGATTAAGCCATTTGTTTTGAGGTAAGTGTAAATCCCGGTGCGAGATTTATTGATGTGTGTATAATGACACACATTTTTTCTTCGGGAAGTAGTTTATTACTCTATTAAATTCATTGTAGTCACTTGGTATTTTAATTTAAAGGCATTTATATCACCATTGCCGTTGTTAAAGATTAAGCATTTTGTTTTGAGGTAAGTGAGATTAAGCCATTTGTTTTGAGGTAAGTGTAAATCCCGGTGCAGGTAAGAAGAAAGTGAGATTAAGCATTTTGTTTTGAGGTAAGTGTAAATCCCGGTGCAGGTAAGAAGTGGCAGAGGGTTACTGCTTCCCTTTCCCTCCCGGGGAGTCCTGGCAGAGCCGCTGTACTGCGTTGCAGCAGCCAGGGGGCCGGGGCGCACACCCCACCAGGACCCCTCCCTCCCGCTGGCTCTTTTTCAGAGCCACACCCTCTTCCTTCCCACCGCTGCCCCCCCTCAACCTCTGACAGCCACCGCTATTCCCTGTGGCTGTAATTTGACCTTTTCAAGAACGTTATATAAATGAAGTCCTACTGCGTGTGACCTTTGCCACTGGCTTTAGTCACTGGGCGCTTCTCCCTGAGAGTCATCAGGTTGTGTGTGTCTGCAGCCCGCTCCTTCTTTAAGAGGGATTTTTGCTATAGGGCATGTGCGCTTGCTGGAGAGACAGCGAGAAGTCGCCTCCTAGGCAATGGCCTTGCTGCAGTCCTCCTCCAGTCTCCCCTTGGGTTTTGGGCATGTGCGCTTATGCGCCGGCATGAGTTTTAGGTTTCCAAGTCCAGGACTTGAACCATGGTCGACTACGTGGGAGTCCAGTGATGTAACCATTATGCCGCCTGCTGGTCCCAACCCATTCCTTTTTACCGCTGGGTAGTTTTCCGTGGTGTGGACCTGCTGCAGTGTACGTAACCGATGCCCACTAAAGGACACCTGGCTCGTTTCCCGTCTATGGCTACTCTGAAGGAAACTCGTGTAAACATGTGCATGCATGTTTTTGTATGAATATGAGTCTTCAATTTTCTGGATAAATGCCCAGGAGTATAATTGCTGGGTCACCTGGTAATTGTATGTGTAATTTTTAAAGAAAACGCCACTGTTTTCCAGAGTGACCTTGTCACGAGCAGTGTGCGTGTCTCTGCTGACCAGCAGTTGGTGCCGCACTGTTTTTATCTTAGCCATGCCAATAGTGCTAGAGAACTAGCTCAGTGTGGTTTGAACTCGCATTTTCCTAATAGTTAATAATGTTGAACATACTTTCACGTGCTTGTCGGCCATCTGTGTATACTCTTCAGTGACGTGTGTCTTTGTGTCCTTTGTCCATTTTCTAGTTGCATTGTTTGCTTTTTTTTTGCCTTTGTTTTTCATTATTGTGGTAGAGTGTGCACGCACAGGAGAGAGACAGAGGGAGGTGAGCATCGTCCACAGAGTCTGGTGAACTGCAGTCCCCTCTCCCTGAGAGTGGGGGCTCGTGCGTGCACTCGTGCGTGTGCTTGTTGTGTTTCAGGGCCACCAGGCAGGGACTCAAACTGTGGAAGTCACCTGGGAAGCCGGACAGCCTCTCCTGGGTAGCGTGGCCCACCCTGCTGCTGAGTTCTGAGAGTTCTTTATTCTAGATACTTGACCTTTATTAAAATGCATGATTTGCAAATGTTTTTTTCCCTTCTGTAACTTGTCTTCCAGCCCCTTAGGCAGGGCCTTTTGCAGTGCTAATGTTTTGATAAAGTTGAGTTTATCAATTTTTCCTCTTACGGCTCCTACTTTTAGTGTTGAGTCTAAGAACTCTTTGCCTAGCGCTTGGATTCCGCAGACGTCCTCCTCCTGTAATTTCTTTTCATAACAGTTGTATGTTTATGTTCTGTATTTAAGTCTGTGGTTCTTTTTGATTCCATTTCTGTGTAAGGCACAAGCTTAGGTCAAGCTTCTCTCTTTATTTTTGCCTGTGGATGTCCAGCTGCCCCACGGTCACCTGCTGAAAAGCTGCTCTTCTTCACTCATTTACCTCGCACCTTTGTCTGGGGTCAGCTTGGTCTCCCTGCCGGATCTATTTGTTTGTTGTTGTTGTTTTATTTTTAATTTGCATGTACACTTACCAGAGAGAGACAGAGAGAAGAGAGAGAAAGAAAGCATTCCTCAACAAACCACAGTCCCTTCTCTTCATATCTCCAACCTGTTGGATTTGGGGCATGTGCGTTCGCGCATGTGCATGCACACACACACACAGCATATTTTTCACTGGCTAGAATTTGAACTACGTGGTTGGCCATGTGGGATCTGGCTACCTTAACCACCAGGCAATGGAGCCAGCCTCTATCTTCAAGTTCTCTGTTCTGCTCCATTGGTCTCTGTGTTTCCATCTGCCCGTGCCACAGTCCTGGCTACTGTAGCTTTATGAAAAGTCTTGAAATCAGGTAGACTGATTTTATTCTTTATTCTTTTTCAGTGTGTTTTAGATACTCTAGCTCCTTTGGCTTCTCATATAAATTTTAGGATAACCTTGTCTGTATCCCCAATAAATTAGCTCGAGCCTTTGTCTGGATTTGGGTTAGACCTGTGTGAGCGCGGGAACTGATGTCCTCACCGTGCTGGTCTTCAGCTCGCGACCGCAGCACGCCCTTCCACTTCCTCAGGTGCCCTCGGATCTCTCCTCTGTACTGGGCCATCCTAGTGTCAGTGCCTAGACATGCTTGCTGAGGTTTACACCACGTAGTTTTCTTTGAGCAATTGTAATGGCATTGCTGGGCGTGTGCTTGTTGTGTTTCAGGGCCACCAGGCAGGGACTCAAACTGTGGAAGTCACCTGGGAAGCCGGACAGCCTCTCCTGGGTAGCGTGGCCCACCCTGCTGCTGAGTTCTGAGAGTTCTTTATTCTAGATACTTGACCTTTATTAAAATGCATGATTTGCAAATGTTTTTTTCCCTTCTGTAACTTGTCTTCCAGCCCCTTAGGCAGGGCCTTTTGCAGTGCTAATGTTTTGATAAAGTTGAGTTTATCAATTTTTCCTCTTACGGCTCCTACTTTTAGTGTTGAGTCTAAGAACTCTTTGCCTAGCGCTTGGATTCCGCAGACGTCCTCCTCCTGTAATTTCTTTTCATCACAGTTGTATGTTTATGTTCTGTATTTAAGTCTGTGGTTCTTTTTGATTCCATTTCTGTGTAAGGCACAAGCTTAGGTCAAGCTTCTCTCTTTATTTTTGCCTGTGGATGTCCAGCTGCCCCACGGTCACCTGCTGAAAAGCTGCTCTTCTTCACTCGTTTACCTCGCACCTTTGTCTGGGGTCAGCTTGGTCTCCCTGCCGGATCTATTTGTTTGTTGTTGTTGTTTTATTTTTAATTTGCATGTACACTTACCAGAGAGAGACAGAGAGAAGAGAGAGAAAGAAAGCATTCCTCAACAAACCACAGTCCCTTCTCTTCATATCTCCAACCTGTTGGATTTGGGGCATGTGCGTTCGCGCATGTGCATGCACACACACACACAGCATATTTTTCACTGGCTAGAATTTGAACTACGTGGTTGGCCATGTGGGATCTGGCTACCTTAACCACCAGGCAATGGAGCCAGCCTCTATCTTCAAGTTCTCTGTTCTGCTCCATTGGTCTCTGTGTTTCCATCTGCCCGTGCCACAGTCCTGGCTACTGTAGCTTTATGAAAAGTCTTGAAATCAGGTAGACTGATTTTATTCTTTATTCTTTTTCAGTGTGTTTTAGATACTCTAGCTCCTTTGGCTTCTCATATAAATTTTAGGATAACCTTGTCTGTATCCCCAATAAATTAGCTCGAGCCTTTGTCTGGATTTGGGTTAGACCTGTGTGAGCGCGGGAACTGATGTCCTCACCGTGCTGGTCTTCAGCTCGCGACCGCAGCACGCCCTTCCACTTCCTCAGGTGCCCTCGGATCTCTCCTCTGTACTGGGCCATCCTAGTGTCAGTGCCTAGACATGCTTGCTGAGGTTTACACCACGTAGTTTTCTTTGAGCAATTGTAATGGCATTGCTGGGTTTTTTTTTTTTTTTTGGGGGGGTTTTTGCTAAAGGGGCCAGGGTCCCAGACAGACAGAGAGAGACAGAGAGACAGAAAGCGAGAAATCACCCCCCAGGGGGGGTGGCCACGCCGCAATCCCTTCTCCTCCATTCTCCTCTCGGGATCTTGGGCACGCACACACACGCGTCTGGTGTGAATTTAAGCTACCAGGTCCGGGACTCGAACTGAGGTCGACCATGTCCGACATGGCCATTACACTAACTGCTGGTCCCCCTTTTTTTTTTTTAACAGCAGTGTCCATGTGTTTATTGCTGGCATATAGAACTGAAAGTTTGCATTTGTCCCCTGCAGCCCTATTGAACTCACTGATGAGCTTTTTGAGTCTTACTTTGTATCCCTGTCCTCTTCGCTGATTTTGTGGTGGCTTAAACTCACGCTGGGCACATGTGCGTGCGTGCTCAAGATCCTGAGAGGAGAATGGAGGGGAAGGGGTTGCAGCATGGCCATCCCCCTGGGGGGTGATTTCTCCCTTTCTGTCTCTCTGTCTTAGCAAAAACCTCTTCAAAAGAAAAAGAGAAAAGAGAAAAGAAGGAAGGGGTGCTGCTCAGCAAAGTGGGGAAGCTCTGCTCAAGAGAAGTTGGATCCCTCATGGTGACTGTGGTTCAGACTCCCATCCACGTCAGCCAGAAACTGGGCGCTCGCACGTGTGCCCAGGGTCAGCAGGCCAGACAGCGGCAAGAAATGGGTCACGTGGGACCAGAGCCTGTGGGGGGCGCTGCCCCAAGCCCACGCTCTATCATGAGCGGGAGAAAACAGTAAAAGAAGTAATATGGACCAGACCTGTGGTGGGCAGGTAGCACCAGGCTGCGGTGTTGTGAGCTGCTGCGACTGGCCTGAAAACACACCAGGCACGTGTGCGTGTCCTGTTCCCAGCGGATGGGGGCTTTGGGGGTGCGGCCAAACCCAGTGGAAGTGCCTCTTCCTCTGTCCTGTGCATGTGCTCGACCATGAATGATTGTGGTTGAAGGAGCACACCTGGTTACACGGTGATCCAAGTGCTTACGCGGTTCAGTTCCAAGCTGGAACACGATCCTAACTGATCAGCATCTGAATGCGTGCAGCTCACCCGAGTGGTGGGGCTCCAGCACCTCAGCCAGTGGGGGGCTGGGGTCCAGGAAGGGCTCCCTGCAGACACTGCCAGGTTGTCTGGAAGGTCCTGGTGGAGAGGTGCTGACCGGTACCTCTCACCTCGGTCAGTTTCACTGTGCTGGCATCCACTGGCGTAGTGGCAGGGGGGGGGCGCAGGGCTGGGCCTCATCCTGCCAGCCAGCATGGCGAAACCATGTCACTAAACCCTGTAACCATAACCACAGCAAGTTTCTGGTCTCTTGGGAACTGGAATCTTACTGTATAGGAACGGGCCCCAGGCCAGCCCACGGCTTGGTGGCTGAGGTGGCTGGACCCCACTTGGCCCACTCACGGCTCCAGTCCTGGACTTGATGGTCCGGCCAGCATGCGGTGCACATGTGCATGTGTGCCCAGAACCCTGGAGGGGAGAAATGGAGAAGGCATTGCAGTGCCACCATCCTCCCTGGGGGTGCTTTCTCACTTCCTCTCTCTGGGAGTCCTTGTGCCCTCCAGCAAAATTTAAAAAAAAAGATTAAGAAAGAAAGAAGCAAAGAAAAGAAAAAAAATAGGCCCCTCGCAGATTTCCAGGTAGAGGCAGCCCCCCTGTGCCCTGGGGAGGAGAGGGAGCAGCCCTCCTCGGCCTCTGTGCTCACAGGCGCTCGGCACCGCACGCTGACCCTGTCCCGTGGCCTGGGCCTTCCGTAGCACCGCTGCGAGGCACGGCCCCAGCCTTCCTGCCGGCGCTGTGTGCTCCTCTGGCCCGCTCCTGCCTGCCTGAGGTGCTGCTTTCCCTGTTCCCGGACTAGGAGAAATCGCTGGTCTTTGAGTCGGCATGGAAGAAGGAGAAGGAAATTGTGTCCAAGGAGATCGAGAAGCTCCGTGTGTCCATCCAGACCCTGTGCAAGAGCGCGCTGCCCCTGGGGAAGATCATGGACTACATCCAGGAGGACGTGGATGCCATGCAGAACGAGCTGCAGCTGTGGCACGGCGAGAACAAGCAGCACGCAGAGGCCCTGCGCAAGGAGCAGAGGTGAGGGGTGGAGGGCTGCACGTAGAGTGGGAGCAGGGGTGGGGCGTGGGGAGCTGTGGGTGGAGCAGAGGTGTGGGGTGAGGGTGGGGGACTGTGGATAGAGCAGTAGCAGAGATGAGGGGTGTAGGGGTTTTGGGGGAAACAGGTGGGGCCTGGGGAGATGGAGCAGAGGTGAGGGGTGTAGGGGCTGGGGTTGGAGCAGAGGGGGGGGGGGGGGGGCTTCA
>NW_006159826.1:1992526-2003844 GCF_000334495.1 Tupaia belangeri chinensis | reverse complement strand
GGGGGGGGGTTGGAGCAGAGGTGGGAGTGAGGGGCTGCGGGTGGAGCAGGAGCAGGTTAGGGAGGGGGAAGGCTGGGCCTGGCGGGGCGGGGCAGTCTGGGACACCCACTAGGTCTGCCCAGAAGTCCCTCCCGCAGCCCAGCCCTTATCTCCTCTCCTGAAGAACTGCGGTTTTCGTGCCACAGGGAGCGTTTTTTTGGTAGCAATTAGCAGTGGTTTGGACTTCACGTCCACACACCAACAGAATCAGACGTTTGCAAATACAGAGAACTTTGCGGTTTGGGTATCACTCCTTTCATGAGTCTCATAAGCTCCTCAGTTTTGTTCAATGTTTGCAGTTTGAAAGTATTTTAATTGTTTACTCTAAAAGAAGTGCTGGTAAGACCTGAAAAGCTGTGACTGTGAAGGTATACTGGCCACTAAGCGGCGACGTTTGGCTGAAGGAGCTGTTTCCCTTCCTGTACCGTGGCCGATGAGACTGGGCTGCGTGTAGCCGTCTTCACCAGTACGTGCTTTTCCAGAAGACACGGCTTGACTCCATGACATGTCTGCGAGTCCCCCTAATAAAAAGCCGTGCGATAGTACAATTCTATTCCCTCTTACTGGTGTGCTTGTTCTCACAAAGGCCCTTAAAGTTGAGTGTGAGGCAGAGAATTGCCGAGAACTTGCGGAGCCTGTCCCAGCGTGGTAGCTGTCAGTCCTCGGAGTTTTGAGCTGAGACGTTGGAAGGCATCGCAGACGGTCCCCTGCAGCTGCCCAGCTTTGCGGCCTGGGGTGGATCCCGCGCTCTCCCGCTGTGTGGAGTTTGTCGTTAGACAGTTTGCAGGCGTGCAGGGAGGCCTGCAGGGTACACGGCTGTGACACTGAGGCCATGTGGGAGGCCCTGGTCCATGGCCCGTGGTCTCTGCGTGCCCATGACCCTCACTGGCTCAGGCTGGGGGGGTGGGTCACGAGGGGCTCGTTTTCTCTCTCTCTCTTTCTGATGGAAGAAATAAATGAACTAAAAGGGGAAATTGTTTCGAAGCCCATTTTCCTGGCATGCAGTGGACTCCTCCCAGTGCCACGTCCAGCCCTGGAAGCGAGCTGAGGTGCTGGTGAGGCAGCCCTCGGGCACGCGAGCTGTCCCGGGCTGTGGCAGTGTCAGTGGGGATGTCGCCGCTCACGCCCTGGCGGCCCTGGGAGCTCTCTGTCCCGCGTACAATTGGAAGGCACCAGGCCGTCCATGAAGGACGTCAGCCTCTTAGGAGGCTCGTGCTCGACCCCGGGCTGTGGCAGGTCTGTGGAGACGGGAACTCGGTCTGGCCCGGGTCTGCGGTGCTTGGTCCCTTGGTGCCATCATTGTAGCACATTTATATTTTGCCCCTCCTTTTTCGTTGGATAAAATGAGAAATGTAGTTTTGCCGGTTTAAGTAAGAAGCGAACCTGCCATGAGACCTGTACTTACACGCCACCGCCTTTGTCCCATCAGTGTCACAGACTCTGCCGTGGAGCCCCTGAAGGCCGAGCTGGCCGAGCTGGAGCAGCTGATCAAAGAGCAGCAGGACAGGATCTGCGCCGTGAAGGCCAGCATCCTGAAGAACGAGGAGAAGATCCAGAAAATGGTCTACAGCATCACCTTGACCTCGAGAAGGTGAACGCCTGAAGTTCCGGAGACGGGAGTCGCCGTCGGTTGGAAAAAAGAAAGGGAGACGGAAACCATCCCTCGTTACGTGCCGGCCTGCTCCGGCGTGAACGGTTACCGCGCCCCTACCCGGCTAGTGTCGGGGCTCGGTGTCACGGGTGCCGAGACCGTGGCTACGCCTCCTCCCAGCTGGGACCCCCTCGTTATAAAGAGCTCTCAGACCGTGCCCTTGTAGACGTTCTTTCCTGCCCGCTCCTTCTGTCTCTGCCGTAGCCTCCGCAGCCCTGTTCCAGAACTCTCGCAGGTGAGTGGACCGGCGTGCCAGGGAAGCAGCCGTCCTGCACTGCGGCTTCTGCGTCTAGTGAGGGCCCGGGCAGCGCTCAGTGAGGGTGGTGGCACTTGCAATGCGGGAGAAGGGATGCGTCGTATTTCTCGTCAATTGCACTGCAGAGGGTGTAGCCTGAACCCTCCTGAGCGACAGAAGGTACACATCAGTGATTTCCTTTCTAACCTCTTTTTAAATGCACTCTTCATGTGATTCTCTTACCGAGGCCTACTGTCTTTTGCTTGTGTTTTCAGCCCTTGAAGTTGGTACATTTAAAAAGGAGATCTCAATGTGCCCTGTGCCCACGTGGTCGGGGTGACACAGGCCTCAGAGATTTGCCCTGGTCGACACTTGCGGGGCTCCGCTGGGGTCCTGCCCCCATGAGGCCTTGGCGTCGTTTCTTCTCCACACAGTGTCGCTCCCCGGGGGTGACAGGGCGCCTGGGAAAAGCTGCATAAGGAGTATTTAAAAGGAGGCACCTGCTTACAAAATTTTTAATGTTAACCATTTTTTGGAAATTTGTTTTATAAAAGAAAGCCTTTTTCAAAACCTGATTTGCATTTAGGGTTTTGCTTACGTATGGTATTGTAAATACTTCTTAAATCTTAAGTTATTGTAGAAAGGCTTTTGCTGTGTTCAGAGACTTACTAGTGGGTGTTGAGGTCTGGGTCCTGATACTTTTTTGTCAGGATGTTGTATTTATTATGCAAACCGAGGGGTGCCATTTTAAGTGTGAGAATTGCCCGAGAAGGTTTCAGTTCTTTAAGAACTAGCACAAAAGATGCAGTTTTGTTTTTTCTTGGTACAATAGCTGAAATAAACCCATTACCAAAGTTATAAAGCTGAATAAGTTCAGGAGGTTTTTAAGATCCACCATTCTGAAACATTGGTCTTTTTCTCTCTATGGTGTACCATAAAATTTCTAAAAAGTTTGGTCAGACACATTTTAATAAATGTGTTTGGGGGAGAGGAGGGACATTAGTTAACCAGTCCCTCATGTTTCTAATCGCTTTTCTATTGACTTGAATGAGTTTGCCATATCCCTAATTGGACCTTGTTTTGCTTCAAGTTAGAATAATCTGATTTTTATTTTATTTGTATATATCAGTAGAATTTTTTGTGTTGCAAGAAACTGCATACATGTATGTGAGTAAAATTTTGTATGAAGTAGTCTATCAAATTGTATGATAAATTTATTTTTCTTTTATACATAAATCATTAAAAATAATCAGATATTTTTTCTATAAGTGTGCGGATTGTAAAGTCTGGCCCACATATGGAAAATGCTAACAGCGGGTTTTTATTCTCAGAAGTGTGCGTTGCTGTCTTGTGACGAAGGCTCGGCGTGTGTCCACCCGCGTCGCGATACTTACCCTTGCCAGTAAGAATCGGTGTTCTAGAGAGAGCGCTTCCACGGGCTTTAAGGCCGTCTGTGAAGTGGGAGGTCCTGTGTGTGATTATTACCGTATCTTATCGTAGACACGTCAGACCCTGACCTTTTTATTACTCTGAGAAAATACTCAGGTGGGTTCTTAGGAGTTCCCCCAACTCAGCACACACTGGGGTCCTACTTCAGGAATTCGATTTCAGAGTCGAGCTGACACTAACGCATTTCACGGGGGAATGCATGAGCCTTCGGGAAAAGCAGTCCCAGACTTTCCGTTTTGATGCTCACCTGTTTCTCCTTCTGGTAGTCAAGATAAAAGCAGCGTGTGCACCGCCCCGTGGCCCAGCAGTGGTTACAGGAGCCAGGTCCCAAATGGCCCTCCCGTCGAAGCCCCGGCTCTGGGGTTTAGAAAAGCCCACCAGGGGCACGCTTGCCAGAACCCCTCAGGCGGGCGAGGGAGGAGGAGGGACCGCAGCGTGCCACACCCCGGAGGAGGTGTCCTCCCTCTCGCTCTCCCGCTCTCTGGTGAGCACGCATGCTCTCTGGCAATTACTTAAACAGGCAAAACATGATGACTGGAGCCTGAGGAGGAAGACGTCACTGGGTACCCTCGGAGCGGCTTAGGGTGGGGCCGCGCACTTCTCAGCGTGTGGCTGGGCCCTGAGACCTCCCTGCGCTTCTCCTGTCGGCCCTGACCTGAGCTGTCCTCTGCTCATCCGTGCACTGTCATGAGAGGGAAAGTGACAGTGGGGGCAGAGGTGCCCGGGCTGGGCTGTGCTGCACCCCTGCTACCCCCACGCTGGCTCTCATGCCGCCCGGCCACTGTGCCCCTGGCTGGCCAGGGCTCTGACGCTTTCCCGAAAGGTTTTGGCAAGCACTGTTCACGCAGGCTATAATACGTTAGGGCAGAGCTGAGGCCCTGACCAGACCCCTCTGCTCCTTAGGTGTTTTTTCATAAAGGTTTGGAAAGGACTTTAAAATCGTTTAATTCAGCAAGAGAAGTCTGAGTGGCTCTTTGAGCTTAAACCTTGTCCACATTTAGTGCTGACTTTCAGAAGAGCATCAGGCAAATCGCCTTTCTGCTGGGAGGGTGGGCGAGCGAGAAGGGAGCTAAAGCCCTGTCTCAGGAGGCCGCGTGCCCAGCGCAGGGAGGCGCACAGCTCTGTGAGAGGGTGCCAGCGTGTGCGTGCGGGCCACCGGGTCCGAGACAGCGCAGAGGGACGGAGGGAGCGCCCCCGGGCGCCGGCCCTGCCCACCCGGCGAGCCTGGGACGCGCAGGGCCTCTGCCTGCACTGGCCAGTCGTGGGTCTCTGTCTTCACTGCGGCCTCACGCTTCCCGTCCTAGTGTCAGAGACAGCCTTTGTAAATCGCCAGCTCTGTGGCGTTGTAGCAGATATGTGACACCAGAGTCTTTGTGCACGCCCACATTTCCGTGGGATGCCGACCGTGGTGTGCATAGGCTCGCCGCGACTGGCGTGTGTGTGTGCTTGCTCTTCTCCTCCTGTGTTCCCCGGCAGGTGCCAACACCATCCCCTTGGTAGGGCGGTCAGTCCTGACATGCTCAGGCCGGTAGCACTCGTGCCCTGCCACGCCCGTGGGACAGTAGCATCGCTGGCCGCGTCCCCAGCGGTCCTGGTTCGGATGATAACTGGTAACCAAAGCTTTTTCTCTACGTACTGGATATGACTGGGGGTGGCTTGTGGCTGGAGGGACATGGAGCATCATCTCAGCCCCAGGAGCTGCCGTGGGCCAGTGTGGCCACCCCGATCACGACAGCTCTGCCCATCTCTTCTTTGCTGAGGACGCTCAGAAGCTCCTGGGCTCCAGACGGCTGTGGAGCAGGACGTGGCGTGTCCTCGATTCGCTGAAGGACCTGCTGTCACCCTGCAAGCCTGTTCCCGTGACATCGTTGTCAAGCATTTGGATGCGGCTGGGGAAGCAGGTTGATGTACATGGCACGGGTCTGGGGAGCCAGCAGGTGGCACGGAGGTGAAGGCGCTGGATCCCACATGGCTGACTGTGCGGTTTGAGGATCATGCCAAGCACGCATGCCCAAACTCCCAAGAGGAGACTGGAGGAGAGGGCTTGTGTGGCCATCCCCCCGGGGGCGAATGCTCACTTTCTCTGTCTGTCTGTGGTGAGCGCACGTGCCCTGTAGCAAAACCAATAGACAAATGGCATGAGCGTGACTGCCTGGACGGACGCTGCGGGTGGACGAGGCTGTGGACGCCTGTGTCTAGGCTCTGCCTAGGGAATGCTGTGTCCAGGTGCTCTGGTAAGGACGGGGTGGGGGGATGGCCTCATGAAGCACCAAGGGCCCTGGGTGACTTCTGCTAAAGCCAGCTGTCACCGCCAAGGAGGCCACCTCAGAGGCTCGTGGGCTTGGGCTAGACTGGCCCTGCCCACTCCGCCCGTGGTGGTGGGGACTGATGGGTGTTTCCACCAACAGCCAGCCCTGGCATCCCCAGTGCGGTCCCTTGCAAATTGTTTAAGAAAACCTCCCTCCCTGGGTGGAGAGAAGGGACTGCACTGGCTGTGGGGAGCACTTACCCTTCTCTCTGTCTCTGTCTTCCCTGGTGTGTTTATGTGCCCCCTGGTAAGATTAGGAAAAAAAAAAAAAAGGAATATCTGGGCCGGCCAGCGGTGCATACAGGCAGCTGGAACCCACATGGCCGCCTGCATAGAGCCCTGGACCCGGCAGCTTAAAACCACGCTGGCTTGGGGCCAGCAGGTGCTGTAATGGTTCCATTGCTGGACACCCATGTAATCGACCGTGGTTCGAGTCCCGGCTTTGGGGGCTTAAAACTCACGCCGGGCATGTGTGCGTTTGTGGCCAAGATCCCAAGAGGAGAATGGAGGAGCAGGGCTTGCAGCATGGCCACCCCACCCCCCCCTTCCTGGAGGTGATTTATCTTCCTGTCTCTCTGTCTCTTGGGTAAGCGCACATGCCCTATAACAAACATCTCTCTCTCCTTTTTAAAAATAATTATTTATTTATTTAATTTTATTTGTTGTTATTTTAAAAAAATTTGACCAGAGAGAAAGGAAAAGTGATAAAACAAGCCACCAGGTCCGGGACTCGAGCCACTGTTGGCCATGTGGGAGTCCAGTGCCCTTATCCGCCACACCACTTGCTGGTCCCCAAAAAATCTCCCTTAAAAAAAGAAAAAAAATAGAAAACAATGCAGGGTGCCCGTGAGTGCCCGAACCCTGAAAGAAGTGGAGGTGCAGGGAGTGTGGCAGGGCCAGCCCGGCGGGGGTGGGGGTTCTTGTCGCTCTCTCTCCCTCTCTCTGGCGCCAGCAAGTGCATGCACCACCTACGTCTTGTCTCTGCACAACCTCTCGCGTGTCCGTGTTGTGTGTGGCCTAGTTAACGTCTAGTTTTAAAGACACAGCTTCTCATTTCTTCTTATTAAAGTGCTGTTTGGGAATAGGCTGTCTATTAGCAGGGCTCAGCCATTGGGTAGGTCCTCGCACGAGCCAGCAGGTGCCATCCGTGCCCACAGCACACAGCACCCGGAGGCCTGGGCCCTGTGTGTGTCCACTCTCCGTGGAGCCTCAGCCTGCCAGCCCTGGGCGCCGTCCTCACTTCCTGCACCCCTCAGGATGCCCTGTGTACACCACGGCTTCTCCCGCCAGCTGTCGGTTGCTCAACCAGGGTGGTCTCAGCCGACGTCCTGCCATCACGCGCAGTCGGGTCAGGAAAGCCGGCAACGTTCTCCCCCTCCTCCCTCTCCCTGCCTGCCTCGTTCAGCCTCCTACGTAGCTGCCGAACCCGCTTCCTCCTCCCACCTCCTCCCAGACCTGGCGTCTTCTTGCCCCACCAGGACACTGCTGTGGGCTTCTGGCGGGTTAGTTAATGGTCTTCTCCCATCGCCACCCTTCTGCCATTGAAAACAATGGCATAGGCAGACTGGGAGGAGGCACAGTGGGAACACAGCGGGGCCCACATGGGAAAGGTCCCAGGTTCGAGTCCAGACCTTCCTGTGCGTGCTGGGTGCACACGCATGTGCCTGGCTGGCAGAGGCTGGGAGTGGATGGTGGTGTGGTGAGGACCTCGTCGGGGTACTTTCGAGCTGCCCTTTCTCCCTTCCATCTCTTGGAAGAAACAAAAGACCTTGAAGAAAAATGCCGTGGCAGGCCAGCTGTAAGGGTCGGTGTCAGGGAGTCAGACCCCACGTGGCTGGCCACTTGGTTCCAGCAGCTGGAGACGCGGTGTGTGAATGCCTGCCCGAGCCCCGACGGGGCAAGGGGCTGGGTGTGACGATGCCCCGTTTGGGGTGCTTTCTCCCTCTCCTCCGTCTTTCCGTGGTGCGTGCACATGCTCTCTGGCAAAATAACTAAAATAAAAGATTACGATTTTTTTTTGAAGAGGTTTTTGCTATAGGGCGTGTGTGCTCACTAGACAGAGAGAGACAGAGAGACAGAGAGAGAGAAATCACCCCCCCCAGGGGGGATGGCCATACCGCAATCCCTTCTCCTCCATTCTCCTCTCGGGATCTTGGGCACGCACATGCACCGGCCGTGAGTTTAAGCCACCGGGTCTGAGACTCGAACCGTGGTCGACTACATGGGAGTCCAGCGACAGAGTCATTACGCCAACTTCTGGTCCCAGGATTACAAATCTTTGGGCCAGCCAGTAGGATGGTGAAGGTGGCCAGATCCCACATGGCATTTGAGCAGTTCGAGACCTGGACCTGCAGCTTGAAAAACATGCAGGGCACGTGTGTGTGTGCCCCAAATCCTGAAAGAAGAATGAAGCAGGAGGGACTGTGGCATGGCTGTCCCCCCAGGGGTGCTTCCTCACACACCCCTTTCTGTTTCTCTGCCTCTGTCTCTAGCCAGTACACGCACCCTCTAGCAAACGAGAGAAACAGAAGCGGCCGTGCAGACGACCTTGTTTGTGCATCATTTTGTACGTGGGGTGGGTCCCCAGAAGTGAGAAGCCTGGATCCAGCATCCTGGTGGATGTGCCAGGTGCTGTCGGGCTGTACGGGCGTCCTCCCCCAGGAAGCCTGCCAGGGCCGCCAGGGCCGTCCTCGCCTTCTTGGCAGTCTGCTGCCAGGCTGCTCGGTCATTTGTCCTCTCTTCTGTGGGACTCTTGGTCTTTCTCTGGACTTCGAGTTGCAGATGCTATCTCCCAGCACGCCTTTTGCCAGTGCCGTGTCACCCTCCCCAGCAGCGTGATGCTAACCGAATGCCAGCGACAAACCTCCTGCTGGTGTGACGCTGCTCGCGGCTGTCCCATCAGAGCTCGTGTCATCTGGCGTGCTGAGGGTGTGTAGCAGGAGCGCGGTTGGTCCTCTTCTGCTGCATCACTTCCCGCTGAGACACCCTCCCGGCCATGAACGGGATCCCGTGTGACCCACCGTGTCGAGTGTCGTGTCTCATACGCACGATTCCATGGCTCCAGGTGACCCAGCGCTCAGCCTGGCCGAGGGGGCCGGCGTCCTCGGCCGTTCGGTTAAGCCGTCTCGGGTGGACGCTGCGTCCCGCGTCCCTGCCGCTTGCTGTAATCGGGTCTCCTGTTCCTTCCCGACTGCGGTGGCCTCCCTCGTGCCAGGGCTGACGGAGCTTATTGCCTGGCCCTGGAGACTGTCCTCTGCCATAGAGAGTGGAGAGGGGTTCCAGGGAGGGTCTGCCCCTCTGACTGTGGCTGCTGTCCCCCTTCTCAGCTCTGCCTCGCAAAGGACACTGTTAAAACTCTCATCTTTTCCGAGAGGGTCTGTGGGGGCCATTGCTGAGGGGGAGGCAGTGCCTTGGCAGCTCCGGCCTCGCTTCATCTCTCGGGCACACTGGCCTGAGCCCCAGCAGAGCCCCTCACCCCTCGCCGTAATCCCTGACCAGCACTGTCCCACCAGCTGCTTCCCCAGGGCCCCCATGCCCTGTGCTCCCCGCTCTCCAGCCTTGCCCCGGGATCCTCTCTCTGCATCCCCGCCTCTGTGTCCCCGTCCACCCCCCAGGGCTCCCCTCTGTCCTACTCCCTTAGGCTCTGTCCCAGCTTCTTGCCCAGGACCCCTATGCCCTGTGCTCCCTGATCTCGAGCCTTGCCCCGGGATCCTCTCTCTGCATACCCCCTCTGTGTCTCCGTTCACCATCCAGGGCTCCCCTCTGCCCTGCTCCTTTAGGCTCTGTCCCAGCTGCTTGTCCAGGACCCCCATGCCCTGTGCTCCCCGCTCTCCAGCCTTGCCCCGGGATCCTCTCTCTGCATACCCCCTCTGTGTCTTCGTTCACCATCCAGGGCTCCCCTCTGCCCTGCTCCCTTAGGCTCTGAGCCGGCTGCTTCCCCAGGACCCCCATGCCCTGTGCTCCCCGCTCTCCAGCCTTGCCCCGGGATCCTCTCTCTGCACACACCCCACTGTGTTCCCGTCTGCCCTCCAGGGCTCCCCTCTGCCCTGCTCCCTTAGGCTCTGAGCCGGCTGCTTCCCCAGGACCCCCATGCCCTGTGCTCCCCAATCTCCAGCTTGCCCTGGGATCCTCTCTGCATACCCTCCTCTGTGTCCCTGTCCACCTCCCAGGGCTCCCCTCTGCCCTGCTCCCTTAGGCTCTGTCCCGGCTGCTTGCCCAGGACCCCCATGCCCTGTGCTCCCTGCTCTCCAGCCTTGCCCCGGGATCCTATCTCTGCACACACCCCTCTGTGTCCCCGTCCACCCCCCAGGGCTCCCCTCTGCCCTGCTCCCTTAGGCTCTGTCCCGGCTGCTTGCTCTGGCCTGGTCTGCCCAGCTGTTTTTGTCTTGAGGGCGATTCCCAAGTGGAGTCGAAGTGCCTCCCAGTTTTACGCCAGACTGAGTGGAGACCCCCAGAGAGGAAGGCCGCGTCTGACAGAGGACTGCCCTTTGTCCTGCTCCTGAATTAGCCACAAAACCGGGTTTTCGTCACCAGAGAGGGGCAGATCTGGGTGGGGTTCCAGCTTCCAGGCGGTGGCTCTGAACAGTGGCTGACAGCCCGCTCTTGAGTGCATCACGCAGGCCCTGGTGCCCGGCCTCCTTCCCCACCACTTGCCCTCTGGGGTCCCTCCTCCCTGACAAGTCCTGGCCTCTTTTGCCCCTGGAAGAAGAGTGGGAGCAGAGGAGAGCAGCGCCCGCAGCCTGGGCTCTGCCCCCAGCATGACACAGCCGGCCACTCACCTCTGCTGGTGGAGAAGAGCCTCGGCCCTGCCGCCACGGGGGTGCTGCTGTGGGCCTCGGGCATCTCCCCCCGTGAGCCCCACCTCCCTGGGCACTCTTGTCCTTCCTGGACATGGGGCCGTGTGCTTGGGGCGAGCCGTCCTGTGTCCTCTGAGCTCCAGTGCCCATCAGTGACCCTGTGGTTCCTCAGGTGCCTGCCGAGGGCCGGGTGTGCCCCAGCTGTGGCCTGGCCCCGAGGGGCACCCCCAGCTCCGATTCTGCAGGAGCAGGTTGGCCTGTCCCTGTCCTGTGCCCTGTGAGAGGCTCCTACTGAAGCGTGCTGTGGTGACCGTGAGCCCCGAGCAGCGTCCTCCATGTCTGGCTCTTCAGTGACTCGCAATTTCTGGTGAAAGACCTTGAGTCTGAGCCGAGGTCTCTGGGGAAGCCCTGCCCAGGGCCCAGGCCTGAGGAGGAACAGGGCAGGGGCAAGAAGGTGCGTTGGCCTTGGACCCGGGTCTCTGGTGGAGGGTCTCCGGTCCCTGCTAGGGCGCAGGCTTGTGGAGGGGAAACTCTGGCCTCCTGTGTAGCGGCACTGGGAAGAGACTGGCACCTGCAAGAAGCTTGTCATTTCAAAGCAGGCCTGGGACCCCTCAGAGCTCACGGGCCAGCAGTTCTGGGAAGCATTGGGGGCATTGCAGGGGCAGCCCCACCCTGGCCGCCAGCCGCCAGCCGGGGCCCTCAGCTTCTTGGGCCAGGGAGGACCCGAGGAGGAGGAGCCTACTCTCCTGCAGCCCTGCCCAAGACACGGCACGGGAGAACCCCACTGCTGGAGACCCCGCAGAGCCAAGGCCTGGGAGCCTCTCAGACCGCCCCGCGGCG
>NW_006159826.1:1990971-1992487 GCF_000334495.1 Tupaia belangeri chinensis | reverse complement strand
GGTGGGCTGCGGGTCGCCAGGTGCCCTTCCTCCCCCCTCTGTTTGGAAGTTGATCACATTTTTTTAAAGGGATTATTAACAAAATTTAACTTATTCTGCAGTTTGCCTGGAAACATAAAGACAAATTTTAAAAAGTTAAGAGGATTAACTTGTCTTTCCAGATACAAAAATGGACCGTAAAGCCAGCGGTGGGGGGTGTAAGGTGCGGTCCCACACCTGGGGGCTTGGTGCACGTGTGTGTGTGCTGCAAACCCGGGGAGAGAGTGGGAGAGGGCTGAGGCGTGGCCACCCTCCCCACGGTGGGGGCGCCTTCTCACGTCCCTCTCCCCTCTCGGCTCTCTTTCCTGGGCAAGAACATGTGTCCTCTGGCAAATTCACAAACAAACAAACGTCGGTGACGAAAGGACCTCGGGTGGGAGGATATGAATGAATGATGAGGCAGGAGAGGGCCTCAGCCACATCTGAGCTGGGTTTCTCACAAATGTGTCCTTCCAAGGCAGAGCAGTTCAGATCGTCGTCCAAATAAATGGGTGTCCCCAGGGCAGAAGTAAAGTACGTCCTTGCCTCATACCCCCATGTGAGGAAAAACAAAAACAAAACTCCAAGAGGTTAGAGTTTTTAAAACATGAGAATAGAGCCGGTCCTTTGTGTCTGCGGGCTCCACATCCACAGATTCGGCCACCATTGGGTTAAAGATATTTGGAGAAAACAGGTTGCTGTGCTGGACATGTGCAGGTGTTCTTGTCACCCGCACACGCAGTTCAAGCCTTTCCAGGCAGCAGTGCTGCCGGTAGCTGGGGGCCTGGAGGGGGGCGTGGGCCACATGCTGACAGCACGCCGTGCCGTTGTAGGGGCACTCGAGCAGCCTGGGTGCTGCATCGTGGGCCCTGGATACTGAGGGACAGCAGTCCTAGGAGGAAATAATCAGAACATTTACACTTACACATGCAACTATAGCCTTTCTCCATATTATTGAGACTTTAAAAAACATTTTAGCGATAGGGTGTGTGTGCTCAGCAGAGAGACAGAGCGAGGGAAAGTGAGAAAGCACCCTCGGTTGGGGGTGTGTGTGGCCAACCCGCAGTCCCTTCTCTCCCATTCTCCTCTGGGGACTTTGGGCAGGCATGCACATGTGCCCGGCATGGTTTTCAAGCTACACAGTTGGCCATGTGGGGTCCGGCACCTTAACCACTACACCACCTGTCAACCCAATATTTGTGACATTTATAATACTTCTGTTTATGAGAGGCAACCTAATGACAGAATTAAAATAGTTATAAAGAACTAGTAAGTCCCAAACACATTTGGAATAGAGAATGTCCTCGATAAGGCATGATTTCTGGAAGACAGATTAAAAATAGACATTTAGTTCCACTAACAATAAAAAATTTCTGTATAGCCAAGCAAAAGTAAAAAAAAACATGAGCCAGCCCAGACTCAGTGATGCAAATAGTGAGTCACCCCTGCCCAGGGTGGGGGCCACTGGAGGGGCAGCCCGAAACCAGACTGGGGCCGT
>NW_006159826.1:1973959-1990240 GCF_000334495.1 Tupaia belangeri chinensis | reverse complement strand
GTGTGTGGCCAACCCGCAGTCCCTTCTCTCCCATTCTCCTCTGGGGACTTTGGGCAGGCATGCACATGTGCCCGGCATGGTTTTCAAGCTACACAGTTGGCCATGTGGGGTCCGGCACCTTAACCACTACACCACCTGTCAACCCAATATTTGTGACATTTATAATACTTCTGTTTATGAGAGGCAACCTAATGACAGAATTAAAATAGTTATAAAGAACTAGTAAGTCCCAAACACATTTGGAATAGAGAATGTCCTCGATAAGGCATGATTTCTGGAAGACAGATTAAAAATAGACATTTAGTTCCACTAACAATAAAAAATTTCTGTATAGCCAAGCAAAAGTAAAAAAAACATGAGCCAGCCCAGACTCAGTGATGCAAATAGTGAGTCACCCCTGCCCAGGGTGGGGGCCACTGGAGGGCCAGCCTGAAACCAGACTGGGGCAGTGGCACCAGCTGTAACCCTAGCTAAGAGCGAGGCTGGGGCAGAGGGTCATTGCGTGGTGAGAGCCTGCAAAAACTCCCTCTCTCATTCACTCGCTCCAGTCCGCCACTCTTAGAAGAGTGAGGAGAGGTCAGCCCCGTGCCTGATAGTTAAGGGAGCTGAATCCCACATGGTCAACTGTGCTCTGCCAATCCCGGTCCCAGTGGCTTGAAAAACACACCAGGTGCGTGTGCGGTGCCCCAGGTCTGAAAGGACTAGAGAAAGGGAGAAGGGATTAACCACATCCCATCATGGGGTGCTTTACCCCCTTTCCTCTCCCCCATCTGTCTCTTTCTGATGAGCACACATGCCCTCTGACAACGTTTTACTTTTTTATAGAGAGGTTTTTGCTCTAGGGCGCATGCACTGGCTAGAGAATGAGAAATCACCCCCTATGGGGGATGGCCATGCCACAATCCCATCTCCTTCATTCTCCTCTCGGGATCTTGGGCACAAATGCACACACGCCCGGTGTGAGTTTAAGCTGCTGGGTCCAGGACTCGAACCACAGTTAACTACATGGGAGTCCAGCAACTTAACTATTATGCCTTCTGGTCCTGGTAATTTTTTTCAGTAAGGAGAAATATTTGTAATTTCTCTAAACAGTTAATATTTGTAATAGACAAAGATTTTAATTAATAAGAAAAACACACCTGAATTGAATGACAGAAAAAAGACATGTTAGACAATCGAAAATACAATGAGGCAGCCAATTATAGCCCCGTTGAACATAGGAAGTGACAGAAACCGGCCACCGAATGGTCAGGACACGTGGGAAGGGCCAGTCTGTGATGCAGCAGCAATGACCCCGTGGGAGTCCTTGGTTAGTGTCCCAGGACCTCCCTGTGCATGCTGGACACTGTGCCAGGCCCTGGGTGGGCTGAGACGGGTGTGGGTGGTGGTGTGAAGACCCTCCCGGGGGTACTTCTCTCGGAAGGAAGAAAGAGACTCTTAAGGGAAAAAAGTATGTGTGGTCAGCCCATGACCTCGTGGTGAAGGGAACCCGACCCCGGGGCCAGCAGATGGCATATCACTTACAATGCTCGACGCCCACATGGCTGACTGTGATTTAAGTCTGGATCTGGTGGCTTGAAACCCATGCCAGACATGTGTGCGTGCCCAAGATCCTGAGAGGAAAATGGAGGAGAAGGGATTGTGGCGTGGTCATCTCCCCTGGGAGGTGATTTCTCACTTCCTCTCATATCTCTTTCTCTCTCTCTCTCTCTCTTCCACTCTCTCTCTGCAAGTGCACATACCTGTCAGGCAGCACAGCAAAGGGAGTTTTGGAAGGGGAGCGAGAGAGAGAGGGAGAGTTAAAGCACGACTTAATAAAGGTTCGATCCACCTTTATCGGCTGCCGAAGCAGTTACAGCCAGCCTGTGCTCTAGCCCACGGAAGGAGAACCTTTCAGGTTGCTGTAATCACACAGGGAAAGGGGTCTTACAAGTCACCGTGGGACGAGGTGGTGCAGAGCGTCCTATGCTGGCGCGGCGATGGGGAGGGCAGTCCACAAGGGCATGAGCGAGGCTGAGTGCCGAGTCTGCTGGGTGTCTGCGAGGCACAGGCGGTGAGCCAGAGAGGAGCTCCGTGAAGATCTTAGGGAACGATGGTGGCAGTGGCCACCAGACGACAAAGGGCCAGCAAAGAGGACAGTCCACCCGGTGATCCTAGAGTGCGGAGATGGGGACTGGTGGCCGACAGGGGAGCATCAAAGACGGCAGAGTGGAGGGCCGTCTGGGTGAGGAGGGGTCATTGTGCAAACCTGACGGGGCCTCCTGCTGCAAGGGAGGTCTCAGATGCAGCGAGACGGGATCTGGCCCAAGCGGAGGACAGAGCCGATGAGCTGGGCTCAGGCTCCTCATTTTATGTCTGATTTTGAGGCTCAGGGTGACTTGACAAAACATCGAATTATTTTGTAACATTTTTACATGTAAGTCTATGGGATTTGGGTCCAAACAAAGTGGGATTTGTTTACATATTTTTGCCAGCATGTGGTGGGGGGGAGCATAGACCACGCTCACGTCCCTCCTGCTATCGGTCAGCATGCGGCCAGTCTGCTGTCAGCGATACGCACTAGGGTGTCGGCTGCACGCTGAATTTCCGGGAGCACGACTAATGCCAGGCTGAATGTACTACAGAATGGAGTCAGGTGTGCTCTCCGCAAGCAGGTTACAATCATCTTCTTCACTGCGAACTATTGACTTAGCCATTAAACAGTATGTCAAGTGTAACAGTTCTTCACAGCAAGTAAAACAACGTATTAGGTATAACAATACTCTAAGGCAAAACTTAAAAAAAGGGAGCTGGGGCCCACCATGTGGTTCCAGCCCACCTCAGTGGCTTGAGAAACACACCGGCGGGCGTGTGTGCATGCATGCCCAAAACTGAAAAGGAGGGGAAGATGGAGGAGAAGGGATTGTGGTGTGACCCCAGTAAGCACACAGACCCTCTGGCAAAATTAAGAAACCAACGCTTAACCTCATTATCAAGAGGGACTGAGATGCAGGAATTCAGACTGGAAGAGGCGGGATGGGCTGGAACCGTGTCCCAGAACTGGCTGGACTCGGTGCGTGCTAAGTGTCGGCCTGGTCCACCGCGCAGGCTCCGCGTGTGCAGTCGCAGCCGGCACGCGGCGCCCTGCTGGCATGGTGGCCGCTGTCACGGTGTGTGACCGAGGCTCACGTCACAGCAGCGTAGTCTTCACCTGCCCGAGTTGAGGCCGATCCTCGGCGCAGGAGAGGCGGCACGGCTGCACCTGCGTTTCTGCAGGGCATGGGGCGTTTCCCCGAGCACAGGCGGGGCTGGCTCGCTGCGGAGGAAAGAGCTAGGCGGCACACAACCCTGTCCACACAGGCCTGCGGGGGCAGGGCAGGCCTCGACCCTTGTGGGTGGGGCCCGGGGGAGGGGACGCAGGGACTCGGGACGCGCGCTCCGAAGCCATAGCCTTCGCTCAGATGGTGGCTGCCGGGAGGCGTGGACGCCGAGGAAGGCGCGTTTCCGCCGGTGTGCGAGCGCGCACTGCCATCCACTCACATGCCCGCATCTTCTTACAAGGAAAACGGGGCTCCCGGCCTCACACGGGATCTTCAGGAGCCCCAGGCCGAGTCCGGGCTGGGCGGTCCCCGCAGGGTCCAGCCAGTCCCCTGCTCTGGGGCCACTGCGCCTCTCAGGACACCCCAGACATCCGCTGCTCAGTCTCCGCTTCCCTTTCCAGGGCCCTGGTCGGGGCTGGAGGCTCTCCGGAGCGCCGCTCAAACCCGAGCAGAGTGGTCCCCGGGCCTGGGCCTGCGCTGGCCGCTTGCGCGGGGTCCCGGCCTGGCCACTGGCTGCCTTGCCAGGGGCAGCGGCTGGCGAGGGTGTCCCCAGGCACGTGGGTCCTCCTGGTTACCTGTCGTCGGGGCGAGCAGGGGTGTGCGGCCATGGACCATGGTGCTGGCTGGGGCCCAGCCAGGGCTGAGGGCCAGGCGACCCTTGGGATCAGGGTCGCCTCCTTGCGTGGGACCCCGCCCTGCCCCCACAGTGCATCTGAGCCCAGACCAGGCTGGGGCGCTCCCTGTCCCAGGGGCGCTGTCAGCTAAACCGGGGCGCCTCAACCGGCAGCTCGCCAGCACCCGCCGCGCTCTTGGGCGCCCATAGAAGTGTTTCAATTTCTTTTATAGTCAGAAGGAAAACACAGGAACTTTTGGGTCAAAGTAAATGTTTTACTCTATATTAATATAATTCGTCTTTATGTTAGTGCAGTCGTAAAATTGAATTTTTAATATTTTTTATGGAGGAGGGTCCTGGAAAGACACCACGTGGCCCTGTGCTGTGGCCACTTGCACCCACCCGGCCGCTGCGGTGTAGACCCACCGCGGAGCCCACCTCACCCCGCTCCAACCAGGGGCCGGCGCCAGCGAGCCGCATTCCTCGGTGGGCTTTCCACTTCCGGGATTACTGCCGCAAGGAAAGCATCTTTGGGGCAGTTTCAATACAAACACTGGGAGGCTTTAAAAGCAGAAATTTCAAATAAAGCCTCTAACCGGAGGACTTGAAGCGCTGAACTTGTTCGGATAGCCGCAGAGCCCGCCTTCCAGCAGCGGGGACTCAGGCCTGGTGCGCAGCGTCCTTCCTACAGCCCTGGCAGCTCCGAGGCCCCGGGCCCAGCAGGAAGCCACCCTTCCCTCTCCGTGGCGGGCCGGTGTTTGGCTTCCCTGTTTTCCCACCTGCCAGGACACCCGGCTGTGGTGTGGAAGTGCTTGGTGTACTTCAGTCCCTTAGCAGTGGGCGCAAAGAGTCCCAATTTGTAGAGGTGTCGGGGATGAGCTGCTCCGGTAAGGGCGCCCCCCATACCCGCCCCGCCCCCTTCCAGGGCGAGCCAGTCCCCCTATGCTGCTCTCCCCTCCCATCTCCAAAGCCCTCTGCCCAGGCTCCCAGCACCCTCGGCCTGAGTGCCAGGACCAGGCCAGGAGGCACAGCCATGGGCTGGACCTGGCTTGCACTAACAGTGTTGAACTTTCAGGAACTTTGAGAGCCATTGTTCCAAAACAAAAGTAATAAATACTGAAAACTCGTCACTTTTTTTTGCCCCAGAGTGTGTGTCTTCCCCAGAGAAGGACAGGGATGGTGAGAACTCATTCTTCAGGGCGAATGGCTACCCTGCAATCCCTTCCATTCTCCTCTTGGGACTTTGGGTGCACATGCACGCACACCTGGAGTGATTTTCAAGCCTCCAGGTCTGGGACTGGAACCGTGGTTGACCATGTGGGTGTCCAGCACCTTAACCAGCACGCCACCCACTGGCCCAAACTGGTCACTCTTTATTATTTAATGACGTTTATTTGTACGTCTGCCCCTGAGGTTATGTTTACGTTCTGCCTGGTGTGGAGACGCTGGAGGGTCTGCTGTGCGTCTTTTCCTAACCCCACGTGGACTCTGTCGGCCGAGGTGGGAGTATTTTTACCATGGAGATTGGCACGCGTGTAAACCAGGGCTTGAGTTGTTGTTTTGCCGATGGCTTAGCAGAGTGATGGAGTGAAAGGCCGTTAGTTCACACTGGCCCTAAAAGTATGTTGTGTCTACAACCCTCTCACTGTGGATAGCCCAGAGTAACTGGGTCACAAACTGTTAGCGGAGAGGTTGCTCCCGTCCTTGCCAAACAAGCGACATCCCTGCCCACGTGTTTGCTGTTTCGCTTCACCCTTACTTGTTCAGAGGAACTCACGGCAGGTAAACACGTGTCGGTTGGAGCCATAAACTAGCTCAATACCAGAGTTCGGCAAAGGGCCGGCCCCACAGCCTGGTGGTTAAGGGAGCTGGCCCCACATGGCGAACCAGAGTTGGAGTCCCAGCCCCAGTGGCTTGAAAAACATACTGGGTGCAGGTATGGGTGCCCCAAATCTTGGCAGGGCGAAGTGGGGGGGAGGATTGTGGCGTGTGGAGGTGCTTTCCCTCTCCTTCTACTCTCTTTGGGGTGTGCATGGTCTCTCTAGCAAATTAGAAAAAATTCAACAAAAGTGGGTCCAGCAGGTGGCATGGTGGTCAGGGTGCTGATTCCCATATCACTGGCTGCAGTTCAAGTCCCAAATCTGGCAGCTTGAAAGTCACACCAGTTCATGTGCATACGTGCTCAAAATCCCGAGCAGAGAATGGAGAAGGGATTGCAGCATGACCATTGCCCCTTGTGGGGGTGAGAGGGGATTCCTCACTTTCTCTACGGCAAAAACCTTAAAAAAAAATTGAACAGAAACTTTTTATGAGAACCAAATGGCCGGGTTTGTGATGAAGAATGTTGTGTATTTGTTATTTGTGAGTTGTGCTATCCCACGACATACTTACATGCTTTGTTATGGCAGTGCCAACACCCACAATTCTCCATGGCCTGGCAGAAGATCTGGTCTGGTTTTGGTGCTTTCTGTTCTGACTGGAGAGCTGGAGGCCAGAGGCCTCCCTGGAGGAGGCAGAGGAGATGTGCCCTGGGAGGGTGCAACCTGCTCCCTTGGTGGGACAGGCCTGCTCTTCCCCGGGGTAGCTGGGGGTTGGCCTTCCTCCCAGAGCAGCTCCTTCCTCAGGTTCTCCCAGTTCCCTTTCTCCTGCAGCCCCAGCCTGTGCGAAGGGCCAGGGCCGGCTCCCTGGCTCTGGGAGGCCATGGCAGGGGTGCTGGCTGTTTCTGGATGACCGCACCTGCTGCCCCTGCCTGGTTGTCTCTGGAGGTGCCAGCTCCTTCAGGCTCTTCTTTTGTGAATAGATACATTTGGGGACTTGGAATGTGGCCTTTCCTGTCAATTCGGCAGGCCCCAGGGGCTGGGAACTGAGGTGCTCTTGTGGGTCCGCTGTCAGCTGGCACTCCAGAACCAGAGAAAAGCCAGAGAACTTGGAAGGGGGATGAGTAGGAATAGGAAGTGGGGGGGTGGCCAGGGGGCATTACAGACCCCCGCTGTCCTGCCTGGGTGGCCTCTGGTATTGGGGAGGGGAGGGTGGACTGTCTCCTGTCACCTTCCTTGGTCACCCAGTGCCCTTTGGCTGACCTTGCTCCGTGGGGCATCAGGCCTGTGACTGCACTGAGGGGCAAAGGTGGCCGTGGCGGGCGGGGCTGGTGCCCAGTCCTTTGCTGCCCTTCATAGCATGGCCTGTAGTAGTCCAGCGTCCTGGCTACTTGTGAGCACTGCACACCCAGGAGAGAGCACAAAGAAATCACCTCTGCTGGGACCAGCAGTTGGTATAATGGCTATGTCGCTGGACTCCCATGTAGTCGACCGCAGTTCAAGTCCCGGACCTGGTGGCTTAAACTCACACCGGGCATGTGTGTGTGCGTGCCCAAGATCCCGAGAGGAGAATGGAGGAGAAGGGATTGTGGCGTGGCCATCCCCCCTGGGGGGTGATTTCTCACTTTCTGTCTCTCTGTCTCTCTCTGTCTGTCTGGCGAGCGCACGTGCCCTATAGCAAAAACCTAAGAAAAGGGAAGGAGACCTTGAAACACATAGGAGACATTTAGGCTAAGTCAAGTATCAATAGGCCAAGTGCAAAAAAGACAAGTACTGATTTGATTATGCGGGGAGCTAGTCCCCAAGGTCACACCCCTGGCCGCCCCGCCAGGCTTGCTGCTTGTCTGGTTCCGGACCAGTCCTCATAGGTGTCCCTATGGATCCATCTCAGTCGAGCCTCCCAGAGAACTTGTCCTTGTCGATTTCCCGTGGCGTGTAACTTTTCTCGCGCCTCGTCACCGAACCTTTCCGAACGTCTGTGTTAACTGTGCCCCTTGCTGACTCTGAGCCAGCTTGTTGCCCGGGAAGTTCCTTCCTCTTGGGTTCATCACGCCCCGTCTTAAGCACTCTCTTTTCTTCCACTTTGTTTCTTTTTTTTTTTTTTTTGGAGAGGTTTTTTTCGCTATAGGGCGCTTGCACTCGCCAGACAGAGAGAGACATAGAGACAGAAAACGAGAAATCACCCCCCAGGGGGGATGGTCACGCTGCAGTCCCTTCTCCTCCATTCTCCTCTCGGGATCTTGGGCACGCATGCACACACGCCCGGTGTGAGTTTTAAGCCACTGGGTCCGGGACGCGAACCACGGTCGACTACGTGGGAGTCCAGTGACATAGCCATTATGCTAACTGCTGGTTCCCCACTTTGTTTCTTCATTGCTGCTACTGCTTTTTTTTATTTTTATTTTTATTTTTTTGAAAAAGAAACGTTCTAGGGAACCAGCAGTTAGCGTAATGGCTATGTCGCTGGACTCCCACGTAGTCGACCGCGGTTCACGTCCCGGACCCGGTGGCTTAAAACTCACGCCGGGTGCGTGTGCGTGCGTGCCCAAGATCCCGAGAGGAGAATGGAGAAGGGATTGCGGCGTGACCATCCCCCCTGGGGGGGGATTTCTCGCTTTCTGTCTCTATGTCTCTGTCTGTCTGGCGAGCGCACGCGCCCTACAGTGAAAATCTCTCCAAAAAAAAAAAAAAAAAGAAACGTTCTAAGTCTTTTCTTACTCGATTTTCCTAGTCTGTCTAGTTTGTATTACATGTTAAGCATTCTCATGCCCTTTAATGGTTATCAGAGCTACTTTTTTTAATTGCCAGAGGGTGTGTGTGCTCACCAGAGGGACAGAGCGGGGAGAGGAGAAAGCACCCCAGTGGGGTGTGGTCATGCCATAGTCCCTTCTCCTCCACTTCCCCTTCCTGTCGGATTTGGGGCATGCACCCTGCTGTGCCCAGAGTGCTTTTTCAAGCCACTGGGCTGGGATTTGAACTGTGGTCAGCCATGTGGGATCTGGCTCCCTTAACCACCAGGCCATGGGGTGGGCTCTCCTGTAGCTACTTTAACACTGGTATTTAACAAACTCTGCGATTAATCAGTTTCTTCCACTTACTGTCAACATAGCAGTCTGTGTGCCCTGTTGGCTGGTATTTCATTGTGTCCTGTTCTTACCTCACAAATTAAACAGTTTGTTGCTGTTTGGGCAGCCAGGTTTGCCATTTAGCCACACACTTATCAACATCTGTTCATCAGTCTTTCTTGCCTCTCACACCTTCCGCCTGGGAGCCTTTTCCTTCTCTCTGAAGCCGACCTGTAATGCCGTCCTTTAAGGAGCACCCGCCACAGCACGCAGACTCGTCTGGGAATATCCCTGGTAGCTCCCTAGGGCTGAGGGCGTCTGGATAATGCGTCCGTCGAACTCCCCTACTTGCTCGGCCCACGTCGTCACTGGGAGGGGCACGCAGTCTTGGCATCCCTGGAGGGCCAGGTGCAGGGGTCTGACCTAAGCCAAGGTGGAGATGCCCATGCTCTCGCTGGGCCAGCATTCCAGTGCTTTCTCCTTCCCTCGCCTGTGCTGCTCCGCCTCTTGCTGCCTGGCTTTTTAAAACGCTTAGAAAGCAGTAACAGAACATCCACACTCACCTAACGGCCTGCCTGTTTAACGCCGCTCAGACCTGCCACAGCTCTCCGGCAAGACCACATGTCCTACGACCTGTGTCCTCGTGCGCCCACAGTAGTAGTCAGAATAAAACGGATGGATTTACGCTATCGTGTGCGGTGTCTTATAACTTCCTGGTGCTTTCTGTGTGAACAGAATGACCGTGTTCCAGTGTGGCAGCGCTGGACAACCGCACGCCCTGCGGCACCACGACACCCACACACAGCCATCGCGCTCCTCGCTCATGGACCAGCTCGCTTAACAACCTGCCGTAGGAACAGAACTTACTCTTTAAGTGAGGCGTGCCTGTGGTATAAACCTACCATCTCAACTGTGCTTAAGTGTACACGTCAGTAAAATATATCCACTATGTTGTGGGCCAGCACTGTGTCACCTTGAAAACTGAACCCTTACACCCATTAAACAACTCCCAAAGTCCCCCCCAGCCCTTCACAAACTCGACTCCCTACCAACCGTGCGTGAGATCACGCAGCGCTTAGCTTCTATGCCCGGTTTATCTTCAAGGCCTCCTGCGCTGTGGCGTGTGACAGGGTTGTCTTCCTCTTTCTGGCTGAATACGACTCTGCTGTGTGCATGGACCACGCTGGCTTATCCCCGCGCCCGCCAACAGGCACTGGGGCTGCTCCCGCCTGCTGGTGTGAACAACACAGCCGTGAACGTGGGTGTGCAGACGCCTGTTCAGGTCCCAGCGTTCGGCTCTTTGGAGAATTATCCAGAAGTGGAGTTGCTGGGTTGTGTCTCGGCCCGTCAGGTGCTGCTCTCAGAAATACCCGCGGCTGGGCAATTTTGAAGACAGGCGGCTTACTGGCTCACAGTTCTGGTGGCTGGGAAGCCCAGGAGCATAGGCCTAGCACCAGGTCAGTCCACAGCCTGGCCACCGAAGCACAGAGGTGCAGGCGAGTGCGCTGCCAGCACTTCTCTTTCTCAGCAACCTGCTCTCAGACCAACCCCTTCTCAGGAGACCTGGAACCTCTCAGTCTCAAGAGACATCATTAATCCTATTTCCGAGACGGGGCCTCCATGATGCAGCCACTGCTGCCTGGCTTCATGACCTCCCAACGCCAGTTTCCAAAATGTGAAACTTTGGAGGACAAACCATTCTTCAAACTATATCACATGGTAATTCTGCATTTAGTTTATTTTTTTTTGTTTTTTTTGAGAGCTATTTTTGCTATAGGGTGCATGCACTTGCCAGAGAGACAGAGACAAAAAGTGAGAAATCATCCCCTAGGGGGGTTGGCCACTCAGCAATCCCTTCTTCTCCTTCTCTTGGGATTTTGAGCATGCATGCACACCTACCTGGTGTGAGTTTCAAGCCACTGGGTCCGGGACTCGAACCATTGTCGACTATGTGGGAGTCCAGTGATGTAACCATTATGCTATCTGCTGGTCCCTGCATTTAGTTTCTTAAGGAACCACCATATTGTTTTCCACAGTGGCTGCACCATTTTACATCGATAGTGCACAAGAATGCCAGTTTCTTCACCTCCTTGCCAACACTTGTTATTTTCTGTTCCCCCTCCCCCCCCCTTTTTTTTTTAAATAGTAGTGATCCTAGAGGGTATGAAATAGTATTGCATTATGGTTCTGATTTGTATTTCTCTAAAGATTTGTGGTGGTCTGCATCTATTTTAGGTACTTATTGGTCATTAATATGTTTTCTTTGGGGAAATCTCTACTCCAGCCTGTGGACAATTTTTGAACCAGGTTATTTGTGCTTTTTGTTGTTGCTGTTCTTGTTCTCGTCACTCTTCACACTGAGGGTGGAGCTCCGTCGGTGCCAGCCGCGGCAGGGTCTCTCGCCGACTCCCAGGGGGCAGGTCCTCTGCTCTGAGCACCGGGCAGCCAGCAGCAGGCCCAGCTCTCAGCTCTCAGCTCTCAGCTCCCAGCAGCTGTTTCCGTCAGGGGCCAGTCAGGACTCTGCCCTCCAGCCTGCAGAAACCGTCGTCCCCAGCATTTATTTCCTTAGCGCATCTACATTTTCTTCCTATGCTATTAGAGGCATCTGCTCACATCTGAGTGAACAAGAGAATGTTTGTCTAGATAAAGGTATCATTAAGCTCGTAACAGAGCTGGAGGGAAAAGCATGCTCTCAGTGCCGTTTGCACCATGACTGCCCTTTGGTAATCATTGCACATGCTTGTGCATAGGGCCGATGGGCAGGCAGGCAGCGTCATGGTTCGGTCACGGGGCGGTCAGTTTACATGGGGTCTGTGGCTCCTGGCCTGTCCTGGGGCAGGAGATTCAGGTGGAAGAGGTTCGAGAGCCCCAGTGAATCCTGCTGTGTCTGTGGGACTGTGGGACCTGAGCAGCCACCTCCACACCCGGCTTGTTAGCAGAATGTGGGTACAGAGTTATGCACCCTGAAACCTGGAGGATGACTTAAAACAGCAATTCAGGGGAGGGGGGACCTGGTTCCTAACAAAATTGACGACAAGCAGTGTCACCGAGGGGTGTGCAAAGCTGTGGGTTTCCTGCAGATGATGAAAATCCATTTTCAGAGATGTCCCACACACTGAGGAGCGCCAGCACGTGACACGGATCTCAGCAGGGAGCGGCACGGCTGTCTGGTTTAAAGGCAGAAAAGCTGCCCCTTGGGGCCTCGGCTCCCGGAGGGCCACGTGAAGCATTGGAGCCCGGCTCTCTGCCTTGACGCTGGGGCTGGGCCTGTGCAGCCTTGCTGGGGCTGGTCTTCGTGAACGGTGGCGCTCACAGCTGGGTTTGAACTGAGCAGTTAGAGGACGCATGCGCACAGCAGCACTCTGCCTGAGGACTCTCTCTCCCTGGGAGAATGGCGCACAGGACGTGGTGAGAGCTGCCGTGTGCGTGTGCTTGGGCCTGTAGTGCTTCACCAGGTGGGCACCGCGTCGGGAGGCGCAGGCCAACGGGGCGTCCCGAAGGGGCCCTCTTCGGCTCCGTGGTGCGCTCAGCAGGAGCTCTGGGGCCTTGCCCAGGGCAGCGCCGCGTCCTGACCTCGATAGGACGGGAGGTGCCAGTGGCACTGTGGCGCTGGACCAAGGCCACAGTTCTGACATCCACCCATGTTCTGTTTGCACACATCTTTTCTGGCTTGTGATCTATGACAAATAAAATTCCAAATGTGAGAAAAATTCGTTTCTGAAAAACAAGTTCCCAGGGAACCAGCAGTTAGTGTAATGGCTATGTTGCTGGACTCCCACGTAGTCGATCGCGGTTTGCGTCCCCGACCCGGTGGCTTAAAACTCACGCCGGGCGCGTGTGCGTGCGTGCCCAAGATCCCGAGAGGAGAATGGAGGAGAAGGGATTGCGGCGTGACCATCCCCCCGGAGGGTGATTTCTCGCTTTCTGTCTCTGTCTCTGTCTCTCTCTGTCTCTCTGGTGAGCGCACGCGCCCTATAGCGAAAACCTCTCAAAGAAAACAACAAACAAAAACCAAAACGAGTCCCCAGAGCGACGTGCCTTAGAGTGACGCGGGGTGGGGGTGGGGGTCGCCGCAGCCCTGTCTTCTTTGACCCTCTTCCCGTTCTCCTTTTCTCCAGTCCTCTCAGGAACTCTCCCTCACTCCAGTGCTCTGGTTGGGGGTCCGACTGGGCCTCCCTCGTGGTGGGCATGCAGGCCTGACCGGGCAGTGAGAGCACCTGGGACTGACCAGGGAGGGGTGCGGCTCCGTCCTTCCTGGGTGATGGCCTGTGGCTGAGGCCTCCCGGAGCAGACGGCCACAGTGGAGATAGGTGAGAACTGGGGCCAGCCACTGCGAGCTCCTGGGCCCAGCTGTGCCTGACTCCCACGTCCCCGGCCCACGGATGTCCTAGGTGGTATGGGCGTTGCATTCTCTGCATCACCTGGGCTAGCTCATGGCCCAGCATGAGTCTCAGTGTTGCTGTGAAGGCGTTTTGTAAACGGGACCAGCCCCTGCAGCCAGGCCACCGTAGATTAAGCAGAGGCCCTCGGTAACCGAGGCTGACCTCATCCAGTCAGTTGGGGTCTTAGGAGCAAAACCCAAGGTTTTCCTGAGAAGAATGATGTGCCTCAGGGCTGAACCGTGGAAGCCCTGTCTGAGTTCTGGCCCGTCAGCCCCGATTTCAGACTCCCCAGCCCCACAACCGCATGAGCCGATTCCTTCAATTCCTTTACGCACAGAGGGACTTCAAAGGGTTTATGGCAAGTGGAATTAAAGTACGAGTTTATCATGATACAAACGGTTTGGGAAACCTGCACATTCTCCATGTGCTTTCTGTAGACCAGATGCAGACGACACCCATGTGTGTGCCCCCCCCTGCACACATGTGCACACACGTGCACACATGCACACACATCCCATTGGTACTGTTCTCTGGAGACCCGACTGGTATAGCCAAGCTCCCAGAGCAGACCATCAGGTGAGCATGGTGTGCAAGTGACCCATGGAGGAGCTGCTCCTGGGTGGAGAGCGGGCCACGGAGTGGGGCCTGACTTCAGGCTTCAGCCTGACCATGCCATTTGTCCCACTCAGGCCATGGCGCTGGCCCCTCCTGCTCCTGCGTCCCTGCCCCTGCCCGAGGCCAGGAGCCCAGGGCCTTCCCATGCTCTGTACCCCTGAACTCGAGGGCACCCGCAGCAGCTGCCGGCACCGGCCTGCCAGCCTGTTTTCCTGCAGTGGTCTGAGGTCAGCCCTGTCGTGAGGAAGGGGAGTCTGACATACCGCCCCCGCTGTGCAAGTGAGGACAGCAGAGGCTCCTGCGGCTGAGCGTCTGGCCAGCCAGGCTTGAAGGCCGGCATGGAGCAGGAGGTGACATGGCAGGCTGCCGGCCTGGCTGCTGTCTCGGAGCAACGTGATCTGAGAGGCCCTGTGGAGGTGGAACCTTGGCTGATGGCTGCACGGGGTCAGGCCGCCATCTGTGACTCGGTGGGATCCACAGCTGTCCCAGGCAGGAGCAGAAGTGGAGAGGGCTCAGAAGTGCGTCTGAGGGAGAGGGTGGGGAGTAGCACAGGGAGAGGCAGAGCAGAGGGCATGGAAAGGAGACAGACAGACAGCTACTGAAGACGCAGAGGAGACCGGGAGAGAAGGCAACACAGGGATGGAGAAGGAACAGGGCCAGGGAAACAGTGAGAGACAGAGAGCAAGAGGCGGAGGGTGACAGGGAGAGACAGAGACAGGAGACGGGCGGGAGCCTGCCTACACCAGATTGCCTCATCTTGGGATCCTTTACTTGATCCCCCTGCAAAGTCCCTTTTTCCAAATAAGGTCACATCTGCAGCTTCCAGAGGGTAGGCCCTGCACCTGTCTCTGTGTGGCCACCTTCCAGCCCCCGACCCTGCTCTCTGGACCCCATGGGACAGTGGCCATTTTGTTTGCCCCTGTACTACTGGTCCTGGGGCCTGGACGTGGCAGCTTGTCGATTCCGGCTGATGAATGACTTCCCCTGTCTGCTTGGTGACACGCCCTGCCCAGTCCGTGATCAGAAGCAGCTCTCCAGGAGCCTGTGCCTGCCAGGAGAGATAGCATAGCCCTCGCGCCGCCAGTCCTGGCACAGGAGATAAGCCCTGCTGGGGTGGAGGGGTGGCGGGCAGCCAGGGTCCTGCTGGACATTGGTCGGGGGAGCTGGCGTGGGGACATGGAGGAGGAGGTCCTGGGGCCAGGGTGGGGGTTGTGGGGGAGAACTCTGTGATGTGGGGGCCAAGGAGAGGGTGTGGCCCGGAGGGTGGGCTTCCAGAAGGGAAGCCTGGGCGCAGGAGAGGGGAGGGGGGCCGGCTCTCGTCTCAGATGCCCACCAACAGCCATACGCAGAGTGTTCGAGGATCACTGAGGAGTTTGTGAGCCCAAGCCACAGCGATTTTCAGGGTAGAAAAAGTTGAGCTGACGGTGCGTGGGAGAAGCCAGGCTGGCTCAGAGTCCTGCCCTGTGGTGAGATGAGGCAGGCTCAAGAGGGGACAGTGGAGGTTGCAGGGAGCAGTCCCTAGTGGTGGGACAGGGATCCAACTGCCTCTGGCCTTTACATGGGGAGTCCTGTGCCCTGAGCCCCCAGTCTGGGCAGACTGGGTCCCTGCTCCCCCAGGTGACAGTTGCTCTCTAAGAACCTACGCCCCCTCTGCCAGGCTAGGGCAAGGTTGCCGGCTGACCTGGCAGGAAATGCCCCACCCAGGGGCCGCAGGCCTGTGGGGACACTGCCTCTGGCTCCGACCTGCCTGAGCTCAGGACAGCCGTGGGAGGTGGGACCGAGCCTGCTGTCTAGGGTCAGCAGCTGAAGCACAGAGGCGCTCCACCCTGGGAAGCTCATGGCACCGTTTGTGAGGCTGGGTGCCTCACGAGCCCTGCAAGGTGGGCATTCTCAGCCCTGTTTCACAGGGAAGGAACCGTGCGTGGAGGGGTCGCCTTGTCCAGGTGACTGGGCTGGGGGAGGACTCCACCTGGGAAAGGCTGCTTCCTACCCTGGGCAGACAGAGGGCTCCCGGCTGGGGGCGGGGTGGGGCCTGTGAGCAGAGCCCAGAATCCTGGCTGCCCTTGGCTCATGGTCGACCCCGGCCATGGGGTAGAGGGTGACAAACGAGGGTGGAGGGAGATCCTTCAAAAGAGGAGAGTGGACTGAGGC
The DNA here is from genome assembly GCF_000334495.1 of Tupaia belangeri chinensis. Lineage (NCBI taxonomy): Eukaryota > Metazoa > Chordata > Mammalia > Scandentia > Tupaiidae > Tupaia > Tupaia belangeri. Next base: position 1,974,298 of record NW_006159826.1, on the reverse strand, counting down.
CTCCGGAGGGAGGTGCTCCGGATGCAGGTCCAGAGCCCCCTATCCTGCTGCCCTGTTCCCAAGGTGGGCATGGGGTGGAGCTGCCATGGAGCCGGCTCGGCCCAGTCTGGAGGGTCCTCGCGGTGCAGCCGTGGGCAGCTGGCTCCCAGGTCCACATACCTGTGTGTTCCCAGAGGGCCCTGGCTTCCCGGAGTTGAGTGAGGTGGGGCCAGGGGCTCCTAAACCTGAAGCATCCAGCAGCCCCTGGGCAGGAAGCCTGTTAAGACACTTGTCATTCGGGAACCAGCAGTTAGCGTAATGGCTATGTTGCTGGACTCCCACGTAGTTGACTGCGGTTTG
>NW_006159826.1:1970427-1973686 GCF_000334495.1 Tupaia belangeri chinensis | reverse complement strand
TCTGTCTGGCAAGCACACGCACCCTATAGCGAAAATCTCTCCAAAAAAAAGACACTTGTCATTCAGACGAAATGGCGTGGCAGCATCACTCAGGCTGACTACCCCGGGAGTAAACGCCCTGCGGAGGACTTCAGTCCCGGTCAGGGTGTTTAACACTGCATACACGCTGCCCAGCAAGCCTCCGGAAAGGCAGGCGTGACTGCGAGGAGGGGCTGTCTGGGGACATTGGACACTTGCTTTGGGGACATAAAAGAGAGGGTTGCTATGGGGAGGCCTGAGCGGCCAGATGGCAACAGGTGGTTGGGTGATTTCATGGTGCGGGGAGGACGGGTAGGCACATGGCAGGGTGCTTCTGCGGCTCTGAAGGGACTGAGACAGCCTCCACGTGGCCAGAGTGACACTGGCCCCTGGTGTTGGGCATGGGGCCGCCATCAGCAAACTCCTGTGGGTTGCAGATGGCATGACCTGAGTTAATTCCATCTCCAGGTCACTGAGTGCCACCTTGGTGAGTTTCGGACATCTGGGACCCGGGAGAGGTGAGGCAGGAGACAGGGCCGGGCTACGGTCCTGAGTGTGACCAGCCGCAGTGGTCTTGGGCACGGCCAGCCCCTTGACCTCAAGGTCTGCAACCTCTGGACCCCCGACACCCTGACATGAGTGGGCCCCTAGGATCCGATCACGGCCTGACGAGACCTGGCGGAGGAGTCCATGTCTCTGCCGTCCACATGTGAGACACAGAGCCGTGGGCTGCAAAGAGCAGGTGGGCAGAGGTGTGGGCGGGGGAGGCCCTGCCAGGCGTGGACGCTCACTCTGCACCCTCAGGGCCAGGGAAGGCGGTGGCTCTTGTCAGCCACACAGTGAAAAACCCAACATCAAGCTATACCCCAGACCAACTGCATCAAAATCTGTTTTTCAAGAATCTTAAAAAAAAATCACATACATAACTTAGCAGTGTGACATTTTAAAGTGAACAGTTCAGTAGTGTTAAGAAAATTCACGATTCATGTTGTGCAGATAACCTCCACCTTCCCATCTTCCCGCACATCAAGCGCTGCCTCCCACTTCCTCTCCCAGCCCTGCCACACCGTCCCACTCTCAGCTCCACGAATTTGCCATCTGGGGCCGCACGTGAGTGGGTCTGCTTGTCTGAGACTGGTTTGTTCCAATGAGGAGAGTCCTCAAGGGCTGACCACGTGGTTGCGTGTGCCAGGATCCCCTTCTTTTTTTTTATTATTTGTTTTTTGTATATACTTTCAATCATATTGTTTTGCTTACAATGAGACCATTTCGATATGTGCACATTTCTCCCCAGACCCGTTGATCAAAATATCTTTAACAGATAACACCACACCTCCCCATCCCATCAATGCTCTACCTCTATATCCCTTCTCCAAATGTCCTTCGTTAGGCCCCACTCCTCCACATACACCTCGTCTGACATTCACACCCATCTCTTGTGTTTGTTCAACCATTAGTCAATCAGTTTCAGTCATAGAATGCAGACATATGGTATATGTTAAGTGGGGACATACAATGTCTCTCCTTCATAGCCTGGCTTGCCTCACTCAGCAGTACATCTTCCATATTCTTCCACTTTCTGTTGAAAGCCAGGGTTCTGTTGGTTTTTATGGCTGAGTAGTATTCCATAGAGTATATGTGCCACAGTTTTTCAATCCATTCCTCCATACGGGGGCATTTGGGTTGGTCTGGGAGGTGATTTCTCACTTTCCCTCTTTCGGTCTCTGTTTCTTATTTGTGCTACATGTCCTATGGCAAAAATATTAAAAAGAAAAAAAATTAGCAGACCATCAGTATCATAAGAAACAGTGATTTTCCTTAGGCCAGGTTGAAGATCTGTGGATTTAATCCCCTTTTCCTTCCAAGAGCACCGAGAGGTCACCATTGTTAAGTAATTAGCATGTCTCATGTCCACTCTTCAGGTAAAGCTCAAGGGAGAGCTGGTGAGGACAGGGTGTGATGTGGCAGGGGGTCAAGGATGGAAGTAGCCCACAGGTTAGGGTGAGTGAGAAAGCCAAAGGAATGGAGCTTGGCATTGCTCTGGTCCCTGTTCCCTGGTTCCCAGCCTCTAGTATTCCCTGAGTGTGTAGCTGTTTGGAAAAAAGATGATCAACCCTATTAAAAGATGGGAGGAGATGAAAAAAACACTCTCTGAAGATGACATATGAATGGCCAAAAGGCATATGAAAAAATGTTCAACCTCCCTCATCGTAAGGGAAATGCAGATAAAAAGAACAATGAGGTACCACCTAACCCCAGTCAAAATGTCTAATATTAAAAAACAAAAAATGGTAAGTGTTGGTGGGGGTGTGGTGAAAGGGGAACTCTTTTAAACTGCTGGTAGGATCCCCTTCTTCCCTGGTGCTGGCTCTGATCCCACTGCATGGGTGGGCTGCACTGTTTATCCCACATCTGTCCACGGACACCAGGGCTGTTTTCAGGCTTCAGTGTTTCCCAGAACTCCCAGGCGTGCCCTATATACAGCTAAGGTGGAGCGGGTGGGCTGGGCACACCACAGCACTCTCAGCCCTGACTGTTATCAAGCCCGGACACCGACACTGCTGCTGGAGCTCCCCATACTGCCCACCCCAAACCGCAGGACCTGCCAGGTCCCCACCCAGTTGGTTCCACCCTGTGCTCTGGGATACACAGGGCCGCCCAGCATGGCCATCTGAGAGGCTACCTGTGGACCCAGTGCCCTTGGGAGCATCCTCTTTCAGACACTGCATGGGTCACCAAGTGGCACCCCGATGCCGGCCGGCCCCCAGCTCGCATCTCCGCAGGTCTGCCTGTCTATGAACGCTCCTGCGTGAGGCTCGCTCTAACTGGGGCTGGAGAACCGAAGCAGCCAAGGGAATCCAAGTTTAGGGACCAACACTCCGCGCGTGGCCTGGCAGGTTGCACTGTTTGACACCGGGCTTTGCTCACTAACGCACTTGTGTATCCGCGCTGTGTACCCCGGGCTGGAAGCTAGACAGCCATGAGCCTGGCTTCCTCGCTACCACGTGGACACAGGCCCCACCCGGTGGCACCTCTCCAACAGCCGGCTGCTAGGGACTTCTGGGCCAGCCCCGCACGCAGCCCACGGCCGGGCTTGCAGGGCACAGCCCAGAGCTGGGCCACAGCGGCACGACGCGGGCTCCGGACGCAGCTTCCCGCGCTCTGTCTGGAACTCGGCCACAGCAAAGCCCATGCCCAATTTCAACCCGAGCCAGGGACGTCCCCGGGCCCCGCCCCTCCG
>NW_006159826.1:1943235-1969899 GCF_000334495.1 Tupaia belangeri chinensis | reverse complement strand
CTCGGTGCGCAGGCCTCGCACGCGGCCCTTCCCCCGCGGAAGTGGGCACCGTAACCGCCGTCCCGTTAGCCGACACCGGCAGATCGTGACCTCATTGGAGAAGTAGGACGTGGGTCGTGTTCCAGGGTGAGCGCGCCGGGCGGGAGGGCCCCGGGCAGCCCTCTGCCAGCCAAGGTGTGTCCGGGATGGTCCAGGTGCCTCCCCCCTCCGCCGCACAGAGCAGGTCAGCGATCTCGCCGTGACACAGCGCGCCCAGGGCCTGACCCGCCATCAGAGGAGGTCGCTAGAAAGGCGACGCCCAGCACTCAGAGTAGCCCGCCGACTTAGGGTCTCCACCTTGGGGTAGCGCTCCTGTGCAAACGCGGGTTCGCCGCGAGCCCTCCTTCACCTGCTCCTCTGTGCCTTCGGAGAGGTGCCCCTCCAGACTTCATGACTGCTTCTTAGTAAGCTGAGAAGTTGAGTACCCCAACTCCTAAGCGTGCAGGCATTGCGGAGGGTCGTAGTGGAGGAGACCAGCGCAGGCAGCCCTCCCGTCCCTCTGTCTGTCCCTTCCTCCATGCATTCATTCTCTAAACGTTTTTGGAGGGCCTACCGGCTGGACCTGGCAGGGGATGCTGCAGTGGCCAGAACAAGCCAGATGGAGCGCTTACCATCCTGAGCTTTGTCCGCATGGACTCCGAGCTCAGGGACAGCCAGGACCCTAGGGTCTGGGATGTCATCTCATGTGAGAGATTGGGGTGGTAGGTGTCATTGGAGGAACAGCCGGCAGCTGCTCACCAGAGAGACAGAAAGACAGCAAGTGAGAAATGACCCCTCAGGGGGATGGCCACACCACAGTCCCTTCTCCATTCTCCTCTCAGGATTTGGGGCACACATGCATATGCGCCTGGCATGAGATTTAACTGCCTGGTCTAGGACTCAAGTCATAGTCAACTACGTGGGAGTCCAGTGATGTAACCATTACGCCATCTGCTAGTTCCCATAGTTTCTTGTTACTAAGATATTTCTACACACTTAGGATAAACTAGAGTAATTTGAGTGCTAAATTATTTAGTTTTTTTTTTTTTTTTGAGAGATTTTCACTGTAGGGCGCGTTCACTCGCCAGACAGAGAGAGACATAGAGACAGAAAGCGAGAAATCACCCCCCAGGGGGGATGGTCACGCCGCAATCCCTTCTCCTCCATTCTCCTCTCGGGATCTTGGGCACGCACGCACATGGGCCCGGCGTGAGTTTTAAGCCACCGGGTCCGGGACACGAACCGCGGTCGACTACGTGGGAGTCCAGCGACATAGCCATTACGCTAACTGCTGGTTCCCCTTATTTAGTTATTTTTTAGAGATGTTTTTGCTATTGGGTGCGTGTGCTTGCTAGAGAGACAGAAACAGACAGTCAAAAATCACCCCCCAGGGGTGATGGCCATGCAGCAGTCCCTTTTCCAGTCTCCTCTTGGGATTTTGGGCGCACACACACACACACGCCCCCCGTGTGAGTTTTAAGCCACCGGGTCCGGGACACGAACCGCGGTCGACTATGGGAGTCCAGTGACATAACTATTATGCCATATGCATAGTTTCAGGTCCTAGAATGCTAGATTTTAAAAAATACGATATTTCTTATTTCAACTTACTAATATTTTTACTGGGGTTCTTACTTCCAAGTGGGTTTGGTTCCTTGTTCCCCAGACGATCAACTTTTTTTTTTTTTTTTAATTGCCAAATGGTGCATATGCTTGTTAGAGAGAGGGATAGACAGACAAAGCACCCTCCCTCACAGCATGGGGCACGGTCTCATGGCAGTCTGTCTCTCCTATTTCTCAATCTTGTCAAGATTCGGACCTTGCATCTACATGTGCTCAGTGTTTTTCAAGCCTCTGGGTCACGGACTCGAACTGCATTGATCTGGCACCTGATGCACAGCTCTTAACCAGTGCAGTATGGTACTGGCTACCCCATCAACTTGTTTTTATTTATTTATTTTATGAATTACTTTATTTAACTTTATTTATTTATTTATTTTTAATTTGACCAGAGTGGGACAGAACACGAGAGAGAGAGAGAGGAGGTGAGAAAGTAAGCTGCCCGGTCTGGGGCCTGAGCCACTGTCAGCCATGTGGGAGTCCAGCGCCCTTAACGACCACGCTACCTGCTGGTACTCCCCATCAACTTCAAAAAAATTACTGTCAGGGTTGGTGTCAGGAATATGCTAGTTTCACAGGAGAAACGTTCTACCTTTTTCTGTGATTTCTTTCTTGGAAGTTTGAACGTGCTCATGCAGCTGGGAAAGGAGGGGCTTGTGCAGATGGCCCCCTATGGTCTGCTGTGGCTTCACCCCGGCTCCTGTGCTGACAGGAGCCCTCTCTTCAGTGCAGGTCCTAATCTGAAGGAGTGGCTGAGAGAGCAGTTCTGTGACCACCCGCTGGAGCACTGTGAGGACACCAGGCTCCACGATGCTGCCTACGTGGGGGACCTGCAGACCCTCCGGAGTCTGCTGCAAGAGGAGAGCTACCGCAGGTGAGGGGGCTGCTGGAGGCAGGGCTGCCGTCCACTGTGCAGATGGAGGTGCTGACGCTCAGGAATGCATTGCGGGTTGAGGACAGGAAAAGACACTGAGCAAGCGGTCAGAACTAGTGGACGACCAGGTAGGAGTCAGGTCTGGCTCTGCCATCCAGCTTTGCAGATCTTATCTTCGTTCATGGTGGAGTTTGTGTGCATTATATGAGGTCGAGAGAGAGAGACGAGTTCTCTCCAGAGGGACTGGTCACGCCATGACCCCCTTCCTCAGTCCTCTACCTGGGGTATCTTGGACACTCATGCGCATGACCGGCACGTTTCAGGCTAACCGGAGGGTTACCACGTGGGTCTGGCTGCTCTTGAGCAGAGCGACCCCACTGTGTCATGGAACCAGCCCCTAACTAGACTTTTACACTCACTTGCAACCAAGTATATGGAAACTTCTCCATATATTTTCTGTATTTCCTCTTGCCTTTTAGAACCAGGATGGCAGTGAGCTGACAGAAGAAATGCCTACATGTCTGTGAGAAAGTAATGCCACTACTTTTCTGTGGGCAGTTCCCAAGAGAAGGATTTCTAACAGCATAGGAATATGTTTTGTCTCTCCTTTCTATTGTCTTCACATTATTTTATTGGAACAAGTGTCATATTGAAGTGAAATACCCAGAGAGGATTGTCAAACCCAGACAGGTGTATTTTATGTGAATACTTACTGTAAGTGATGCCAGTCCAAAAAGAACCGTAGCTCACAGATGGACTGAGTTAGTTTAGGTAGGTCTCAGCAGGTATTTGGTATTGCCTTAAAAAAACATTTAAATGCAGAAATTTCCATTGTCATAAATAATAGCAGGATCTGAAAATAAAATTGCTCTGATTGAGGTCATCAGTGACTTCTACCTTCCTGAAACCGTACAGAGGAAGTTGTGTTACCTCCGTAGATGACCGACTGTGCCCGTGCAGTGTCTTACGTGTGGTTCCGCCACACGGAGAAGCTCTGGTGACATGTGCGCAGTCACGCCTCGCCACCCCACTGTATGAGCAGTTGACCAGACAGAAGGCTCTTTGTGGCTAGGACAGCAGTTACACGTACACGGAGTACTTAGCACTAAGATTTAGATCTTACTGGGAATTTTTGGAAAGTTCTCTGTCCCCTAATCACTCCTGTAAAAAACTGGGTCCCAGTTGAGACACAAAAGGTTTACATTTAAACTGTGATGGCAAAATGCCTCCCCACCACAAAAAATGATAGTATTTTGAAAAGAACAATGGACTCTTTAAAAATCGTACACAGAAAAAATCATACTATGAACACTTTTACAGTCACATCTGCGCCAGTCCACAGAGGGTTCACGCCTGGGAGGCATTTCTTCCCCGGCCCTCAGAGCTGACTATTGAAAGAACTTACCTCTGCTTCAATTCTGAAGTCATCAAGTTATGTCCTACACAGACAGATTTAGCCTGATACATAGGCTGCAAGCACACACCCCGTCTAGGGGCCACCAGTACACCAGGATCTTTCTGTCCCTTAAAACACAGGAGGACACGCGGCTGTGGTCCTCCCAGCAGCTGTCACTGACCGTGCATGCGGAGGTGCGAGTGCCGCTCTGCGGTGGAGAGCAGACCCTTCCATCGGTGGGCCACAGCCGCACACGAGGAAATCCAGAACTTACTTCATTTTACTTTAGAATAAACAATGAAGAGTCCCCCACTTCCTGCTTTTGCTTTTCCAAGTATTTTTGTCCCTTCTTGCAGTCAGGACCAGTGACTCTCCTGGGTTTTATGCTATTTTTCTGTTGCTGTTTATTTCTTTAGTGTTGAGGTCTCGGGTGTTCCTCAGCTTCTTTGGCCAAAACCTCCGGTGAAGGAGGGGCCCTGGGGCCTGTGTGAGGAGACGCTGCCCACTACCCACCCCGGGTCCCTGGTTCTGGTTCTCGATGGTCATTCTGAATTACACCGGGAGCTTGGGGTTGGTGGCTGGTGTAGGTGATTGCATTCAGATTGCCACAGTCACTGAAAGCCAAGTAAGGACAGTTTTCTCGCGGTTGGTGGCCAGGAGTGTAGCCCATGGGCCACCTTGGAGATTCCTTGTTATTCATACTGTCAGCAGTAGGGGCCTGGGGGCCCATTTGTCACCTGGTCCCAGTGAGCATGCTGAGACCCAGAGAGGCCCAGCCCCAGGCCTTCACAGGTGGTGACTGGTGAGAGGGCTGGGCCCTGATCCAGATTTGCAGGGGCGTATACCAGCACCCTCCCTTGCCTCCTAGGGGACCCTTCCCTCCCTTGCGGAGGAAGCACTGGACTGAGGGGTCAGGGGTCCGGGGGCAGTCATTCTGCGTGTGCCTTGCGTTTCCTCATCCCTGGGGTGGAACCTCGATGCCTGCCCCGCCGTGCATAGGTGCAGCAGGCCGAAGGTGGGATGGCATTTCAGAAGGCAGGGCAACAGTGGAGGCGAGAGGAGGCCCTAGGGCGTCTGTTTCATGACTATGTGGGGGGAGGCAGAGCAGCCTGTTTCTCGGGGGTGCCGCTCACAAGCTCCCCTGTGTCCATCTGCAGCCGCATCAATGAGAAGTCTGTCTGGTGCTGTGGCTGGCTCCCCTGCACTCCCTTGCGAATCGCGGCCACTGCAGGCCATGGGAACTGTGTGGACTTCCTTATCCGGAAAGGGGCTGAGGTGGACCTGGTGGATGTAAAGGGGCAGACCGCCCTCTACGTGGCTGTGGTGAACGGGCACCTGGAGAGTGCCCAGATCCTTCTGGAAGCTGGTGCAGACCCCAATGGGAGCCGGCACCATCGCAGCACGCCTGTGTACCATGCCTCACGTGTGGGCCGGGCTGACATCCTGAAGGCTCTCATCAGGTCAGTACCGCCCTCCTTGCGCCCACCCCCAGGATGAGCCAGGTCCTGCGGACTTTCCCTTTCCTTCACCTGTTTGCTTTCTTCTGTCTTGAAATTTAGGCCTGCTAGAGGATTTGTCTGTTTTGCACGCAGAGAGCTGCAGTGTGAAAGATGAGAGTGCGCCTGTGAGGACAGACAGGGAGGCAGGAGCTGGGCGCGGTTATGCTCCGATTGTGTTACCAGGGCAGGAGCTCGGCCGCTCTACTCTGTCCAGAAGTGAGCTATCCTGGAATTGAGCATATATTGTAGGAAACCTTATTTAAATAGAGTACATGTTCCTTCTCGCTCATTGTAAATGTCACACCCTGTGCTGTCATCTTTCATGCTGTGATTTCCCATCCTCTGTAAGTAACTTCTGTGTTGTTATTTGTAAATTCCCTCTGTGTCTATCACTGATGTTGTAGAAACAATGGTGTGGTTCAGTGTTTCTGTATGTGCAAACGTTACGTTGATTTATTGCGTTATCTCAGGGGTTCCTAGCCAGTGATATTAAAAGCAATAGGGGAATTTGGAAAATATTCAGCATTAAGATGAATTGGATCCCCTCCAACGTGTTTTTTATGAGTGGATGAAGGGCTGTCTTTCCCCTGGTTTAGCTAATACCAAATGTCATATTGCCCCAAATTACAAATGATTTGGAAGACATGTCCCTAAGCATAAGGAGGAAAAATAAAATCACTGCCTTAAATCGAATTTTCCTTTTCTTACCTGGTTGAGCGTGTGAAATGGAAACACGTGTTTGTGAGAGCTCCTGAGACTGGGCAGTGCCTGCACCGTAGTCAAGCCTTCCTTGTCCTGTGAGCTTGCTGGTCTGTGTGCCCATCCTTGGGCCTGTGCTGCCTGAAAGCAGCAGTTTTGGTTCTGGGGGAAGTGCCTTTGGGCACTCAGAATGGTGCTGAAGGGCAGAGTATAGAGCATTGCTGCTGGCTGCTGCTGGTCAGCCATTTTCATTAAGGTGTGGAAGATAAGGCTGTTCTGTGTCCCCTGGGCTGCTGCATATCAGGCCCCATCATCACTGCTTCTTACATACTGCCATTTCCTATTTCTTTTTTTTTTTTGGAGAGGTTTTTGCTATAGGGTGTGCGCGCTCACCAGAAAGAGACAGAGAGTTAGAAAACGAGAAATCACCCCCCAGAGGGATGTCCACACCACAATCCCTTCTCCTCTTTTCTCCTCTTGGGATCTTGGGCACGCATGCACACTCGCCCGGTGTGAGTTTAAGCCACTGGGTCCGGGACTTGAACTGCAGTCGACTACATGGGAGTCTAGCAACATAGCCGTTACGCTAACTGCTGGTCCCCCATTTCCTATTTCAAGTGAATTATTAGGTGATGACAGGATCTGTGAGACATCGCCGGACTGTCGGGGGCCAAGGAAAGCTCAAGAAAGCAGGTGCTAGCCAGCTGTTGTTTACTTAGGTTAGCCAGGTACCACGTGCGTGGGGATCTCACAGAGGTGAGTTGTGTTCTCGTCACCTCCTGTCAGGTTGCAGGTGGTTCAGTTTGTCACGTTATTGCGGGTATTCACTTTGATCTTTTGATTACGATGGTGTCTGCCAGCCTTACCATTGTAAAGCTGCTCTTTTTCGCCTGTAATTAGTCTTTTCTGGAGAGGTACTTTACAACCATGTTTATATCCTTTTCCAAATCACAAAATTATAATTCGTTCATTTGTTTACTTATGTTAATATAGACTTATGGTGTTCTTCTATTACCGAGTGAGTTACAGTCCATTATTAGTGTAACTTCTTTTCATGCTCAGTTAAAATCAGCTCTGTGTCCTTACACTTCCCCATCATTGTTTGGGCAGACAGACTTTCTCATGTAGCAAGATAGTTTAGGCTCATCTCATTCTTTGCCTGTATCAGTCCTAGAATAAATAATTTCTCTAAGGAGTCCTGGTTTTCTTTAGTGAAAAACACTCTGTAGAAACCAGGGTATGCTAAAAGCTTATTGCTTTTGAGGTGCTGCTGTTTTTCTGACTGCTACTGGGCCAAGCTAAGGTTACACATACACACCACATTTCTATTTTTTAATATAAATTGACAGGAGATCACTTTGATAGCTCTAATCCAGTCTAGCACCACAGACTTATCCTAGTTTTCTCCTGTTCCAAATTTATTTTTTCAACAGTGGGAAGCCTGATTCCCCTTATCTGCAGTATTTTACCACCTTCATGGGTAACCAGCCTCCTGCTGCTGTTCCTCCCTCCACATGTGCCTCTTCACTCCCTTTGGGCTCAGACACCCCATGCCAGGCAGCCATTCTTGGGAGGAGCTCTCCTCACTTTACTAGGACTCTGATCCTCTGAGTCAGGCAGCCCTCCCTGCAGTAGTTGGCTGAGCCCTGTTTAGAGTCATGATTGGTAGTTTGCACTTAGTCTGGGAAAATTCTAAATGCCTGATAGGTAGGAAGCCATATATTTGGATGACTTTGAGTGAAGCATTGTTTGGAAATTGACTCTGGTGGAGATTGAAGTTTCTGAGTCAGGTGGCTCTCATGTCTGCCCTGTGTGAGATTCTTTTCTCCACATCTGGGCTGTCGCTGAGTGTCAGATGGGGAAAGCACTAAGATGACCTCACTGATGGTGAGGGTGTACCTTCCCTGCAGGGCTGGGAAGATGTGCTTTCTGTTCCAGGTCCTTCCATGTGCACCTGATGCTGGGAGTGGTCTGTGCTGACTGTGAGTCTGGATGTTTGCTGTGGCTGTAAAAAGAGCCAACCTGGGGGACCAGCAGTTAGCGTAATGGCTATGTCTCTGGACTCCCACATAGTCGACCGTGGTTCGAGTCCTGAACCCTGTGGCTTAAACTCACACTGGGCGCGTGTGCGTGCGTGCCTAAGATCCTGAGAGGAGAATGGAGGAGAAGGGATTGCGGCGTGGCCATCCCCCCTGAGGGATGATTTCTTGCTTTCTATCTATCTGTCTTTCTGGCGAGTGCACACGCCCTATAGCAAAAACCTTTCAAGCAAACAAACAAAAAGAGCCAACCTGGTAGGCAGTAGGTGGTGGCAACATCTGGATATGCAGTTGGATTTATTTGTTTCTTTTTGCTTTCAGTTTTTAGGATAGCTTTTTCTTTTTTCTTTTTTTGGAGAGGTTTTTCGCCATAGGGTGCGTGCGCTCGCCAGACAGGCAGAGAGAGACATAGAGACAGAAAGCGAGAAATCACCCCCAGGGGGGATGGTCATGCCGCAATCCCTTCTCCTCCATTCTCCTCTTGGGATCTTGGGCACGCACGCACACGTGCCCAGCATGAGTTTTAAGCCACCGGGTTCGGGACGCAAACTGTGGTCGACCACATGGGAGTCCAGCGACATAGCCATTACGCTAACTGCTGGTTCCCTATTTTGGTTTTCTAATGTAAAGTATTACATGGTTCCAAAGTCAAATTTATGAAACACAGGATAAGAAGAGTCTAGTATCTGTCATGGTTCCCTTCATCCTCATTCCTCCCTCCCCTAAAGGTAATCCTTTACAAAGTTCTGAGATGGCCACTTTACCCTCCATTCCACTATGAGCAGAGGGAAAGCAGGCCCGACCAGAGGCAGCTCAACACCCAAGCCCCCTGTTCAATCTGAGGTATGGGAGGAGGTGCTGTTGTGGCTCTGAAGACCACCCCTCTCCCATTTCTACAGCCACAGATTAAGAGGGAGCAATGGGAAAGCAGGCCATTTTGAAAGCAACTCTTTCACCCAGCCCCCTGCCCAGTCTAAGGTATGGGAGGAGAGCCACAGCATGCAATTTTGGATACTGCCTCTTACGTTCTTACCTCTCAGAACAGTCCCCTGCTACATCGTGGCCAGCGAGGTCTAGGTATATAGGAACCAAACATCTGAACACACTGAGGTGCTGGAGGGATTCTCTTCCACATTCACATAAGCAAAAAAGGAGAGAAACCTCTCTCTGTAAATCTGAACCCAGAACTCCCACTGTAGGTAGCATACTGCCACAGTAGAAGAGAGAAACTGGCATGTTGCTAATTCAGATCAAAGGGAAGCACAGATGCACACACCTACAGAAATCTACTTCAGAGAAGTAGCAAGAAGTGTGCAGATCACCAGATGACTGAAAGTCACACCATAACCTTAAGAAATATGAGAAAACCAGGAAATACTACCACCTCTCAGGAACACAGTAATTTGTCTCAAACAATGGAAAAAGAAGAGGAGATCACTGAAGTGTCAGAAAAAGAATCCAGAATACTTATTGTAACTAAACTCAAAGAGATGCAAGAGAAAGCAGCTAACTCCAGATGAGAAAATCATTCCATGACTTAGAGGAGGCACTCCATAAAGAGATAGACACTACACAAAAGAATCAAACAGAACTTCTAGGGATGAAGACTGTAATATAAAAAATCAAAACTTTTCTTGAAAGTATTAATAGCAGATTAGACCATGTAGAAGATAGGATCTCTGATCTAGAAAGCCTCTGATTTAAACAAAACCACTAACAGTAATGAAAGAAATAACCCCCAAACAAAGAACAATATATGGGAAATACTAGATACCATTACATGCCTGCACATTGAATTATTAATATTTCAGAAGGTGAAGAACCTGATAAGGGCATAGAAAATCTATTCCATGAAAAGCTTGCAGAAAACTTTCCAAACCTGGAGGAGACATCCAGATATAGGAAATACAAAGGACCCCAAATAGAATCAACATAAGAATATCCTCCTCTTGGCACATTATAGTCAGTTTGGTAAAAATCAAAAGACAAATACAAGATTCTAAAAATGGCGAGAGAGATGTCAAATTACTTACAGAGATTATCCCATTAGGTTAAAATGAGACCTTTCAACTGAAGTGGTACAAGCAATGGTAGGCAGACTAAACACTACAAGAAAACCTTTTTCTTTTTCTTCCTTTCTTTTCTTTCTTTTTCTTTTCTTTTTTTTTTTAGAGAGATTTTTGCTTATAGGGTGCATGTGTTCAGTAGAGAGACAGAAAGAAACAAAGTGAGAAATCCTCCCCCCCCCCAGGGGAGACAGCCATGCTGCAGTCCCTTCTCCAATCTCCTCTCATGATTTCAGGCATGCATGTACACGTACCCAGTGTGAACTTTAAGCCACTAGGTCCAGGAGTAGAACCGTAGTTGACTACCTGGGGATCCAGCGACGTAACTATTATGCCATCTGCTGGTCCTGAGCACACAACTTTTCATAACTTAAGGGACACAGTGAAAGTAATCACAAGAGGGCAGTTCACAGCAATTAACTCTCATAAGAAAAAAAATGGAAAGGTGGCAAATAGCCTTACAACATGTTAGGGAACTGGCAAAACAACAACAAAACCTCCCTCAGACTACCAGGAGTAAAGAAATAACAAAGATTCGAGCAGATGTAAATGACCAAAGAATAAAAGAACTACACAGATAATAAGTGAAACTAGTACTTGGTTCTTTGAGAATGTAAAGGAAATTAATACACCGTTAACTAGACTAATCAAGAACAGAAGGGAACAGATAAATCAGCAATGAAAGAGACAATATTACAAGACATAACAGAAATACAAAAGATTATGGGTGAATACTTTGTACAACTATACACCGACAAACCAGAACATCTAGATGAGGTGGACGAATTTCTAGACATACACAATCTACCAAGATTGAATCAGGAAGACATAAAAAGCCTGAATAGACTCTTAACAAATAATGAGATTAAATCTCCCAACAAAGAAAAGCCCAGGTCCTGATGGCTTCACGTCTGAATTCTACAAAACTTTAAAGAAGAGCTAACCCCAATTCTACTCACACTATTTCTAAAGATTCCAAAGGAGGGAAGCCTCCCAGACTCATTCTGTGAAGCCTCTATCCTCTTGATCCCCCAAACTGACAAGGATGTAACAAAAAAACTACAGATCAATATCACTGATGAATGAATACAGATGCAAAAATTTCTCAACAGGATGCTAGCAAATCATACCCAACAACACATTAAAAAGATTATACACTATGGCTTTATTCCAGGGGTGCCAGGGTGGTTCAGCATATGTAAAACAATAAATATAATACATCACATTAGCAGAAGGAAAGATAAAATCCATGTGATCATATCAATTGATAATAGAAAAAGCATTTGATAGAAGACACCTTCATGGCTGCTGAGAACTAGTGATTTCGGGGGAATAGGAGAAGTGAGGATTTTCTACTGATGGTTCAACCTCCAGCCCTCAAACTTGCGTGGAGAGGCAAGGGAGCAGGCCTCAGAGGACACCTTCATAGCTACTGAGGACTAGTGATTTCAGGGGAATAGGAGAAATGAAGATTTTCTACTGATAATTCAGCCTCCAGCCTACAGACTTGCGAGGAGGGGCAGGGGAACAGGCCTCAGAGTACATCTTCATGGCTACTGAGAACTAGTGATTTCAGGGGAATAGGAGAAGTGAAGATTTTCTATTGATTCAGCCTGCAGCCCACAGACTTGCATGGGGAGAGGGGGGAGCAGACCTTGGAGGGCACCTTCATGGCTGCTGGGAACTGTTGATTTCAGGGGAGTGGGAGAAATGGAGATTTTCTACTGATGGTTCAGCCTCCAACCCACAGGCTCACATGGTGGGCCGACTTTCAAGCCTCCTGTCTCTGTCTCTGTCTTTGTCTCTCTCTGTCTCTGTCTTCCTGTTTTTTTGTAATTTTTCCTTTTTGAGATTTTTTTGGGGTAGAGCAGTATCTTGGCCTCCAGCCCCTTGTTTCCCTTTATCTTGTTGATAGTCCCTTCTCCCTCTCCAGGCCCAGGAGGGGCAAGGGAGCAGGCTTCAGAGGACACCTTCATGGCTGCTGAGAACTAGTGATTTCCACACTTTGTGGTTTTCTAATTTTTCCTTTTTTTTTTTTTTTTTTTAAAGAATAACTTCTTTAGCTTTATATATACGGTCCTGGACGCTCAGATTGAGCTTCAAGTTTGGGAAGAAACACACTTTCCATCAGATGACTAGAAATCACCGAAAGACCACAAGAAAAATGAGAAAACAAGAAAATATCTCTCCTCTAAGGGAAAAGAATAACTCCTCTTCATTGACAGACAGTTCAATGGAAATCGTGGGAATGTCAGATAAAGAATTTAGAACATTCATAATGGCGAAGCTAACAGAGATGGAAGAGAAGAGAGATAATGAAATGCAGAGGAGAATGGAAAAAGGAGCTGACGAGTTCTGGGAGGTGAGGAAATTCTTGCAAGATCTAGGGGAGGAATTACACACTTTACAAAAGAATTAAATGAAACTGTTAGAGATGAAGACTATAATACAGGAAGTCAAAATCTCTCTTGAAAGTATTAAAAGCAGACTAGATCATATGGAAAATAGAATCTCAGACATAGAAGAGAAAATTGCTGGCCTAGAAAAATCCACCACGAAGACTGGGGAAATTGCCCCCAAATTTGAGAATAATATATGAGGAATACTGGATGCCATCAAACATCCAAACGTCCGGATGGTTGGCATCCAGGAGGCGGGGAAACTCAAAAGGGCCTTGATAATCTATTCCATGAAATCCTGCAAGAAAACTTTCCAAACCTAGAGAGGCATTCAAAGATCCAGACCTAAGAAATACATAGGACCCCAAGTAGAATCAACCCAAAAGGATCTTCTCCAAGACACATTATAGCCAAACTGACCAAGACCACAGACAAAGAGAGGATGCTGGGATTGGCAAGAGAGAAACAGCAAGTTACCTACGAAGGACATCCCATCAGGCTAACAGCAGACCTCTCATTGGAAACAATGCGAGTGAGGAAAGAATGGGAAAACCTATTTAAAGTGTTAAGGGAAAAGCAGTTGCAACCTCAAATACTATACCTGGCAAGATTATCCTTCATATGGGAAGAAAAGACAGGAACATTCTCAGATAAACAAAATCTGAAAGAATTTACCAGCACCAGACCAGATCTCCAAGAAGTTCTCAAGGGAGTGCTATGTCAGGAAAATTAAATGTAGTCACACAGAAATAAGAGTTCAAAAACTAAGAAGATGGCCAACTTAATTGTAGAGACAAGTCTGGAGTTGAGTGTTATATCCCAGAATTCAACTGGGAAGATCAAACCAGGACAGAAGATAGGTTAAGTACATGAGACTGAACTGGTGAAATAGCATTCTGTGACTTTTGACTAAAATGTCACTGCTTTTCTCCTAGGCTTTGTTGGGAGTTTTTGTCCTGTCTTAGGCTGTCAGTGGGTTCACCTGTCTACTATTTGAACAGAGTGCTGGCCTGTTTCCAGGCTTTAAGTTTTAGGCAGGTTTCCTTGCCAATTCAAGACTGCTTTTCTTGAGATTGCCAGCTGAGCTTGCTATTGAAGGTAGTTGAATTGTCTGGGAAACTGTATGATCGATGGAAGGTGCGGGGGAAGGGAGTAGAATACAGCTGTGGACATCAGGGGTGGTGTGGGGGGAGGGTGGGAAGGGGCAGAGGGTCAGACGTAGAGGTAAATATAAATATATATGGATATATATATATACACGTATATGTGTGAAACTGGAGGTGGAGGATTGTTGATGATGGCATGCATGATTGGGTTACTGTACAGTGTATTCTGGATGGGAAGCCACTTTTTGTGTGCTGTGACGATGATTAGAGAATGAATGTACATTAATTTTAAAAATAGGTTCAAAAAAAAAGAAAAAAAGAAAAACAAAAGCACAACAGACACACAAATGGAAAATTACCTGTTTATGATCATGTATTTGGTAATATCTTTGACTGGATTTATATGCAATGTATTCATGGTAGGAAGATGCATTTTGTATGCTATAAAGATGTAAAGTGGGACCAGCAGTTAGTGTAATGGCTATGTCACTGGACTCCCATGTAGTCGACTGCGGTCCGAGTCCCGGACATGGTGGCTTAAAACTCACACCGAGCGCATGTGCGTGCGTGCCCAAGATCCCGAGAGGAGAATGGAGGAGAAGGGATTGTGGCATGGCCATCCCCCCTGGGGGGTGATTTCTCACTTTCTGTCTCTCTGTCTCTCTCTGTCTTTCTGGCGAGCGCACGTGCCCTATGGCAAAAACCTCTCAAAAAAAAAAAAATAAAAAGATATAAAGTGATTCAATGTAAAAATTAAAAAATAAAAAACTTAAAAATAAAAACAAAACAATAAAAAGGAAAAAGCATTTGATAAAATACAACATCTTTCATGATTAAGACTCAGCCAAATTGGCATAGAGGGGACAATTCTCAACAAAATAAAAGCCATATAAACAGACCCATAGCTAACATCATACTGACACTGAAACAAGACAAGGCTCCCTATTCTCTCCACTCTTTTTCAGCATAGTATTGGAAGTTCTGGCCAATGCAGTCAGACAAGATAAAAGGCATTAAGGGACCAGCAGTTAGCGTAATGGCTATGTCGCTGGACTCCCATGTAGTCGACCATGGTTCGAGTCCTGTACCCAGTGGCTTAAACTCATGCCAGGCTTGCGTGCCCAAGATAAAAAAAAAAAAAAAAAAAAAAAAGATAAAAGGCATTAAAAAGAAAAAAAAATGAAATTATCTGTTTGTAAATGACATAATTATATACATAGAAAAGCCAAAAGAATCCACATACACACACAAATTAAAAAAAAAAAAACACACAAAAAAACCCCAACTCCTGGAAGTGATACATGAATACAGTAAAGTGGCAGGATATAATATCAGCATTCACAAATCTGTAGCATTTTTATGCATTAGCAGACTGAGGTATAATTGAAGAAAGCAATCCTATCTATGATAGCCACAAAAAATATAAGATAGGGAGGAATAAACCTAACAAAATAAGTGAAAGTCCTCTACAAGGAAAACTATGAAAAACTAAAAAGAGAAATTGAAAATGAAACAAAAAAGTGGAATGGCATCCCATGTTCCTGGATTAGAAGAATTACTATAATCAAAGTGTCAGACCTACTCAAATTAATTTACAAATTGAATGCAATCCTGATCAAATTTCCGGAAAGATTCTTCACAGAAATAAAAAACACAATCATAAAATTTGTCTATAATCATAAAAGGTCCTATATTACCAAAGCCATACTGTGCAAAAATAAATAAAATAGGCATCTCATGTCCTGACCTTGAAATATGTTACAAAGTTGCAGTAATCAAAACAACATGGTACTGGCACAAAAATAACTATGTAGACAGATGGAAGAGACTAGAGAACCCAGAAATAAGCCCTAAAACATACAGCTAGCTGATTTTCAACAAAGGGCACAAGACAGTCCAGTGTGTATGGGGAGGAATCTCTTTAGCAAATGGTGAAGCTAATGGATATTCACCTGCAGAAAAATAAAACAACCCCTCTCTCACCATTAATCAGCTCTAAATGGGTCAAAGATCTAAATTAAAACCACAAACTATGAAACTACTTCTGGGAAATTCTTGGAGACATCAGAATAATTCAAGACTTCTTAAATAAGATCCCCAAAGCACAGGCAATTAACAAGTGGGACTGCATCAGGCTCAAAAGTGGTTGTACAGTACAAGAAAAAATAAGGTGAGAAGACAACTCTCAGAATGGAGAACATATTTGCAAACTATGTCTTAGAACTGATAACCAGAATATACACGGAACTTAAACAACTTACCTGCAAAAAAAAAAAAAAAAAAATCCAATTAAAAAATGACCTAAACAGGCAACTCACCAAGGAAGACATACAAATGGTCAAAAGCATATGAAAAAATGTACAACATTTCTTAATGTTAAGGAAAATGCAAATCAGGACCATAGTGAGATACCACCTAACCCCAGTCAAATTGGCTAAGATTAAAAAAGTAAAGAATAGTAAGTGCAGGTGAGGCTGTGGTAAAAAGGGAACTTTCCTACTGTTGGGAGTGTAAATTAGTACAACCACTGTGGAGAACAATATGGAGATTCCTCAAAAACCTGCTACTAGAAGTTGACCCATATGACCCAGCAGTTTCCCTCCTGGGTATTTACCCAAAGGGTAAGAAAACAGTCAGAAAAACACTGCACATCTATGTTTATTGCAGCAATAGTCGCAATTGCTAAGACATGGAATCAGCCCAGATGTCCAGCAACAGAAAAATGGATTGAAAAATTGGGGCACATATGTACTGTGTAATACCACTCAGCTATATAAAAAAAATTAATAAAACAAAAGGCAAAAAACACAATGAGACCTTGGCATGTGATACAGAGTGGACAAAGATGGAAAATTTAATGCAAAGTAAAGCAAACCAGACTATGAAAGAGAAGCATCGTATGTCCCTGCTCAATATATACTGAATATCTGCTTTCTATGGCAGAAACTGAGGGTTTGGAAGGTATAATAGCAGGGAGGGCAACAGTAGATACTAGAGACAGTATAGGAAGGGGTGAAGAAAGTGGTTCAGGGAAAGACAAATTTTTACAGACACAAAAGTTATCTGTTGATAATGATAAGTTATCTGTTGGTAATAACGTGTATGTGGTAATATCTTTGAATTGACTGATATTTACTGTATTCATGTTGGGAAAAACCATTTTTTATGCTGCAAAAATGTACAGTGATTAAATGTAATAAAAAATCTAGCACACACAGAAACCCTGTTTCTAAAGAATTGTAAATACACTATTTCTTTCTGCACATCTCCTATTTCACACCTCATCAAGGTACTGTGAGGTTCAGGCACTGTTTACACATCCTGCGTTTAGAATAGTGGAGAAAATTTTTCATTTGCTGTCATACTTAAAGTGTCCTGGAAATAAAATGACTTTCCCAGTGTAAAAAATAAAAAAAGTTCTATGATTTGGACTGTCCCCATAGTGCAGCAGTGAAATGTGCACAGGGAGCTGGATCCCACTTGACTGACCGCAGTTGGAATCCTGATCTTGGAGGTTTGAAAAACGTTCTATGGGCACATGTGCATGCATGTTCAAAATCCCAACAGGATGGAGAAGTGAAAGAGAAGGAATTACCATGCGACCATGTGCCATCACGAGGCGTGCTTTCTCTCTCTTGCACTATTTTTCTCTCCCTCTGGCAAGCACGTGCAACCTCCAGTAATAAGAAAAGTTAACTAGGAGTTCTATGGTTTATCCTCCCACTGTTAAATAAAAAATAAGCAGGTACGTGCATGCATCTGGCTGTGTTTCACACGGTTCGCAGCCACCTCCAGGATAGATGGCAGCGTACTGTGCAGTCTTCCTCTTCTCACGTGCTGGTGTGTGCTGCAGGGTGTGGCAGGGCAGGTAGTAATGAGACGCCACGTGCTTTCAGAGCTGTGCAGCAGTGCTCCTTTGAGTGGATGAACCACAGTCCATTTGACCAGTCCCTGATTGAGGGACGTGGTGGTTTTCTGTCTGCAGCTACTTCAGGCAGTGCTTTAATGACTTGCCTTGCCTGGGTCTTTTCATAGTTTTGCAAATGTAACTTGGGAACAGATCTCAACAAGTGTAATCGAAGAGTCAAAGGGTAAATGTATATGTAATTTTGCTAGCAGTTGTCCAGTTTCTGTCCTAGGGATTGCTCCGTTCTGTGTGCTGGAGCAATGAACGAGAGACATGAGGTTCCCTTAAAGCGTGGTCAGTACATTTTTTTTCGTTCTTTCACCCCCCCCTTTTTTTGTTGGTAAGTACATTTTTAGAATGTTTCCAATCCATGAGGTAAGAAGTGTTATCTCACAGTAGTGCTTTTTGTTTTTTTGTTTGTTTTTTGTTTTTTTTTTAGAATTATTTTATTTCTTTTATTATTATTTTAAAAATTTGCTGCAGGGCACATATGCTCTCCAGAGAGAGAGAAAGTGAGAAAGCAAGTGGCCATATCTGGGACTTGAACCACAGTTGGCCATGTGGGAGTCCAGCACCTTACCCTCCGTGCCACCTGCTGGCCCCCTCAGAGTAGCTTTAATTAGCATTTCTATTGTGAGTGAGGCTGAGAATCTTCTCATATGTTTAAGAGCAGTTTGCCCGCTGTCTACATCTTTAGCTCATTTTTTTCTTTTTTAATTGCCAGAGATTGTATGTATTTTGCCAGAGTGAGTGAAAGGAAGGGAGGGGGAGAGAGCGTGTGCATGTGACCCTCTTAGTAGTTTTATAATTTACATTTTTTAAAGAATTACTTAATTTTGTTATTATTATTTTTCAAATTTGCTATAGGGCACTCACGAAGGAGAGCTAGAGAAAGCCAGAGAAAGCGAGAAAGCAAGCTACCGGATATGGTTTAAATTGCAATTGGCCATGTTGGAGTCCAGCATCTTAAACACCATGCCACCTGTTTGTCCCCATATTTTACATTTTAAGTTATGATTTATTTGAAATTTATCCTGGTATATGCTGTAATGAATGGATTTAATTTTCTGTCTCCATATGGATGTCCAGTTTTCTCAGAAAACACTGCAGTGTTAATCCCTCTCTCACGCACACAGTTATGGAGATGCTGCCTTTACTGAATTGCTACATTTTTTATGCAGTTTGGGCCACTTATGGATTTTCTTTAAATCCATCCTGTTGGTTGTCTGTCCATGTATAAAACCACGCGGCTGTATGTTACCAGCTTCGCTCGTGGTGGGGCTGCCCTTCCTTATCATTGCTTCACTTTTTCTATCTTGTTTCAGCTTCTTGATGAACTTTATAATCAACTTCCATAGCTCCAGGGGTACTGGTTTCATTAGTTTTTATTTTTATTTTTTAATTTGTAAGCAACTTAAGTAGTTCTAGGAATGGTATTTAATTTATTGTTTAAATTATTTATTTTATTGATTATCATCATTATTATTATTATTATTTTCCTTAATTTGACCACAGAGAGAGAGAAAGGGAAAGTGAGAAAGCAAACCTCCAGGTTTAGGACCTGAACCATTGGCAGTCATGTGGGAGTCCAGCACCTTAACCACCATGCCACCTGCTGGCCATGGTTTTTCATATATAAAATGAACTTAGGAAAAACTGACATCTTACTGATGTGTTGAATAGTCCTATTTGGGACAAAAATCTTGACTGCTTTTTCCTATTCCAAAATTCTTTCCGAAGGATCTAGGGGAAGTTATACCTACAAACGTTAACAGACCACTCACAAATATTAAAAGACACTCTGGTCTATAGATTACAGGACTCTTCCTGTATCCTGTCTGCGGCATAGTATCTTTACAATGCGTAGTGAATCTTATCTCTGCTATAGTAAATTGACATTCTTTTGCTGATTTCTTCTTGAACAAACCTTCCTTTCTAATCACCAGCCTAGGAGTGTGTAAGCTCACCTCTAACCCAAGCCTCTGCTTCTAGATGTCCCGCCTTTTTGGGCCAGGCCAATGAAAAACTCTTTACATTAAACTATTAAACTGCACACTTGGTGTCTTTCTCAAGTCAAATAAAAGGAACCATTGTATCTGAGCATGCTGAGAAACAATCTTAGCTTTCTCTGGGCTTGGTCACTCAATATGGTGATTAGTAATAAATTGCATTAATGATTATTTCTGCAGAGTTGATTATTTCCATTGACACGTCTCTTGGGATGTTTTGCATGCTTGCATGTATACCTGGTATGTTTTCAAGCCACTGGGTCCAGTATTTAAATTGCATTGTTGTCCCTATGGGATCCAGTCATCTTTAACCACCATTCTGTAGACAGAAGTCTGACTGTTTTTTCCTATTTTTTCCAAAGTCCTTTCTAAAGGGGTTTGGAAGACTACCCATAGAAATTTGTGAGTGGATTCACCTTCGTATCTGTGTCTTATTTTGCTGGGAGCAGTAAGGCTATAGGTGCTCTCTGGAGTCACTGGGAGAAGGCCTCCTTGCAGTGTGGCTGGGCAGTGCCCTACTGACCACAGTGCCCCGCTAACTGCAGTCTGGTTTTCCTCTGTCCCCTAGGTACGGAGCTGACGTTGATGTTAATCACCACCTGACTCCTGATATCCGGCCCCCCTTCTCCCGGCGGCTCACTTCCTTGGTGGTGTGCCCCTTGTACATCAGCGCTGCCTACCACAACCTGCAGTGCTTTCAGCTGCTCCTCCAGGCTGGGGCGAACCCTGACTTCAACTGCAATGGCCCAGTCAACACACAGGGATTCTACAGGGGTTCCCCAGGGTGTGTCATGGATGCTGTGCTGCGCCATGGCTGCGAGGCGGCCTTTGTGAGCCTGCTAGTAGAGTTTGGAGCCAACCTGAACCTGGTTAAGTGGGAATCGTTGGGCCCAGAGTCGAGAGGCAGAAGGAAGGTGGACCCTGAGGCCTTGCAGGTCTTTAAGGAGGCCAGAAGTAAGTGGCTTGAGTTCAGTTCTGACTTGCAATCTTGGATTAAATGAATGAACCAAAATGTAGCAATTTAAAAACAAACAAACAAAAACAACTCCAACTAAATACTTGGCATAAATCTTCAATTAGCACTGAGTGTCCCACAGCAGTCATTCTCTTAGATTCCTGGACACCTAGCGTCCATGCCAGGAAATTGATAAAAGCACATGCATGTTCTCGAGTTCCTCAGTTATATTCCGTGCCCTTTTGCTCTTCTCTAGGACAACTCCTTATGTCCTTTGTACGTGATTTTTTTTTTTAAAGGTCCTGCCATAGCACACATGCGCTTGCAGGACAGAGACAGAGAGAGAGGCAGTGAAAGGGGAAGTGAGAAATCACCCCCAAGGGAGGTGGCCATGTTGAAGTCCCTTCTTCATTCTCCTCCTGGAATTTTGGGCATGCACACATATGTGCCTGGCACAGTTTTCAAGCTGCAAGATCTGGGACTTGAACTGTGGTTGGCCATGTGGGAGTCCAGTGCCATAACTACTAGGCCACCTGCTGGCCCTTTGATGTGATTTTTAAGGGAGGGATCTCAGTGCCTCCCTCAGGCCCATGTTTTATATTCCTCACTTACCTTTCTCAGGTCACTCAAGTACAGTTAATTTAGATCATGTGATAAGGCTGCTCTTTCTTAGAATAAAGTTTTTCCTTTGCTTATTTATAAAGAAAGATTTTGCTAATGAATTAATAAATTAATAGCAAGAAAGTTTGGAATTGATCCACGGGTGGTCTTGTCAGAGACTCTCTCTGGGATTCAGAAATTGCCCTTGAGCCTCCGTGACCTCCTGCCCACAGTCACATACCTCCCTGTTCCTGCCTGGATCTTCCTTAACCTCTTGCCTCTTACTTGAGGTTCATTGTGTTTTGTTTCAGATTGCTCTAAGCCAGTTTCATTAAGATAAGCTCTTGTTTAGCTTTCCCAAAACGACTTAGTGGTCACCCGACAGCCATACCAGTAGGATAAAGCTGCTTGCGTTCCTGTCTCCCTGTTACCCTTCACTCACTGAGGCAGGGGTGTGGCTGGCCTGCTTCCTCAGGTACTACTTGGCTGTGGCACCAGGCTGCCTTGGGAGTCCTGGGAGTGACAGAGAAGAGACTGACAGGTGAGAGTCAGTTGCACACATAGCCACAGCCAGTAGCTGACACGTTTCTCTGTTGAGGTCCTTAGGCACAGTCGAGGGTGTGCTCCGCAGAGCAGATGCTCCAGTGAGTGAGGCCGGCAAGAGCAGGAAGTAAGACCCTCCTTGCCAGGGCCCACTCTCCGTTCAGAGGTTCAGAAGGTGGCAGCTGTTGGTTGGTTGCTGCTGGCCTTTGCTCTTTAGAGGTAGGACAGAATTAATCTTCCTTCCTCTGTCTCTCCTTTCTTCCCATGGCTCTCCAGGTGTTCCCAGGACCTTGCTGGGTTTGTGCCGGGTGGCGGTGAGGAGAGCTCTTGGCAAATACCGACTTCATCTGATTCCCTCGCTGCCTCTGCCAGACCCTATAAAGAAATTTCTACTTTATGAGTAAAACTCAGGTGTGGTGTTGACAGATCTGCGGTGGAAATCAACATGAGTCTTGCACCCTATGACCGTATCCCATCGGGCTGCTGGTGAAGAATAGCCTTGTTCTCACGGATGGTAATTCTGCCTCAGGTGTTGGGGCCGCCGAGTAGTCTTGGATCATTGTCAGCCAGGAGGCTCTGCAAAACTTCGTTTTGTTCTTCCTAAATATCTGTTGTGGATTTTCACAGTTGCATATTATTGAAACGGGCCATGAGATGTGTACGTGTGTAGGCTGAGCTTGAGGTCTGCCAGTCCCCAGGATGGAAGGCGCCTAGCACTTTCCAGAACCGTGCTTCTCTCTGTGCATCTCCTTCTCAACCTAATTGCTTAATTACAGCCTTCTCATATCCAAACAAAAAGGGAGTTTTGGTTAAAACAAAGGGCAGAAGTGCAGTTCATGAACTTCTCCACTCCTAGGGTTCAGTAAGGTGTGCTTGTCCCCACACATCCCCTCTGTGCCACTGCAGTGGAGGTGTCATAATAATTGTTTCCATTTAAGGATGGCTTCCTGGCTGCATGGACCATGTTAACTTAGTGCGTGCATCTGTCAGAGTCTTGCAGCCATAGCGTAGAGTTCCACAGCATGGGAGCCCGTTCTGGTACCTTCTGTGCCTCATGCACAGCACACCAACAGGTGTACTGAGTTTTCTGCCATTTCACCTTAGAGAGCTTTCAGACAGCAACTGGTTTAGAAGGCCTACACCAAACAAGCCAGTAACCGACTGCCTTTATTAGACCAAGGTCCGTTCCAGCAGCATTCACTGCCAGCCTAATGGGAGAAGAAAACACCGTGGCACTGTCTTCTGTTTCAGTCCATACTCATGCCAGAGAGTGAACAGTCCAGCTGGTCTTCTGGTAGTCCTGAGCTCCCAATTGCTTGGAGTCCAGTGGACAAAACATCAGTTGGTTGACTGTTCTCACCCATTTGGGCCTAAATATCTTAGCTGCTCCTAGAATCTCTGAAAGCGGTGCGGTCAGAAGACTTTCTCTGGCCTGCTAGGGGTGGTGGATGCTCAGACAGGTGATAGGTTCTCATCATGGATGTCATCGGCCAGGGCTTGCTGTCACTCAGGGCTGGGCAGCACGGCTGAGGGTCACTGGAGCAGGGCCAGTGGCTGTGACTCCCTCGTGCCCAGGATGTTGCTGATTCCACTGAGATCATGTTGTGTCTTTGGGAGCCTCTGAGGACCATCATGGGGATGCCAGGTGGTCCTAAACCTCAGAAGCATTTCAGAATGAGCATGTTTAGATTTGCTGTGTTAAGAGAAATCGAGCGTGTAAAGAACTAATGATACCGTTTTACTTAGTTCTTAACATCTCGTGTGTTTTAGCTGACCAGACAGGCTGTGCCTGGCCAGTACATTCTGTCACTTGAGGGTGGAATCCCACCTGCATGTGTCTTCAGTGGGCTCTGTGTGGGCACACCCCAGCTGACCCATGAATGTACACGTGCAGTTCTGAGGGGTAGGAACATTCAGTGGAGGTGTTGACTCACCTGGAGAGACATTGTTTTTTCTATTTTTTTTTTTTTTTTGGCGTGTGTACCCACCAGAAAGAGACAGAGACAGAAAGTGAGAAATTACCTTCCGGGGAGATGGCCATGCTGCAATCCCTTCTCCATTCTCCTCTTGGGATCTTGGGCATGCATGCACACATGCCCGGTGTGAATTTAAGCCCCTAGGTCTGGGACTGGGACGGTGGTTGACTACATGGGAGTCCAGTGACATAGCCATTATACCAACTGCTGGTCCCCTACTCACGTGGAGAGACATAGTTAAGAGCCGTGATAATTGCATGAATGTGGGGTGGGTTTCAGAGGCCAGACCATATGCTGCTTCTGATGGGTTGGGGCCTGCTGAGATCAGGAGAGTCTTCCTAATAGAGGAGAGGATCTGCAGGTGGGGGCCATGACAGCTGGAGCTGTGCTACAGGAGGGGCTAGTGTGTTCCTTGTGGCCCTCAAGGTAGATGAGGACCAGCATGGGGCTGTGGCTGGACAGGAGATGTCAGGAGTTTGGGGAGTATTGAACAGGAGTTGAGTCACCCACAGGTGGGCAGACTGGGCCTCTTGACTCTGGAGATGTGTAATCAGTGGCTCGTTCCCTGGTTAGGGCCAGAGGGCTTTGAGGCATGGGTGGCTCTTCCCAACCTGAGCCTCCTCTTCACTGCCTTTAGGCTTAGCTGAGGTGCTGGGATGTGGTCGGGGGTAGCATTGATGCTTCTGAAAAATCAGCTTTGGAATCCCAGATGCAGGTTCTGTGACTTTTCACAGAAGAGTTTAGTTACTTATGTATGTATGTGTTTATACTTTGCCTTGTTCCATTAGAGGGTTTAAGGCAGCAGTAGTTGTTTTGGGTGTTCAGAAGTGACATTTGATAGGCAAAATGACTTGTTAGAAAGTGTTTTTTTTTTGGAGAGGTTTTTGCTATAGGGCGTGTGCGCTCGCCAGACAGTCAGAGAAAGACATAGAGACAGAAAGCGAGAAATAACCCCCCAGGGGGGATGGTCACGCCGCAATCCCTTCTCCATTCTCCTCTCGGGATCTTGGGCACACACTCACACCGGGTACGGGACATGAACCGCGGTTGACTATGTGGGAGTCCAGCGACATAGCCGTTACGCTAACTGCTGGTTCCCGAAAGTTTTTTTTTTTTTTATTTTTTTTTTAAGGTTTTGCCATAGGGCAGGCACATGCACTCACCAGAGAGAGATAGAGAGAAAGGGAGAAGTCACATCCCTCCCTTACCTCCTCCCCCAAGAAGATAGTAATGCTACAATCCCATCTCTTCTATTTTCTTGGGATTTTGGGCATGCACGCACCTGTGCCTGGCCTAATTTTCAAGCCACTGGGTCCTCATGAGACTCAAACCGTGGTCAGCCATGTGAGAGTCCAGTGCCTTAGCCACCAAGCTGCCTGTTGGCCCCAAGACAATGAATTTAAAGAAGAAAGAACAGGTGGCAGTTTCCTAGTGACTGACTTGTGTTTCTGTTATTTGGGTTCCATGCTGTTGTGTCAAGTGTTTTAGGAGAGGAACATACAGGAAACAGGACTGAGCAGCGAGCACTGAGAGCGAGCACTGGCCTTGTTAGGGTTAGGGGCTTCCAGGCATGGGTGGCCAGTGCACTTTACTTTCTGTGCAGCTTGAGAGGCTGCACACGTTTGTGAATGCACCTTGTGCACACGAGCAATCTGTGTAGTGTACCCTGACATCATGTGGTCCCTTTCTCAGTGGAAGTATGTTTGAGGCAGTGACAGTGCTGCCCTCTGTGAACTGGAAGATCTAGGCTTGACCTTCTGTTCTGAGGAATGGCCAGAGCTGTTGCAGCCCTTCTAGGCACAGAAGGCTTTGTGCAGGTGAGAAGTCTAAGGACAACCTGGGTAATAATTATGAAGTCATATTATTCAACTTGAAAAACTCTTTTATTCTGAGATTATGTCCTTAATTTGAGTGATAAAATGTTCTTTTATATAATGAAGATGATAGTAGAGGGCAAGATTTTTGCTTTTTAAAAATACTCTGGTTATCTGGCTGGCCCATACATTGTTGATGGCCCTTTGCCAATCCCAGGACTTAGTTTAAGTTTTTCTGTCTCTGAAATCCCATAATTGGGGAACCACTCTAGCTACAGTGTACATTGATGTATTGAGGGAAGTTCTTAGTTACATGGGTACATGGTCTTGCAGCATTTCCCCTACAAGGACAAATTCCCCTGTGTGTAGTTTTAGGATGTACAAACTTCCCTATGGTGATGGGGCTCTGGCCACCCCTGGGTCCACAAGGGACACAGGAAGCATATGTGGCCTTCTCAGTGAAGACTATTACTCCTTAAGTTTGGCACCCACTGAATGTTGGCAGTGTCACCAGTGCCGAGTCTCCTGGTGCTGGGGTGGCATGGGGCTGCAGATTCTGCATGTCACTGCCTGTCTGCCAGGCACTCAGTCACCGGTCCTGATCACCAGTATTCTGGATTTCCTCACCAGCTCTAGTTGTATTCCTGCAAGTACCTCTCTTGACCATCTGACCTCCTTTCTATCCCTCCCTCGCTTACGTCTCACTTCCCTCCTACTTCCCAAATCTAACTCCCTTGGTATGGACATAGTTAGTGTGTTCATGTCCTGGGAGAATTCCACATGGGGGAACATGCAGATTTTGAGGTGCATGGTGTTGTGTGGAATAAATCTATGAATTCCAGGAAAATGGTGGGATGGAGATGGGCCCTGAGGAGTGTCAGGGGTGCCATCTATTGCCTTATGTGT
Source organism: Tupaia belangeri chinensis (assembly GCF_000334495.1). Taxonomy (NCBI): domain Eukaryota; kingdom Metazoa; phylum Chordata; class Mammalia; order Scandentia; family Tupaiidae; genus Tupaia; species Tupaia belangeri. The sequence goes on along the minus strand of NW_006159826.1, from coordinate 1,943,473 downwards.
ACCTGTTTAGTATCTGGAGTTTATGGGGATTCCTTGTTTTCAAGTTCCTTTGAACTCAAGATTCTTAGATATATTGGTCCTTGAGCCACCCTTTCTTAGGCTCAGGCCCACTCCTTTCTCTTGGGAGTGTACTTTCACTTAATAAACTATCCTTTAATTTCACCAAAAAAAAAAAAAAAAAAAAAAAAGAAAAAAAAAAAAAAAAAGATTCTTAAAAATACTTAGTAATGTATTAAGT
>NW_006159826.1:1926033-1942796 GCF_000334495.1 Tupaia belangeri chinensis | reverse complement strand
AAAAAAAAAAAAAAAAAAAAAAAGAAAGAAAGAAAAAAAAAGATTCTTAGATATACTGAGTAATGTATGAATGTGATTGATCCAGTTTGAGTGTGGCCTTTAGGAACGCAGCTCTTGTGTGTTTGCAGAATCACTGTGTGTGCTCTAATTTAGCAGTGCCCCTGCTCTGCCTTGCCGTGTCCACACAGCTCCTGCACTGGTGTTGGGTGTTGGGTGTTGGTGTTGAAGTGTGGCAATTAGCGGGCCGTGTGCCCGGAGCCTTGCTGAAGGCAGTGCTCACCACCAGCCCTTTGTCCTCTTCTGCCCTGGTGATGAATATGGGTTTGCCTGCAGTGGCTGGGACCACGACTGTTTACACCCTTGTGCCTAGTTGAGAGCTTTCAAAAATATGATGGTTATTTTTGATATATTATTATAACTTTAATAAATGCTTTATTCCCCTTCTAACTCCCTGAAAATGCCTTAATTTCATGGACTGTTTATCACAGTGGGTAAGAATGTTGAGCATGTGAAATCTCGGTGTGCACATTTCTAGAAGGGCCTGGCTCTGGAGTATCAAATGACGGGAGAGAAGGGCCCTAAAATGGGAGTTTTTGAATGCTCTGAGGGACTCTGGGGCTCCAGGCAAGTACCGAAGATACTGCATACTAAACTCCTGACAGCCAGTTTTACTAAGTGGCTCATGGTTTCTGGTTTGGAAAGAGTTGTCCCCCTAAAGGTATTTCAAACCCACAACTGAAGTGAGGTGACATTGTCCCTACAATGCTCCATGGGTGGGAAGGTGGTGGAGACTGGGCAAGACCATTGTTATGGCCCCCTGTTGTTATATGTAACTTGTTTTGACAGTGTGAGTGTAAGCAAAGAGTTGGGATGAACCCTGCAGTGAGTTAACTAAATAAAGACATTTATTCACCTCAGTGACTCCCTAGTATGGTCTCTGTACTTGTTTCTGTACTCATTCCTTATACCTGAACCATGCCACTCCCACTGAGAGGAAGGCTTTTATCACAGCAGCCTCAGTTTCTCTGTCTCAGAACCAGCTGAATTGTGGGGCAGTAATTGCCACCTTCCACTCAGCTATTTCCATCTTAGATAATGGAACTCACAGTTTTCAGCTGGACATGTGGGTTCTCAGAATAAAGGCTTCATTGTTCAGCCTTTTGTTCAGCTACATGAGACCATTTACCATTGCTCCTCCTCAGAATCCCATCAAAGTAATAGGTTTTGTTGTTTTCTTTTTAGTGTAACTTCACTAGGGTATTAAAAAAACCCAACAAACTCACCATCATTAATCCCCCAAGCCTGTACCATGCAGCCAGGGACAAGCAGCAGTGAGTGGGACCAGCTGAGGCAGGAAGACTGCCTCAGGCCTCTTGTTGCCTTTTGACTACCCCAGGTACATCCCAGATAGGCCCCTGTCACATCCGTCCTGCCACCATTAATCTTCCTAACTTGTACCATGGAACAGGGACCAACTGCAATGTGTGAGAGACTAACTGAGGCAGGAGGACCCCTTCAGACCTCTTGCTGCCTTCAACCCACTCAGGAGTATTTTATGTTTTCATGATTTACTGAACTGCATGGTGCATGTGCACCCCACAACTCCTCCCCCCTCTAGTTGAATCTCTTCAGCTTGGCCTCAGGTGCACCTGATCCTGACACTGGGAAAGGAACCAACACTTAAAGCTGCCTGTATACACCCTTCTCTGATTGGCAGTCAAGGCCCTCTACCAAGAACACATCTGAGAAATATGGCTCTTCTTCCTCCCTGATACTACAGAATGACACTACAGAATTGACACCAAAAAAAGTAGGAAGAAGTGTATAATTCATTATATGACTAGAAACTAGCAAAGAGGCACAAGAAATATGGGAAAACAAGGAACATCTCTCCCTCAACGGAACAGAACTCTTCTTCAACCACAGACAACACAAGAATTGCACAAAGGTCAGAAAATTAATTTAGAATATTCACAGTGGCAGAGATGAGGAAATCTTTCCAGGATTTGAAAATGATAATCATAAAAATCAAACAACTTTTAGAGATGAAGACAGTAATATAGGAGATCAAGACCTATTTTGAAGATATTAATAAATGGTATATTGGGCCATGCAGAAGACAGAATCTCCTATCTGGAAGGCAAAACCTCAGACTTAGATAATTACCAAAAGAAAAAAAAAAAAAAAAATCACAATATATGGGAAATATAAGGCACTATTAAAAGCCCAAATGTTCAAATAATAGATATTCCAGAAGATGAAGAATCAGACAAGGGCATGGAAGATGTATTCCATGAAATACTTGCAAAAACTTTCCAAATCTAGAGAAACATTCAGACATCTTGACCCAAGAAATACAAAGGACCCCAAATAGAATCAGCATAAGATTTTCTCCACAGCACATCGTAGGTTCATTTAAAAAAAGAAAAAATCACAAAGACATGATTCTAAAAATGGCAGGAGAGAATTTACCTCCAAAAGTTATCCTATCAAGGGTTGGCAGGTGGTTTGGTGGTTAAGGGCACTGAACTCCCACATGGCCGACTGTGGTTCAAGTTCCAGACCTGTTGACTTGCTTTCTCACTTTCTCTCTTCTTTGGCCAAATTAAAATTAAATAAATAAATAAATATAGTGGATTACTTTCTTACTTTCCTTCTCCCTCTCTCTCTCTCTGTCCCTCTATGATCAAATAAGTAAATAAAGTTAAATAATAAATAATTCTTCAAAAAAATAATAATTCTTAAAAAAAAGTTATCCTACTCGGTTAACATTGGACCTCTCAACTGAAACAATGCAGGTGAGAAAAGAATGGGAAGACTTATTCAAGACACTATAAGAAAAACAATTTCAACCAAGAATATTATGCCAGCAAGATTATCCTTCAAATGGGAATTAAAAAAATTAATCTCAAACAAAAACTGAAAGAGTTCATGAATACTAGACCAGCTCTTCAAGAAGTACTAAAAGGAGTACTATTTCAGGAAAATTAAAGAGAGACAAATAAGAAATAACAGAACAACCAAGAAAATGGCAAACAAAATGGAAGGGACAAGTACATAAATACTGATAATAATGTTGAATTTTAATGGATTAAATTCTCCAGAAGACACAGCTTGGCTGAATGGATTAAAAAAAAAAAAGAACCCAGAAACCCTCTGTTTGCTGCCTACAAGAAATATATCTCGGGAACCAGCATTTGGCGTAATGGCTATGTCGCTGGACTCCCATGTAGTTGACTGCGGTTCGCGTCCCGGACCTGGTGGCTGAAAACTCACGCTGGGCGCGTGTGTGTGTGTGCCCAAGATCCCGAGAGGAGAATAGAGGAGAAGGGATTGTGGCGTGGCCATCCCCTCTGGGGGGTGATTTCTCGCTTTCTATCTCTCTGTCTCTCTCTGTCTTTCTGGCGAGTGCACATGCCCAATAAGAAAAAAAACTCAAAAAAAACAATAAGGGGGGGGGAACAAAAACAAAAAAACCCCAGCATGGTATTGACATAAAAATAGGCAGGTAGGCCAATGGAACAGAATAGAGACTCCAGAAATAAATGCTAAAACATACAGCTGATTTTTGACAAAGGGTACCAGATAATACAGTGAAAAAAAGAAAATCTGGTTAGCAAATGGTGCTGGAAAAACAGGGTATCTACCTTCAGAAAGATGTTACTGGAACCCCTATTTCTCACGACTAACTAAAATCAACTCAAAATGGATCAAAGATCTAAACCTAAGACCTCAAACTATAAGACTATCCTGGATAACACAGGGGAAACTCTTGGAGACATCAGAGTAGGCAATGACTTCTTAAGTGAGACCCTCCACCCTGAGCACAGACAGTAATACCAAAGATACACAAGTGAGGCATCAGGTTAAAAAGCTGCACAGCAAAAGAAAGAATAACTAGAGTAAATTGACTACCCTCAGAATGGGACAATATATTTGCAAACTGTGCCTCAGATCAGGGATTGACAACCAGACTATGTAGGGAATTCAGTCATCTTTTTTTAATTTCTAGACAGTTTTTTTTTCTATAGAGCACGTGTGCTCTCTGAAGAGACAGAAGAAAATGAGAAATCACTCCCCAGGGGTGATGGCCACACTGCAGTCCCTTCTCTCCCATTCTCCTCTTGGAATCTTGGGCGGGCACACACACACACACACACACGTCATGAGTTTTAAACCACCAGATCTGGGACTCGAACCATGGTTGACTATGTGGGAACCTAGCAATGTAACCATTATGCTGCCGCTGGTCCCAGGAAACTCAAGCATCTTACCTCCAAAAAATAACTCAATTAAAAGATGGGCAAAAGAGCTGAACAATCAATTCTCTTAGGAGGAGAGCATATAAAAAAAGCATATTAAAAATGTTCAACATCCCTTATCATAAAGGAGATGCAAATCAAAACCACTTAACCCTAGTCAGAATGGCTAAGATTAAAAAAAAGTGCTGTCAAGGTTGTGGTGAAAAGGAAACTCACCTACACTGTTGTTGGGAATGTAAATGAGTATAGCCAGTATAGAATGATATGCCGGGTCCTCCAAAATCTACAAATACTACCATATGATCCAGCAATTCCACTCCTGGGTATCTACCCAAAGGACAGGAATAAACTCAGTCAGAAAAACACTTGCATATCCAGTAATTACTAAGACATCTAACCAAACCAAATGCTCATAAACAGATGAATGGATTGAAAAAGTGTACCACATTGGCACCAGCAGATGGTGTAATAGTTATGTCCCTGCACTTGTATGTATTCAACTGTGATTTGACTCCTAGACCTGGTGGCTTAAAACTTACACTGGACATGCGTGTGTGCGTTCCCAAAATCCCAAGAGGAGAATGGAGGAGAAGGAATTGCGGCATGATCATCCTCCCTGGGGGGTGATTTCTCACTTTCTGTTTCTCTGGTGAGCACACACTCCTATAGCAAAAAATCTCTCTCTCTAAAAATAAAAAATAAAAAGGCGTGGCCCATGTACACTATGGAATAATACTCAGCCATAGAAAACAATGAGACCTTGGTGTTTGATAGAAAGTGGATGAATATCAAAGATTTACTGCTAAGCAAAGGAAGCTGGACTATGAAAAAGAGGCATTGTATGTCCCACTTAATGCCAAATGTCTGCACTTTATAGCAGAAACTGAAAGATTGGAAGATATTAAAGCATAGAACTGTGGACACTAAAGACAGTGCAGGAGGAAGGTGGGAAAGGTGAAGTGTGAGAGGGAGGGAATCAAGGGGAAAAATGAAGTAAAACATTTAAGGGACACAAAAGTGGAAAATTATGTGTTGATAGTAACATATAAGTAATATCGTTGGGCTAATTTACAGTATATACATGCTGTGAAGTTCTTATGCTACATAGTGATTGAATATAAAAAATAATTAAAAATTTCAAAAGCAACAAAAATTGGAACTCTCAAGAAAATAGGTGAATGGTAACTGATTTAGCAACATCTGAGAAAACTGCATTGCAGGAATGAAATGGGAATAGCTGAGAATGTGATTTGCATTGCACAGTTCCTAAAGGCTCTTGACTTGGAGTTCCAGGCACCTTTGGAAGAAGTGGGAAGGAAGGATGAAGCCAAGGGGACAGAAGTAGACTCTCCGCTCCCCACAGCTGGGCAGTTGTGCCTCAACCCAGTGGGAAATCGAAGGAGGGGCTTCAGCCTTCAGTGTGTAAAATCCTCAGCTAAGTAATCTTTGCTAGGCAGGGAATAAAGCAGAAACAGATTTCGCTGAGGAATATCACTAATCTAAAAAGGCCCTGTTGCCTTCTTGAGTGGATTCTAACAAAGAATTCTAACAAAGAATTCCAGCAGGTGGCATAGTAGTTAAGGTGATGGATTCCCAGGTGGCTAACTGGTTTTTAGTCCCAGACCCAGCAACTTGAAACTCACGCCGGGTACCTATGCACGTGTGCCCAAAATCCCAGGAGAAGAGTAGAGAAGAAGGGACTGGAGTGTGGCCATTCTCCCTGGGGAGTCATTTCCTCACTTTCTGTCTCTGGTGAGCACATGTGTCCTATGGCAAAAATTTCTAAGGGAAAAAAAGAAAAGCTTAGAGCAAAGGCTCTAAGTTCCTAAATTTCAAGGCTAACCTAGGTTAACAAGGTGAGAAGGAAGACCCTTACAAAGACACATCACTGCAGTTTCAGCACACGGGAGGTCTACTGGAGAGAATAAGCAGGAAACCAAGTATCAGGAATCTGAGTGGCTTCAGAGCTCTCAAATGTCATACTGGAAACGAGAGCAGTGTGGACCTTTATTCCCAGAATTGTATAGGAAAATTATTTCTGGACAGATTAAAAGTCAAACGAAAAATCTAGAAGGCCCTTCAAAAATGTATGTTTCATATGCCATTTCTGCAGAGATTACTTAAGGACTATTACTGTATCTCTCCAAAATGAAGAATGGAGAAGACAGTGTATACAGGAAGTGGAGGATCCAACCAGAGAGGCGAGGTGATTCACCAGGAGCATAGTGACAGGTGCCCAAATGGCAGCTGGGTACCTGGCACAGAAGGCCACCAGTGGTGTTAGCTACAGAGAAGATGTTTTAATTATTAGAACACAAACAACAACACTGTAGCTTCAGAATATAGATTTTTTAAAAAAGCTTATTCCATGAGAGAGGGAGACAAAAAGACAGCAGTCCTAATGAGATCTTGTTACTACAATCTACCCTTAGCCTTGGCCGGCCCCCAATCATGGACACACATGTGTCCAAGGTCCTCGGGGAGGTCTCCAGACATGAACCTGGACTTTCTCACGTGGATCAGCTTTGCAGAGCATCACAATACTGCTGCTCCAATATTGTGTCTATCAGAACATACTGAGCAGGATTTACTTAGGTGTTTGGATTGAATTATTGACAAGTGCTTAGAAAACTGAGGAACATACCACCAATAATCACTCTACAATGATTTGTACTTATGCAATCCCAGTAGTGTAAACACTTACTATTAATCATGATAAAACTACATGTTGAGTGTCCTTAATCTGAAAATCCGTAATCTGAAATGCTTCAAAATTGGAAAGTTTTTGAGTGCCAATATGATGCCACATGTTGAAAATGACACACCTGACCTCATATGATAGGTCATGATCAAAATGCCACAATACAAAAATACTAAATAAAATCACTTCATGCTAAGAGTACTAAGTATGTACGAAACAAGTGAATTTTGTGTTTAGATTTGGGTCCTATCCCCAGGATATCTCATTATGGAAATGCAAATGTTTGCAAATCTGAAAAATTTGAAACCTGCAGTAACAATTCTGAGAGGGAAGCTAAAAACCCAGAAAGTGATCAGGAGTAAGGCAAAGGTTGGGAAACCTTCTGGCCAAACTTTGAACTCATGCTGTGTGAAAGTACCACCAGTCTAGGAGAGTTTGAAGCTGCAGTCCAATTTTGTTCACTCCTGGCAGTCTCACACCTGAGAAAGGCCGTATGAATGCAGAGGGAAGGCCTTCCACCAAAAAGACTCCAGAACACCCTCTGAGAGCCTGTCTTGATGAATGCAGCCAGAGGGAGAAAGCCTCCCCTCCTTCTGCACTCATGACTCCACCCTGGAGAGATGCTGCAGGTGTGCCAGGAATGCACTCTCTCCTTTTTGAGCATAGCAACCAGAGACACCAGTGGCCTTGGCGAGGACACACCTAATGAGCCCTCAGTTTGTGGGAAGCTTTCAGGAGCTACCTTGCACTTTCTAACCAGCCTCAGGCTCAGGGTCTTGTCGTCACATTGGCAGTGCCTGTGGCAGAAGCCACCACCTCTGCCCCGTTGTCAGTGACACCCCACTCCAGTCCCTGGAGGGCCTGAACCCACCGATGGGCCTCATTCCCTTCCCACTGGTGGTTAGGGCACGGAGAACACCCAGCTTTGGCCAACAGGGTCTTAACTGGGGCCCTTTGTGACTTCTAGGGAAGATTTACTCCTTTTCACAGACAATGTTAGCTTCGTGTGACTCATGGTGGATTTGTCTGATTTCCAAGTCAAACTTCCGAGGGAACTGCCTGCCTCATTCTGCTGTGTGTGGAAATAAACATCTTATTGTTTAAGCCACCTTTAATCACTCAGAAAAAAACAGAAATGAACTGGTTTGTCCTGGGCCAGTGGTTCCTATTTGGTGGGTCAAAGCTGGTGTGCAGGAAACCACTTGTTGAGGTGCCAAAGGAATTTGCTGAGAAGCTGCTTGCATGGGGTGCTGTTGAACTTGCTAGGACTCTGGCTGAGGCGGGGCAGGCTGGGCTCCCTGGGAATGCTGGGGAGATTGAACTTTTCAGGAAGCCAGCTAGGAGGACACCTGAACACCCGGGGAGCTGCCAGCTGGGTCCTACTGAACCTTGCTGGAGGTGAGTTCCCTGGGGACCTCGTGTTAGTGAGATGCCAGGGGAGTAAGATGGAAGGGAAGCATTGAACTAGAAAAAGAAACCCTTCCTCTTCTCAGTGTTTCTCTGGCTCCCTCTGCTGAGAAGCTTAGTGTCATGCCAGCAGGCAGAGAGAATGTGCCAGTGGGACTGTAGAGCACCTTGACTGGATTTAGATGTGGAGGAAAATTCTTAGCCTATACTCACCAGTGTGGCAGGCTTCATCCTCAAGCAGTCCTGGCCTGAGTTGAGGCAAGTCTGGGAACTGGGAGAGAGGCTAGAACTGTCTGTAGTTGTGACTCAGGCTTTTGAGTCCCACACCTAGAGGCTCTCTCTCTTTTTTCCAATCAGTCAATATTGTGTATTGCTAAGGATACCATGTTCAGTTAGCCATTACCAAAGATTCCCCATTGACCAAGCTTTATGGATACTAGCATGAACCTGCTGCTCTTCCCTGGTAGATGCATCTCTCATGCCTTCGGGGGTCAAGCCACACCACCTGCCTCCTGCTTCTCCAGAATCCAACTTTCACTGCCAAAATCCCATGTCAGTGTCAGCATCCCTACCAACACACTGCATGCCAAAGAATGCAGTCCCAGAGCAAAATTTTCAAGGATGCAGCTGCTCCTTACGCTAATGCATTTCTCAGTGTGTTAGGGAAAGGAGTGCCCTGGGCCTTGTTAGAATATGTAGCTGGGAGATAGGTGTGCAGGTCACATGTGTTAAACCCAGTCTAACATTCTTGCCTCCCTATGCCTTTGGAATCCTTCCTTCATGCCAAGGAAATGCTCACATCTTAACCTTGTTAAATGTAGGCCACTTTTGAGTTCAAGTTTCAGTCAAAACAATCAAATAAGCTGTTAGAGCCACCTCCAGCTGCTCAAGTGAGCACATTAAACTTGGACTCACTAAACTTTATGTACATCAATAAACTTGGCCTGATCTGCTATATTCTACTCTCCTTGGCCCACACTCTTAGGATCCACTTCCACACATGTTTTCCATATTTTTACTGATACGTATTAGAAAGGTCTTGCTCATTTTCTAGTTATGTACACTATTCTTCCTGGGGCATAGAGTATTCTTGTCCCTCTGGAGCATGCTATGATTTGACCCTACTTAGAGGTCTAGTGGCAACTGAGGGTGATTGTGGTCAGTATGGAGGAAAGTGAATATCCCCCTTCAAGGCGTTGACTCCTGGGAAAGTTATCAGGATTTTCAATTATGAGGTTAGCCGGTGACACTGTGGAGTGACTGCTTCTGGGACATGAGGGTTTAAGATAGTCCGTTTTATTGGGTTCCATTCAGATGTCCCCAATCTAAGTTTCATGTTCCAGATTTTTTCCACTCATTTCCCTAGTTGTCATATGAGATACTTGTGTCGACGGAAAAAAATAATCAACTGTAAAATTAATAATTAATTAATATGGTTTATTTCCAAGATAAATGTGAGTGACCTAGGCCCGGAGAAGAGGCATACATGCCTTTCTTGGGGTGATCATGTACAGAGATTCCTTTTATTTGTTTTTGAGATTGACAGACAATATCTAATGAAAAGATTTTCCATTGGTCTGGCCCAAAAAGGCAGGACATGTAGAAGCGGGGCTTGTAGGTTATAGGTGGGTCCCACAATTCTTAGGTTGGTGATTGGAAGGGAAGATCTGTGTCTTGGGAAGAGATTAGTTAAAGAAAGGCTTAATCTACATCTTAAGGAAAAGGGAAGTTCTGAGTCTTGGGAAGAGATAAGCAAAAGAATATACTGTAATGGATTGAAATATACATCTCAAAGATACTATGCCAGGGACAGGAGGTAGGAAGAATCCTGTTAATAGAAAATAAATGGTCTGTTAATGTTTGTGGGCATGACCTCCCCAGTCCCTTTTGAAAAGATTTTGGAAAACAGGAAAAGTAGACTTCTGTCCACACTTGTGAGACTTTAAATTCAACTGTTGTTCACAGCCAATGCAATTACATTTTCTGTTTGGTTTTCAGAAATACCTGCCTTATCACTGCAAAACAAACAAACAGAAAATCTTGCTTTAGGGCTGTCATTGGGATTGTCTGGGTCTCACCACTGCTGGCTCCGAGAACAGACACAGAGACTTCAATCCACACCATAGTCCCTGTGGTCATTATTAATTTCATGTAAAATCAAGTTTAGCCACTGGGACTCCCAAGGCACTTGCCTCAGTTGGCACTTAATCACAGTCAAGGAAAGGTGATAGCTTTGTTAATTCTGATGCTAGTGACCAGTAATGAATTAATTTGATTAATTCTCCCATTTCCCACTGACAATGAATTTAGCACTGTTTAAGCCCAAAAGCAGAACAAATCAACTCCAACTCCTATTTTTGTGAGTATCTCCTATGGTCACTCCCAACATTAATTCTGCCTCAGAGTCCAGCCCAGGAAACAGTAACAACACTGAAATTTGAGCAAGCAAGAGTTGATAGTTATGACCAATTTCCAGGGATTTAGCTGCTATGTGGAATGAGAGAAAGCTCTGAAGAACACCCTGAGGGAGAGTACTCAAGGAAAAAGAAATGGAAGGGAGAGAGCCCTCCTGAGGCTGAGACCAATCTATTAGAGAGGGTGTGGTTTCAGCTCAACAGATGATAAAGGCGTTCTCTGGGTTGAGCTGAACCAGAGTTAACCCATATTTGTTGGATCAAGATGGTGAGTGAACAAAACCTGTGAGCTAGAGTAGAAGGAGGAACTTTCCTCATGCCCCAATAAACACTGTAGGATGTCCACACAATTCACCTGGGGACTACCCAGGGGAAGGAGAGGTGCTTTGAAACTTGTTGAGAAGTCTACTGGGCATGGCTGGAATTACTGATTCGCTGTTGAGAAGCTCTCTGGTGGGGTGTTAACTGAACACTAGTAGCCATAGAGGTACCTGCAGAACTCACTGGGGAGCTGCTTTGGAATGACCAGATAGCACCCAGCGTGACCCATATGGTGCCTGGAACAACCTCTGCCTAACTTGCAGAGTCAGCTTCTCTGCCCAGAAGCTAGCTCCTGTGACCTGAAACTTAATGGGAAGTGAGCCCCATAGGTATGCAGCACTCCAGCCCAATGCCACAGGAACAAGAGGGCAGGAAGACACACCAGAACCAGGAGAGGGTTCTTCCTCCTTTGGCATCCCTCCAGTGACCCCCTGCCAACAGGGCCTAACATGGCAACAGCCGGCAGGGGGAAAATGATCCAGTATTTCAGCAGGGCCATCATATAATTCACAGTAAGTACAGATTAAAGGACAAAAGTCACTTGATCATATTGATAGATGCAGAAAAAGTATTTCATACAAAAGAAATGTTGGGAACTAAGAATGGAAGAGAACTTGCTTGTTTTGACACACCCATAGCAAGCATTATAACTAATGGTAAAAAACATAGATCTGTGCACTAAGGCATTAGCGATCAACTAATGTAGATAAATGAGAAAGGTGAAAACAACACTTGCCATTAAAAATATAAATACAGAAATTGGAAAGTTTGTACAGATAAATGATTAGAATTCATATGAAAGTTTCAAAAGTTGTTGAGTACATAATGAAATATAAAATCAAGTGCATTCTGTGCACCAAGGCCAGACAATTAGAAACTAATGACTTAGGCCTTTTGAGCCATTCTTACTCTGTCCGCTCAGGCCCAGTCCTCCCTCTTGGGGGTGTACTTTAGTTTTTACTTAATAAACTACCTTTTCCTTTCACTATTGGCATGTTTCATTCACTTTTTTGCTCCAGACACCTAGAACCTAGATATCATCACAGAAGCCATCCTGCAACATGTATCATGGCTGAGCCAGCCAGGAGGTAAGCCCCTAGTTGGGGATGCCCTCTACTCTGTTTCTTAACCTCGTCATCATTTTCATCTTCATTTCTGTTGAGTCTCTCAGTCAAAGCAGGCCAACTGAAGTGGGATTAGATCTTGGTATGGGCAACTCATAGGACTAAAAACCACCCCTGGATCAACCTGTTAAAGCCTTAAGCCCCTACGGGTGAAAAACTCTTCTTTCTCTCCTTCCTACACCCATATTTTCACTGGGTCTTTTGGCCAAAGTGAGTTATCTAGAGCGGAATTGACGGTTCTCAGTATGGGCAACTCCCATATAGGCCTGAACGCCTCTCTGACCCAGTTCATTAAGGCATTAAACCCTTAGGGATGGTGGACTTTTTTCTTTATCTATGAGACACCTATATCTTTCTAAACTACTTGTGGTGGTTTTCCTCTTTCTCCTGATCATGGTGTTTGCAGTCTACCTCTTTAGGTTACTCCAATCCTATAACGAAGACTCACCTGCCCCTTTTGGAAAATTGCAGAAACTATAAATTGGGCATTAGCCCCCTCCTTTTTTTTTCCAATAGAAGCACTATTGTTGCCAGAGAGACTCAAATTTGTGGGGATATGCAGGTCCTTGACTTTGCATAGGAAAGATGTCAAGAGAAAGCCGTGGAGAGTAAAGGCAGGTTTGCTTAGAAAAGGGTAGAGAACCCACTGCTCTGCGGGGGAAGCAGCCATGTGGGGAGACAGGGTGAGCAATTTGATTTCTTTTCAAAGGGAAAAGGAGAACTTTTGTCTAAAGGAAACAATGCCTTAAGCCACTGATTTTCCCATTTTCTGGTCTTATTAGGGTTCTATTATTGCCATTCTTATTCTAAACTGTTATGGTGCACTTATGAGTACCCAGCATGCTAATACAGAGCAAAGAGACCGTGCTGATGAGTACCCAGCATGCTAATACAGAGCAAAGAGGCTGTGCTGACTGCAAGTTAGGCAGAGGTTGTTCCAGGCACCATATGGGTCACGCTGGGTGCTATCTGGGTCATTCCAAGCACCATCTTGGTGACCTGGTTTCAGTCACTTCTTGTCAGGTTTTGATATCCCCCACCTCACTTTGGAACGTCCCTCCTGTCTCACTATGCTCCCTATCTACCTCTCCTGCCAATCTACTCTGATATAAAAGGAATATTTTCTAGGAAAAAAAAATCTCCTTACTACTTAAACTAAGCCAAGTGCCTTGGGCAAATAAAGAAAAGAAATGCAGGGTTTTGCAAGTAGAGTTTTTATTTTTTTGGTGGCGGGTTGTGGGGGGGGATGATAATCAAACTGACCCTATCAGGGGAAAACAAAAACAAAAACAAAGACCCTATAGAAGCTCAGGAAAATATGTATATTATCCGTGCTGCTAATTTATACACCCAATGTTTCCTCAGTCATTCCTGGGAATAACATGCCTATTAATATACCCAACTTAAGGCTATAGATTTCTTCTTGCTTGCCGGGGTCTTCCTTAATCCAACAGAGACTTCATCTTGGCTTCCAGGACTTGGCTCTCAGTGCTGTCCTGCGTCAGATGCTGTCTGCCCTCTTGAGGGCCATGACAACCCTGTTGAGGAGAAATTGCTGGTTGTCACACTTGTGGTCTCTGGAGTTATTCCCTATAGCTCTTACCATCAAGCTCTGTTTACCTCAGCCCTTTTTACTACAGGTTGTAGACCATTTTGCAAATCACTCAGGACCAGGCCTGATACGCTGCTGTGAGAACTAAGCCTTCAACACAATGACAGGCAATCTCCTGCCAGGCTTCTCTTGGTCTGTTCTCCAGGGCTTCTCTTCCTTTGCCATTTTCTCTGCTGCTCTCTGGAATAGCTTTTTTTCAGGGAACAACTCACCCTCAGCCCTTCCCATATCCCGAATTGCTTTTATTTCAGAACCAAATTGGAGTTTCAAGGGAGAGGCCAATATCAAATAACTACCTATTGGGGAGAAAAAACAAGTCCTGCTGCCTCTTTGAATCCTTGCTTGGGCCTAACTATACGTTACCTTATTCATATTCACTTTTGTGTGCTCCTTCTCTAAGGCAGAACCAGAGGAAAAATAGGTCATAGCTCTCAGGAAACCCCCAAGGATCCTGGAGTCACTCAGTCCAGCTGAAGATGTTCAGCCAAGGAAGTGGTCCTGGGGACCAGAAAGCTGAGGGTGCTCAGGCCACTGTCCTGGAGCTTCCCCATCTCCAAGGGATGCCTCAAGTGGGATCTTAGCTGTAGCGTGCTCAAGAGGTATTCACCCCAAGGATCCTGGGATGCACCAAGGAGGCCAAGGATGCGTGGCATGTACCTCAGTCCAGCTGAAGGCATTCAGCCAAGGAAATGGTACTGGGAACCAAATTGCAGTTCTATTAGGGACATTGTCAGGGACACTTAGCTTGTTCCCTCAGGGTTACCCACTGCCTAGGGGGGATTCCCCAGGTAGGGCTCTGATCCTAATTTGCCTATTCCTTCCTCTTCTGTCATTTCTTTTCTTTATAGGAGGCATGGGAAATAACCATAAAGAAAAAAATGGTTAATATTCTTTTGTAATACAACTTGGCCCAAATATAAAGAACAATGGTCACTAAATGGGACCATTAATTGTAGCACTATCTTACAGTTAGATTCACTATGTACAAGACAAGGGAAGTGGTCTGAAGTCCCAGATGTCCAGGCCTTTATGACTCTATACCAAGACCCTTCTCTATGCAGGAAAGTCAGTCAAATCCCTTCACTTAGGCTGTAACCAAATGGGGATATAATAGATGATTCCTTGTTACAAACCCCAATGGGACTCCCAACAGAACATAGTCCCCTCTATATTGCTCCTCACCTCTACCACAAGAATAGTTCTGCCCTCCCTAAAGGGGACAGAAGGAATAGATAATCAACCCATTTTTCCATCACATACTCGAAGTGGGACCCTCTACCCCCTCAAGGAAATAGCTGGACAAGAAGGCCCAATAAGAGTCCAAGTCCCCTTTGCCATTACTGATGTTCAATAATGCAGAGAGAAGTTGGGCACATATTCTGAGGACCCTGGTAAGTTTACTGATGGGTTCCAGACACTGACCCTGGCTTTTGACCTCTCTTGGAGGGATATACAATTCATTCTGGCTACCTGCTGTACCCTCATTGAGAAGGAATACATTTTAGGGACTTCATCCTCCTGCCCCCCACATCTAGCCAGGACAAGCCAATCACCAGCCCTCTATATTTAAGTTCTGAGCAGCCTCTTTCAGGGACTAGTATAGCTTAAGACTTTCTGCCCAGACTTCACCCTCCTGCCTCCCAGATCTAGCCAGATTTAACTCCAAAAACTAGGAAGAATATGTAAAATCCATCAGATGACCAGAAACCACTGCAAAGGCACAAGGAAAATGAGAAGCCAATAAAATATTCCTCCCCTAAGGGAAAAGAATAACTTCTCATCTTCTATGGACAATACAAGACAACTCACAGAAATGTCACATAAATAATTCAGAATATTCATAGTGACAAAGTTAACAGAGATGCAATGGAAGAGAGACAATGAACTCTAGAAGATGCAAG
The DNA here is from genome assembly GCF_000334495.1 of Tupaia belangeri chinensis. NCBI lineage: Eukaryota > Metazoa > Chordata > Mammalia > Scandentia > Tupaiidae > Tupaia > Tupaia belangeri. The sequence continues at coordinate 1,927,054 of NW_006159826.1, read as the reverse complement.
AGAAAGGAGACAATGAGTTCTGGGAGGTGAGGAAATTCTTGCACTACCAGAAAGAGGGAATACACATCATAAAAAAGAATGAAATGGAATTGTTAGAGATGAAGGCTATAATACAGGGAATCAAAACCTCCCTTGAAAGTCTTAAAAGCAGATTAAATTATGTAGAAGATCAAATCTCAGAAGTAGAAGATAGAACCTCTGACCTAGAAAGAGTCACCAAACCCTCCCCAAAATGAGAGTAATATACGAGTAATACTTGATACCAGTAAACACCCAGACATCCAGATAATTGGTATCCCAGAAGGTGAAGAAACTAATAAGGGCATGGATAATCTACTCCATGAAATACTGAAAGAAAACTTTCCAAACCTAGAGAGGCATTCAAATTTCCAGACCCAAGAAATACAAAGACCCCACATAGAATCAACCCAAGAAGATCTTCTTCAAGGCACATCATAGCCAGATTGACCAAAACCACAGACAGAGACAAGATAGCAAAATTGGCAAGAGAGAAACATCAAGTTACTTTCAAAGGATATTCCATCAGGCTAATGTCAGACCTCTCATCAGAAACAATGCAAGCAAGGAAAAAATGGGAAAATATATTCAAAGTGTTAAGTGAAAAACAATTTGAACCAAGAATACTACACCTGGTAAGATTATCCTTCATAGGGGAAAAAAAGGCAAAAACATTCTCAGAAAAACAAAACCTGAAAGAATTTACCAACACCAGACCAGATCTCCAAGAAGTCCTGAAGGAAGTGCTATACCGGGAAAACTAGAGTTGGGCACAGAGAAATAAGAGTACAAAGAACAACCAAGAGAATGCCCAGCCTAATGGTAGGGACAAGTCCGGAGTTGAATGTTAACTTCCAGAATTTAAATGGAAAAATCAGACCACAGTAGTGCTGCAAATTCAGCAGAAGAGAGATTAATTACATGAGACTGAACTGGTGAAATAGAATTTTATGACTTTTGATGAAAACATTATTGATTTTCTTCTATGCTTTTTTTTTTTTTT
>NW_006159826.1:1922682-1925852 GCF_000334495.1 Tupaia belangeri chinensis | reverse complement strand
CGAACCGCGGTCGACTACGTAGGAGTCCAGCAACATAGCCATTATGCTAACTGTGGTCCCCTATGCTTTGTTTTCTAGATTTAAGGATTTTTGTCTTCTCTTGAACTATTGATAAATTTATCTACCTACTGTTTGAACTGAATCCTAACCTTTTTCCTGGCTGTAAGTCTTAAGCAGATTTCTCTTAACATTTTTTGATTTTGATCTATTAAAACTTTAACTGTTTTTCTTGAAATTAAAAAATGCATTTAGAGGGAAGCTATGCTCTAAACCCATCTCCTAGACTTCCAAAATATTCAGACAAGGTAGGGCAACCTCTGTCTTCTCTCTGTCTCTGACTGTCTTTCTGTTTCATGCTTTCTCTCTCTTTAAATTTTTAAATTAAAAAAATTTTTTTTCAAGCACCTCTCCCCCCTTGGGCCTTTTCTTTCACTTGTTAATTTCAGAAGCCATTTTAAAGCTGAGGTGTGTCCTGGTTTATTCACATAGTTTTTATTTATTTATTCATTTTTTTGAGAGGTTTTTTTTTTTGCTATAGGGCGCGTGTGCTCGCCAGACAGACAGAGAGAGACAGAGAGACAGAAAGCGAGAAATCACTCCCCAGGGGGGATGGTCACGCCACAATCCCTTCTCCTCCATTCTCCTCTCGGGATCTTGGGCATGCACGCACACGTGCCCGGCGTGAGTTTTAAGCCACCGGGTCCGGGACACGAACCGCGGTCGACTACGTAGGAGTCCAGCAACATAGCCATTATGCTAACTGCTGGTTCCCACACAGTTTTTATTTTTTACTCTTTTTTTTGGTAGTATTTTTTCTAGTTTTTTCCTTTTTCTTCTATTTTGTAATCTTACTTTCCTTACTCTAAGCTTCACTCTCCACACACTGAATGTCTAGATAGGCCTAGGTGCACAGTAGCCAAGCATCTGAATACTGTTAGAGTCATTGAAATCCTCAATGCTTATTGAACCTCCTGCTTTAATGAAAAAATTTCTTTTTATAAATCTGAACTCCTAATCTTACTGTTGATATTACATTGTGAAGCACTGTGGAGGAGAAACTTTGTCATAGAACGTCAAGAAACAACTGCAGAGGCACAACAATGTGAGAAACTAAGAAAATATCTCTCCCCTAAGGGAAAAGAACAATCTTTCATCATCCACAGACAGTACAGTAGAACTCATGGGAATGTCTGATAGAGAATTCAGAATATTCATAGTGACAAAACTAAACAATATGCAAGAACTGAGAGATAATGAACTCCAGAAGATGCAGGAGAAAAGAGACAACGAGTTCCAGGAGGCGTTGAAGTTCTTTCATGATCTGAAAGAGGAAACACACACCATAAAAAAGAATCAAATGGAGCTACTAGAGATAAAGGCTGTCCTTCAGGAAATCAAAACCTCCCTTGAAAGTATTAAAGAGAGATTAGTCCATGCAGAACAATCGAATCTCACATGTTGAAGGCAAAACCTCTGATTTAGAAAAAACAACCAATAAAACTGAGAAAATAACCCCCAAAAATGAGAATACTATTTGTGAAGTACTAGACACCATTAAATGCCTAAACATCCGGATAATTGTTTTCCCAGAAGGTGAGGAAACTAATAAGGGCATTAATAATCTATTCCATGAAATCTTGGAAGAAAACTTTCCAAATCTAGATAGGCATTCAAATATCCAGACCCAAGAAATACAAAGGACCCCTAAAAGAATCTACCCAATTAGATCTTCTCCAAGGCACATCATAGCCAGACTGGTCAAATCTACAGACAAAAGACAAGATACTAAAATTGGCAAGAGAGAAACGTCAGGTTACTTATAAAGGTTATTCAGTCAGGCTAACCTCAGATGTCTCATCAGAAACAATGCAAGCAAGGAAAGAATGGGAACATATATTCAAAGTGTTAAGTGAAAAACAGTTTCAACCAAGAATACTATACCCAGCAAGATTATCTTTCATAGGGAAGGAAAGGATAAAAACGTTCTCAGATAAACAAGACCTGAAAGAATTTGCCAGTAGCAGACCCACTCTTCAAGAAGTTCTGAAAGGAGTGCTCCACCAGGAAAACTAAAGACACATACAGAAATAAGAGAACAAAAGGTATCCAAGAAAATGGCCAGTTTAATGCCAGGGACAAGGAATATCAGTAACAATGTTAAATGTTAACTTCCAGGATTTAAGTGGAAAGATCGGACCACAGTAACACTGCATATTCACCAGAAAAGATTTTGAACATAAGACTGAACTGACAAAATAGAATTTTATGACTTTTGAGTAAGGCTTTACTGATTCCTTTTTTTGTTTGTTTGTTACAATGCTTTGTTTTCCTAATTTAAACATTTTACTTTCTTTTGAGTTGTTGATAGGTTCAGCAATTTGTTAAAATATTTTTCTTGTTTGTTTCTTTCTTTACAGGAAGAAATGTAAATTTTCTTCCTTCCTGACCCCTCTTGAATTGGAAATATTTGGGAGTATTCTTATTTTGTGGCAGAAGGGTTATTTGCATAAGTTCAATAATGCTTGTTGCATTGAATCAGAAATTGGAAATACTCATTATTGGACAGGGCTTTGACTGGAATGTCATATCTGAAGATCGATGAGAAAGCTATGAAACTAAGGTGGATCTCAAGTAAGCCAACGGAAGCTCTTAGAAAGATGGCCTGGCACCATAAATAGTTCTGCCTGGCAGAGAGGATTAGAGAAGATATAAATGAAAGAATTTATAACATAAAATAACCTGGACTTTTCCAGTCCAGCATTGTAATCAGTAGAGATTGCAAAAGAGCAACCACATGAGAGGATTATCTTGAGAAAGACATTGAAGGAAGAAAGAGACTGATCTTTGCTAGCAGATGGTGTATCACAGAGTACTTGGTAGGCAGGGCTGAATTGAGAAGGTTATGTGTGACTCGTGTGCTGCGCATTTGCTTTTCAACAATTTTAGTAGTTGACATGGAAATATTTCCTCAAAAATATTTAAAAACAGACTGTTTCCATTGTTATAGAGTCACTAACAAAATTATACAAAAATATAAGAAATATTTTGAACATTATCTTTAAAATTCAGTATTTTGAAATTTTGAAAGTTGTTTATTGACTGTCAAGAACTATGGAGTATCATGCCGGGTGTGTGTGCGTGTGTGCCCAAGATCCTGAGAGGAGAATGGA
>NW_006159826.1:1909981-1921014 GCF_000334495.1 Tupaia belangeri chinensis | reverse complement strand
GGGGTCTTTTATTATTCCAGACGAATTTTATGATTGTCTTTTCTAGATCTGTGAAGAATGTGTCTGGTACTTTGATTGGCATTGCATTAAATAGGTAGATTAATTTGGGTAGAATTGCCATTTTGGTTATATTAATTCTTCCAATCCAGGAACATGGGATGTCCTTCCACTTTTTTGTGTCATTTTCCATTTCTTTTTTTAGCTTTTCATAGTTTTCCTTGTGGAGGTCTTTAACTTCTTTGGTTAGATTTATCCCTAAGTATCTTATACATTTGGTGGCTATGGTAAATGGAATAACTTTTTTCAGTTCTATCTCCGTCTGCCTGTTTGTATATAGAAATGCTATAGACTTCTGTATATTAATTTTGTATCCTGCAACTTTACTGTATTCGTGCATTACTTCCAGCAATTTCTTCATGGAAATCATGGGGTCTTCTATGTACACAATCATGTCATCTGCGGATAGAGAGAGGTTCACCTCTTCTTTTCCTATTTGGATGCCTTGAATTTTTTCCTCTTTTCTGATTGCATTGGCGAGGACTTCCAGTACTATGTTGAAAAGGAGTGGAGAAAGTGGGCATCCTTGTCTGGTACCTGTTTTTAATGGGAAAGCTTTCAGCTTTTCTCCATTCAGGAGATGTTCACTATGGGTTTTTCATAGATAGCTTTTATTGTGTTGAGAAATTTTTTGATATGTAAAGTAAGTGATTGTGGAAAAATGTAAAAATAAAAACAGGTGAAATTTTAAAAATATTACTTTCCAAAGAGAAAAAAAAGAGGGAAAAAAAAAAAAAGAATGAACTTCAGATGCAGCATGCAAAGAAGCAAATGCTGCATTTGCTAGGATTCCACAAGGAAAAGTTCCATAACTGACTCTGAATGGGATTATAACATCCCGATGGGATTGAACCGGAGAGCTAAATTCCTAGAGGCTCTCTTGGCAGGAGTGAAACATGGGGTACAAATGTCTGTAAGTTATGACAAACTAAGAACAATTGCACAAGAAAAGGATAAAACCCCACCCACCTTGTATGATAGATTAGAAGAAGGGTTTAGAAAGTACACTAATCTGGACCCTACTTCTCTAGAGGGGAGGGCTCTTTGGGGACAATACTTCATTAGTCAATGTGCGCCTGATGTCAGGCAAAAACTCTAAAAGCTACAAATGGAACTCTAAATCAATCAGTCTCTTATTGACACTGCATGGTAGTTAATAATTGGGATCTTGAGGAGAGGAAAAGAGAACAGAACAAAGAAAAATGACAAGCCAGACTTATGGCTGTCCCAATTGGCAAAGACCTTCATATCCACAGACTGCCCAAGAGTTTACCCCAAGACCAGAGAGAAAAACCTGCAGACTCCTGCCTCAAGTACAAGAGACCAGACACTGGGCAAGAGACTGCACCCAGTTCCTTCCTGGGCCCTGCTGTCAATGTTGTGATATAGGAAATGATCCCTGGTATTGGAGGGTTGATTGTCCACTCTCCTGAAGGTGGGGAATGGCCAGACAAGGTCCTCGTGAGCCAAGAAATCAATGATTGAAGAAGTCAAGGGAGCTAGATCTTCTGTGCCCCTCTCTGGAAACGTCATAACCACCAAGGAACCTTGCGTAACTCTGGATACCATGGGTAAGTCAGCTTCATCTCTTCAAGAAACAAGGGCTGCTTACTACGTTCTCTCTTCTTTTTGTAGAAGGCCGTCCTTGTGAACCACAACAGTCATGGGAAAGGAGGGAAGGAATACTGTAAATTATTTCACCCTCCCTTGGTATGCCAATTTGAGAACCAAGTATTCTCACAAAAATTTTTAATAGTTCCCAGCTGCTCAGCCCCCCCCTTATGAGAAGAGATATACTGGCTAAGCTGGGGACCACCCATTTTTTAAGTTTAAACCTCCAAGGATTATAATCATTCGAGATTTTTATGGGGTGCCAACCCACATAGATGATAAAGTTGGCCCCATGGCCTGATGTTCTGGGCAGCCAGAAAGGTCTCCATCCCAAATTGGCTCGGACCTTAGCTCCTAGACAATCCTGTATTTCTTAGTCGGCATTAGTACAGGCAATAGTGGAGTATTACAGGAGGACTGACAAGGCTTTAGTAGCCTCAATGTGTAAAAAGTTCTTTTTAAGGAATTTTTAAGTGGCTTGGATTATGGCTCTCGTGTACGCTGGTTGTGGGGCCTTGGAGAGCCATGGAGCGTACTGGGTTATTTTCCCTGTCTGCAAAACCTGGCATGAGGGACAAGTGACACAGTGCAGGTCGAAAGCTGCAAGGCACAGCACACGTCCACTGCACTCGGCAGCCGGTGCTGCCGCGAGGCGTCGCTGAGAGGTGGCACTGCCTCGTGGGCTCCCTGCACTGAGAGGCTGCCCGTGGGCAGCCGGCCGCTTTCCCGCAGCACACGGCCCGGGCCGTCTCAGCACGCTTTTCCTACGTGACCCACTTTCTTGTAGCATTTTGAAAAATCAGGAGAGCGGCATGACATAATAATTTTAAATTTTTTTTTCTTTATTCATGATAGAATAAAGAAAAACTCATGAGAGAAAGAGAGAGAGAGGCGCTGTTCACAGGGTCTGGTCACACCATCCCTGCTCCTGTCCCCAGCCCAGCAGACCCTGGGCGCTCACACCACACCTGGCAGTTTTGGGCTGACCAGGCTGGGGAGCCACTGCAGTCACCACGCGGGATCTGGTGTCTCGGGCGGCCCATCACCACTGCACCACGGAGCTGGCCCGCATCACGTGGGCTGTAAGTACCTCGCCCTCTGTTGGTGGGGGTCGAGTGATGTCCCAGGCCTCGTGGGATCAAGGTCTCTCACTTCTCAGCGGAGCTTTGACCGTTCCCTCGGACCTGTGAATGTGCAGGCGGACTCCTGAAGATGAGATCACGAGCCAAGGACCTTGAGTCCCGAGTCTTCCTGGCATTTGAGGTCTTTGAATTCTGTGCTATGATGGGCTTCCTGGTCTCCATATCCTGACACTCAGTTTGGGGTTCCCCTTCCTCTCCCCTCGTGGAGGTGCAAAGCCTCAACACTGTCTGGAAGAACACGGTGCTAGCCGTCCTCCCTCCTGCCAGGGTCAGCCTTGGCCCTCCAGGGACCGGCCTCATGGCTCAGTCTCACCCTGCTGAGAGCACAGTTTGCCAGGAGGAATGGAAGGCAGTGAGGTAGCCCCCCCCCTTCACATGCATCGGCACCCCCGATGCACAACCCTTTCTGAGGCCTCCGTGTGAGGGTCAGTGATGGCAGACTGACAGCTGTAGTGGGTCCCACTATGCCTTTGACTTTCGTGGTTCCAGAGAAGGTGCTGAGTGGCCAGCAGTCACTGTGGATGCTGAGGCTGAGGAAGGTGAGGAGGTGCCATAGGCCGGGTCACTCCACCAAGGCGCCCACCGAGCCCCTAGCCACCCTACATGTGCCTGTTTTGGGGGAGACAATCTGGAGTGCCTGAGCGTAGTAGCTGACGTCCCACAGCAGCCAGTGCTGGCACCGTGGAGGGGGCAGCCCATCACTTTGCCACCAGCCTTGGCTCCTCATGTGGAGCCTGGCTTGCAGTAGGTGCTTCATCCGTGCTGGCTGAGTAAATGAATGAGTGGAGGAGTGAATGATGTGTTTCCGCTAAGAAGAATTCATTCTGTAGACTGAAGTAGCCTCTGGAGAGCTGTCACAGAGACCTGCTGTGGCCGCCCATGGCTGTCCCTGGGCTGGCTATGGCTCCAGGCTCCTTCTTCCCCTCCGGGATCTGTGTCTGGGCTGTCTAGCTTCCCATCCAGCAGCCCTGAGAAGGGACTTGGGTTTCTAAGTCTCTAACGAGATAGCTGTGCTGTTTCAGGAGGAGCGGCGTGGCCTGAGCCAAGCCGTGATGAGCTGCGGGCTGTGGTGGCTCCGGAGGACGGGGGCCCAGAGTGGGGGGGCTCTGCTCTGCCGAGCAGCTTGCGTTTCATAGCTGGAGAAACCCAATCAGAATTCCAGGCGTGCGAGATGGAACTGCATCTGAGTGCACGTAGCCGAGAAATGGTCAGGTGGCCACCTGGGGCAGACCTGGAGACTTCGAGGGCCAGTGCCCTGAGGCCAGCTCACTCTACCTCTGTGACCATTGCTGGGCAGCTTAGGGGAGCCCCCAGTCCATGGAGCTGTCCATTTCCCTCCTGTCACATGCCATGCTCTATCCCGTAGGCCACATGGGTCCCTCTTTCTCTCTCTCCCTCCTTCTTTCTCTCATAGACGCCTTTTTCAGGTGCTGCTTCTGCTGGAAGCCTTCCCTCCTTCCTTTGCTGAGTGGGGCCTGTGATTTCGGACATGGCCTGGCATTTGGCAGGAGGGTCGAGTGCAGGTTTGTCGTCCTCACACCGGAGGTGCTGGGGTGGGAGCTCTGAGCCTGTGGGTCTGCGGCGGTGGAGAGGCATGCGTGGGGTCTGCCTTGCACAGACAGCCCTCTGCTCCCGGCCTCCTTCGTGTCCTCTCAAAGGCCACTAAGCCCAGACAGGTTTTAGCCTTGTGACTTAAAAGGAAAAAAATAAAAATAAAGCCCACAAGATCCAAATCCGTGTGTCACTGTCTGTCCCTGCTGTAACAAAACACCCAGGCAATTTAGAGACAATGGAACTGTGCTGCTCACAGTTCTGGAGGCCAGGAAGTTCAGGAGTAAGGAGCCAGCAGGTTGGTGCCTGGTGAGGGCCTGGTCTCTGCTTCTACAGTTGCACTTGTAATGTCATGTCATCCATGGCAGAAGGACTGGGACGGCAGAGAGCTGGTCCCCTTGAGCCCTTTCATGAGGTACTAGTCCTTTGTGAGGGCAGAGCCGTCATGACTGAATTACTTCCTAAATCTCCCTTCATACCCTTCATACTATCACGCTGGGTTCCAACCTACGAATCTGGGGAGAGACATGTACACGCAAACCATAGCACCATGGGAATGGGACATGTCTAGAGAAGGACTTGTACTCATTATCTGAGTCTGAGGATACTGAGACAGGCAGGTCCCTTGCAGAGTCCTGCCAGGAGGAGATGAGATCCCAGAGAGCTGTTTTTCCAATCAGGAAGAGCTCCTCATCTATAGACACTGCTGATTCCAAGCCCCTAGGATTGCAGTCTACATACAAGTTGGCCACTGAGATCGGAATTTCAGATGAACAGTGAATAATTTCTTTTTTAAAAGAATTATTTATTTATTTATTTAATTCCATTGGTTATTATTAGTTTTTAAATTTGACCAGAGAGAGAGAGAAAGGGAGAGCAAGAAAACAAGCCGTCAGGTTAAGGACTTGAACGGTAGTTAACCATGTAGGAATCCAGCGCCTCTAACCACCATGGCACCTGCTGGCCCCATAAACAATGAATGATTTCTTCTTTTTTGAAAGTTTTCTATCGAGCACATGTGCTTACTGGAAGGGGGGGGGAGAGGGAGAGAAAGTGAGGAAGTTTGGCTCTTGGTGGTGGCCACACCACAATCCCTTCTCCTCCCTTCTCCTTTTGGGAACCTGGGCATGCACACAGTGTGTCTTTCAAGGTGCCAGGTCTGGGACTTGAACTATGCAGTCAGCCACAGGATCTGTCTTAACCACCATGTCACCTGCTGGCCCCCAACAATGAATAGTTTTTACTATAACTGTCTCATGCGATATTTAAATTCAATTGTGCCTCTTATATTTTTATTTGATAAAACTGGTAATCCTATTCGCAATAAACTTGTCAATAAAATGAAAGTTTTTATGAATATATAAATATGTGGAAAATTGATTTATGAATAAAGATGGTGAATATTTTGAAAAGCAAGGAAAGTAATCAAAGAGGCATTTTTTCTTGACGTGAAACCTGAATGAACCTCTTCAAAATGAGCTTTTCAAGCAGTCTAGAAAAGAAGCAGCAATCCCCAGGGGCTCGCCGTCTGTGCAACTGCTGGTGGTGCCCGCCCAGTGGCCAGAGCCTGGGACGCTCAGGGAAGGTTCCCCTAAAGCCTGCTTCATTGCGTTTTCCCACAGGGTTATCCTTCCTACCGCTCTGCTTTCCGTCCTGATAGTTCACGGTTTCTTTTCTCTTTCCAATCAAAAGCTCCCTTCAGCCGCTCACTCAGGGTAGCTGCGTGGTGACAAATGCCCTCCGCTTTTCTGTGATTGAGACTGTCTTGACACACTTCCTTGCCAGCATTTCTTTTCTTCCAGACGTGAAAAATACCGAGCAGCTTCCTCGTGCCCACCTTGGTTTCTTTTTCATTTCAATTTGACCAGAGAGACACACAGAGAGAGAGGGGAAAATGAGAAAGCAAGCCATCAGGTCCAGGACTCAAACCTGGGCGGCCATGTGGTGGTGAACAGCACCTTAACCGCCACGCTACCTGCCGGCCCCCTTGCCCTGATTTCAGATGAGAGATCTCTGACATTCGAATTGTTTTTCTCACTAGACAAGGTGTCATTTCTCTCCTAATGCTTTCAAGATTGTTCTTTTGTCCCTAATTCTCAGGAGTACAACTGTGACATGTTTCGGTATAAATTTCATTGGGGTTATCCTGCCTGGCCTTTACTCAGCTTCTCGAATCTTTTTTTTTTTTTTTTTGGTCAGATTTTAGAAATTTCTGAGTGCTTTTCCGGCCCCTTCCCCCTTCTCTTCTAGAACTCTGATGATGTGAGTGTTGCATCTGGTGCCGGAATCCTGCAGGTCCCCGCGGCTCCGTGCATTTTGATTCTCTCCCAGGGTCTTTTTCGTCTGTTGCTCAGAGGAAGTTACATTGTTCTTTCTACCACTTCACGGAGTCTTCCCTCTGCCTTCTCCATTCTGCTCTGGAGACTCGCCAGCGAGTTTGGCCTTATTTTGGTTGTGTTTTTCAGTTGTAAAGTTTTCATTTCCTCCCTTATATCTTCTGATGCTTTGCTGAGACTTTCTATTTTTCCACCTATTCCCAGCGTGTTCCCAGTTCCTTGTTGAAGCACTGTGTCATGGCCACTCCTAAATCTTCTCTGGAGTTCCAGGTGTCTGTGGGCTGGCTTCCTTCCTTCAGGTGGAGGTTCTCCTGGTTCTTGGTATGGGTTATTTTTAGTTGTATCCTGAATATTTTGGGTGTTCAGGATCTTCTTTAAATCTTTGTTAGCAGGCTCCCCCTGACACCTTGTCAGTGGAGAAGGCGGTGCTAGGAGGGGTGGGTGTCCAGGTCCCCTCTCAGCCTCTATGCATACCCCAGGGGATGGGAGGGGTGCCTCATTACTGCTGAGTGTGGGTGCTGGAGGGAAGAGTTCAGGCTCCTCTGACACCGGTGGGGAAGGGAAAGGCCACCTGTTACTGCCAAGTGAGGACAGAGTTCTGGCCTCCCCATGCGGCCTTCTCTGACACCTCCCTAGTTGTGAGTGGGAAGGGCTGCTTTTCTTTCTCTTAGCGCAGAGGAAGTCCTATACCCGATGTTGCCTCGTCACTAGTACTCAAAAGGACCTTGGGTTTCATGCATTATCTTATTTATTTATTTATGGGTAGAAGTTTTTGCCTTAGGGCACATGCAGTGGGGTGGGGGGGAAGAGGGAGAGAGAGTGAGAGACAGAGACAGAGACAGAGACAAAATGTGAGATGGAAAGTGAGAAATCACCCCCTAGACTTGATGGCCATGCTGCAATCCCTTCCCCTCCCTTTTCTTCACCAGATCTTGGGCACAGATGCACATGCACCCAGCGTGACTTTCAAGCCACCAGATCTGGGACTCGAACTGTGTCTACCATGTGGGAGTCCAGGGACATAACCACTATGCCATCTGCTGGCCCCTCAAGCATTAGCTTTTAATCTCCATAGAGAACAGGGTGAGACACAAAGACAATAGTTTTATAGAGCTAGGATGGTCAAGGCTGGGGAGCGGGGGCTACTGGGGCCTTGTTATTGGGGTTGAGTCCTGTCAGGTCTCCATGTTGTTGGCAGTAACTGCACCCACTCTTGACTATGAAGGAGAAAATTAAAGTTAGGGAAGGTGTGCAGGAGTCGGGAGACTGGGCTGGCCCTGGTGATTTGGGTGTGGGGATCGAGTGTGGCTGTCAGAGCAATAGTGACGCCAGGGTGCAGGGCGCAGGGCTGATCGGGCCACACTCACAGCGAGATACTTGTGCTTGTCCCGCCGAGGAGGAATTAGAGACGTGGAACAGAGAGTAGACATAGCAAAGTGGGGAGTTGATTGGGGGAGGGAAGGGAAACAGAGTTCCCAAGAAGAAGGGAGGGGTCCTGGAAAATACGTGGCCAAGGATGAACTGTGAGGCGTTTATCTGGGTCCGAGGGGCCTTGTTCAGTCTTGTTCTAGGTGGGGCTTGCATGTGCTCCTCATGGTAGGGAGTAGCACATGCAGGCTGGGTCCAATTATTCCCCCAACTGGGGACCAAGGTCAGGAGATTATTTGTCTAGAAGTGTTGGGTTATAAAAAAATGTTATCTCATCCTCTTCTCAGAATGCAGTGGGGCCTGGAAAGCCTTCATTTCAGGTCTAGGTCCCGCTGCTGAGGCTAGTCACTGAGCACCGCAGTCTCTCTGAGTAAGCAGCCGTGCTGCTTTGTCTCCATCTTCATTCTGTGATAACATTTTGGGCCTATACCCTATCTTTTTAGGGTCCCTGTCTCCTACCTGAATGGGGTGAGAACTCAGGGTCAGCACATCGTAGGATCACTGCCTGTGTCTGTCTCAACTCAGAAACAGCTAAGTTTCCCCAAAGGCCCTTTAAATAAAATTGGCTGGACTTGTCATCCAGCTCTTCAGGAAACTAAGGTGACGTAATACTGGCTTGTCATGGGGCATCTTGGGGACAGGCTGGGAGTCCAGGACATAGCCATTATGCCAACTGCTGGTCCCAGGAAAATATTTTCTAGTTATTATGTGTAAGATGAATTACTATATTTCTGATGCCTATTCCAATACAACTCTTTTTTATGTCAAATATCTACCATACAGTTTGAATCATTGCTCTGTAAAATAAGTAAAACAAAGATGATTCTTGAAAAATAAATAAATAAGTTAAACTTGGTGCATGACTTTCAATGCAGATTAGACATAGCTAAAGAGAGAATTAGAGAACTAGATGTCAGTAGAAACAGTATTTAACAATACACAGGTACGTGATACTTTTTCTTGTTATCGTAAATGGGATTGCTTTCTGCAGTTCTACCTCAGTCTTCCCACTGTTTGTGTAGAGAAATTCTATAGATTTTTGTATGCTGATTTTGTACCCTGCCACTTTACTGTATTCATTTATCACTTCCAGTTTTTCTGTGGATTCTTTTGGGGTTTCTATGCATATAAACATATCATCTGCAAATAGAAATAGTTTCACTTCTTTCCTCATATTTGAATGCCTTTTACCTTATATTCTTGTCTGATTACATTGACTAGGACTTACAGTTCTATAATGAAAAGGAGTGAAGAAAGTGGGCAGCCTTGTCTTGTTTAGTTTTTACTGGACAAATTCTAAGAGTGTAAGCCCAAAATGCCAAGGAGAATGGAGAAGGTACTGTGATGTAGCTACCCACCCTGGGGAGTGATTTTGGACTTTCTGTCTCTCTGTCATTCAGTATGATATTAGCTATGGGTTTTTCATAGACGGCTTTTATTGTGTTGAGAAATATTCCTTTTATGCCTATTGTTTTGAGAGTCGTAATCATGGAGGGATTTGTATTTTATCAAATGTTTTTTGTGCATTGATTGATATGATCATTTTTTTATCTTTCTTTCTATTAATATGGTATAATATATTTATGGTTTTGCATATATTAAACCACCCTTGCATGCTTGGAATAAAGCCTACCTGGTCATGGTATATAATCTTTTTAATGTGTCATTGAATATGATTTGCTAGTATCTTTTTGAGAATTTTTGCATCTATATTCATCAGAGATATTGGTCTGTCATTTTATTTTTTTGTTATGTCTTTGTCTGTTTTGGGAATGAAGGTGATAGAGGTTTTATAAAATGAATTTGGAAGGGTTATTTCCTTTTGGATCTTTAGAAATAGTGGGTCCAGCAGGTGGTTAAGAACTCCGACATGGTTGACTACAGTTCAAAGCTCACACTTGAAACTAATGTAGAATGTGTGTGCATGAGTGCCCACAATCCCAAGAGGAGAATGGAGGAGAAGGGATTGCAGTGTACTCATCCTCCCTGGAAAGTGATTTCTCACTTTCTATCTCTGTCTTTCTCTGTCTCCCCAGCAAGCACATCTGTCCTATGGCAAAAATCTCTAAAATAAATAAATAAATAAATAAATAAATCAGAATTTATTAGAGCATTTATTAGCTCTTCTTTTAAAGTTTAGTAGAGTTCAGAAGTGAAGCAATTGGGACTGGGGCTCTCTTTGTTGGGAGACTATTTATTACTGATTCAACCTCAATGCTTGCTATGGATCTATTCAGGCTTTCTATGTCTGCCTGATTTAATCTTGGTAGATTAGAGGTGTCCATAAATTTGTCCATCTCATCCAGGTTTTCTTGTTTGTTGGTGTATAGTAGCTCATAGTGTCCTCTAATCTTTTTATATTTCTATTATGTCTGTTGTAATATTGCCTGTTTCATTGCTGATTTGATTTGTCTGGTTCCTTTATCTTCTTCTTAGTCTAGCTAACAGTGTGTCAATTTTGTTTATCTTCTCAAAGAACCAACTTTGGTTTCATTTATTTTCTGTATAGTTTGTATATTCTCTATTTCATTTATATCTGCTTGAATCTTTATCTCTTTTCTCTTGGCATTTTTTGGTTTTGTTGTTGTTTTTCTGTTTCCCTCAGTGTAGCAGGAGGCATCTCACTCCCTGACCCCATAATATATCACAAAGCTCGATAGTCCAAAAAGTATGATATTGGCACAGAAACAGACATGGAGAACAATGGAACAGAAGAAAGAACCTCAGAAATAAGCCCCAAAACTTATAGCCAACTGATTTTTTTTTTTTTCGAGAAGTTTTTGCTATAGGGCGCATGCGCTCGCCAGGCAGACAGAGACAGAGAGACAGAAAGCAAGAAATCACCCCCCAGGGGGGATGGCCACGCCGCAATCCCTTCTCCTCCGTTCTCCTCTTGGGATCTTGGGCA
>NW_006159826.1:1909145-1909853 GCF_000334495.1 Tupaia belangeri chinensis | reverse complement strand
TTTGAGAGGTTTTTCGCTATAGGGCACATGCGCTTGCCAGACAGACAGAGAAAGACATAGAGACAGAAAGTGAGAAATCACTCCCCGGGGGGATGGTCACACCACAATCCCTTCTCCTCCATTCTCCTCTCGGGATCTTGGGCATGCACTCACACGTGCCCGGCGTGAGTTTTAAGCCACTGGGTCTGGGACGCGAACCGCGGTCGACTATTGTGGGAGTCCAGCGACATAGCCATTACGTTAACTGCTGGTTTCCCCTAGCCAACTGATTTTTGACAAAAGGTGCCAGACAATCCAGTGGGGAAAAGGAATTTCTCTTTAGCAAATGGTGCTGAGGAAACTGAATGTTTACCTGCAGAAAGATGAACCTGGATCCCTATTTCTCACCACTAACAAAAATCAACTCAGAATGGATTGAAAATCTAAATGTAAGACCTCAAACTATAAAACTACTGGTGGAAAATGCAGGGAAAACATCAGAGACATTGGAGACATCAGAATAGGCATGGCCTTCTTAACCCCCCAAAGCATAGGCAATAATCCCAAAAGTAGACAAATGGGATTATATCAGTTTAAAAGGCTTCTGCGACAGACACAGCGGCAGGCCTCTGGCCAGTCAGCGATTCTGAGGCAGGGACATTGCTGCTCCCTCACCTCACCTGCAGACCCCCTGCCTAAGCACCCACCCCCTAGGCAGGCAGCCATTAA
>NW_006159826.1:1908130-1908899 GCF_000334495.1 Tupaia belangeri chinensis | reverse complement strand
TATCTGAAATCCCCTAGTAATATAACTTTCTCTGATCCACCTGAAAAAAAGGAGATATTGCTTTTCAGACACCTCAGTAGAATACCCTCTCGATACCACATTGGTAAAAACAACAGAAGAGAGACTTCGGCAAACTTATTAATTTGCAGCAAAAGGGAAAGTCACTTACTCCTAGTTGGAGAAACGTTCCCGCAAGGGGTATTCATAGTGAATACATCTTCCAATGGCTAGAAGTAGAAGAAGAGCCTCAGGTATGAATAAACAAGGAAATACATCTCCATCAAAAGTACAGATTAACTCCCCTCCATCTTTTGTGCTAATGGACGATGTTACCAAAATGTCAGACAAAGAATTTCGAACATTTATGCTGAAAAAGTTCTTTGAGTTGGAACAGAAAAGAGACCATTAATTACAGATGAGGAAGTCATTCCAAGATATAAAAGAAGAAATGGACACTCTGAGAAAGAACCAGATGGAGCTATTAGAGATAAAGTCTGGAACAGAGGAAATCAAAAACTCCCTTGAAAGTATTAAAAGTCGATTAGACCATGCTGAAGATCGAATCTCTGATGTAGAAGATAAAACCTCTGACCTAGAAATAATGACCAAAAAAGATAGAGAAAATAACAAAAAAAACCCGAGGCTAATATACAAGAAATACTAGATTCCATAAGATGCCAAAATATCAGAATAATTGGCATCCCAGAAGGTGAAGAAACTAATAACGGCATGGAAAATCTATTCCATGAAATCCTGGAAGAAAATTTCC
>NW_006159826.1:1898950-1904000 GCF_000334495.1 Tupaia belangeri chinensis | reverse complement strand
CTTTTGACAGAAAGTGGAAGAATATGGAAGATTTACTGCTGAGTGAAGCAAGCCAGGCTATGAAGGAGAGACACTGTATGTCCCCACTTAATATATACCAAATGTCCGCACTCTATAACTGAAACTGATGGGCTAAAGGATATACAAACACAAGAGGTGGATGTGAATGACAGATGTGGTGTATGTGGAGGAGTGGGGCCTGGGGAAGAACATTTGGAAGAGGGATACGAAGACAGCGTTGTTGAGACAGAGAGGTAGTGTTGTTACATTTTAATCAACTCAACTGGAAGAAATGTCCATATATTGAAATGATCACCTTGTAAGCTAAATAATGTGATTGAATATATTAAACAAATGTGAATAAAAATAAAAATAAATAAATAAATAAAAGGCTTCTGCACAGCAAAAGAAAAAATAAGTAGTGTGTATTGGCAACTCTTGGAATAGGAGAATATATTTGCAAACTATGCCTCAGATAAGAGACTGATAATAAAAATATACAGAGAACTCAAGCAGCTTACCTGAAAAAAAAAATTAACCCAATTAAAAGAAGGGAAAATGTGATGAACAGAAAACTCTCTAAGGAAGACATATGAATAGACAAAGGGCAAGCATATGAAAAAATACTCAGCATCCCTTATCATAAAGGAGATGCAAATTAAAACCACAATAAGATATCACCTTACCCCAGTCAGAATGGCTAAGATTTAAAAAATAAACAATGATAAATGCTGGTGAGGATGTGGTGTAAAGGGAACTCTCCTACACTGTTGGTAGGAATATTAATTAGTCCTACCACTGTGGAGAGCAATATGGAGGTTCCTCAAAGACTTACAAATAAAACTACTATATGATCCAGCAAGTCCACACCTGGGTTTCTACCCAAAGGACAGGAGAACGCTCAGTCAGAAAAGTGCTTGCACATCAATGTTTATTGTAGCATTATTCACAATTGCTAAGACATGGAACCAACCTAAATGTCCATGAACAGCTGAATGGATTGAAAAAGTGTGGCATATATATACTACAGAATACTACTCGGCCTAAAAAAAAAATAAAAAAGATAACCCTAGCATTTGATAGAAAGTGGACTAATATGAAAGGTTTACTACTAAGTGAAGCAAGCCAAACTATGGACAAGAGACATTTAAGTGCCCACTCAATATATACCAAATGTCAGCACTGTATGGCAGAAACTGAAAGAGTGGAAAGTATAAAAGCAAGGAGAGCAACTGTGGATACTAGATACAGTGCTGGAAGAGGGTGGGAAATGGGGACAGGTTAGAGGGAGGGAATTGAGGAGAAAAAGAAAGAAGCAAAACATTTTTTAAAGTTATTTTAACTTTTTTATTATTATTTTTAATATTTCTGGGGCAGGGGAGGTGAGAAACCAAGCCTCTAGGGCTGGAACTCAAACCATGGTCAGCCATGTGGGAGTCCAACACCTTTAACCACCACACCACCTGCCAGCCCCCAAGAAGCAAAATATTAAGAGACACAAAAATGGAAAATTATCTGTTGATGATAATGTGTATGGCATTATCTTTGACTGAACCAATATTCATGATAAGGAAATTCATTTGGTATGTTGTAACAATGCACAGTGATTGGATGTAAATAAAATAATTCATTTTTAAAAATTTAAAGAAAAATAAAAAAGAATTCAAATGAAAAATACAGAAAATTGTCTTAAGAAATATTTGGGACAAGAAACATTTAATATGTGACCAAAAAAAAAAAAAAAAAGAAAAGAAAAGAAAAGAAAAGAGGTAGATTTAAATCCGAATATGTCACTAATTACAATAAGTGTAAACCTATTAAATGTATTAATTAAAAGATATACTGTCAAAATGGATGAAAAATATAAAATCCAACCTATGATCTTTACAAAAGACACATCTTAAACATAAAGAAAATGTGGAAGTAAAAGGATAAAAAATGATATGCCATGCAAACGCCAACCAAAAAAGCTGATTCAATACCCCAAATCAGGAAGCATTAATAAAGATAAAATTCAGAGACGACATCTTCGTGGCTATTGACAACTAGTGATTTCAAGGGAGCAGGGGAAATGAAGATTTTCCACCGATAAATCAACCTCCAATCCACAAACTTGCATGACTGAACTTGAAGTTTGGGAAGAAACACACTTTCCATCAGATGACTAGAAATCACTGCAGACCACAAGAAATATGGGAAAGCAAGAAAATATCTCTCCTCCAAGGGAAAAGAATAACTCCTCTTCATCCACACACAGTTCAATGGAAATCATGGAGATGTCAGATAAAGAATTTAGAACATTCATAATGGCGAAGCTGACAGAGATGGAAGAGAAGAGAGACAATGAACTGCAGAAGAGAATGGAAAAAGGAGCTGATGATTTCTGGGAGGTGAGGAAATTTTTGCAAGATCTGAAAGAGGAATTACACAGTTTACAAAAGAATCAAGTGGAACGTTAGAGATAAAGACTATAATACGGGAAGTCAAAATCTCTCTTGAAAGTATTAAAAGCAGACTAGATCATACAGAAAATAGAATCTCAAACGTAGAAGAGAAACTTGCTGGCCTAGAAAAATCCACCACAAAGACTGAGAAAATTGCCCAAAAATTTGAGAATAATATACGAGAAATACTAGATACCATCAAACGTCCAAACATTCAAATAATTGGCATCCCAAAAGGTGAAGAGATTCTTAAGGGCATTGATACTCTGTTCCATGAAATTCTGCAAGAAAACTTTCCAAACCTAGAGAGGAACTCAAAGATCTATTCCCAAAAAATACAAAGGACCCCAAATAGAATCAACCCAAGAAGATCTTCTCCAAGACACATTATAGCCAGATTGACCAAAACCATAGACAAAGACAAGATACTAAGATTGACAAGAGAGAAATGGCAAGTTACCTACAAAGGATATCTCATCAGACTAACAGCAGACCTCTCATTGGAAACAATGTAAACGGGGAAAGAATGGAAAAATATATTCAAAGTGTTAAGGGAAAAGCAATTGCAACCGAGAATACTGTATCTGGCAAGATTATCCTTCATATGGGAAGAAAAGAGAAGAATATTCTCAGATTATCAAAACCTGAAAGAATTTACCAGCACCAGTCCAGATCTCCAAGAAGTTCTCAAGGGAGTGCTAAGTCAGGAAAATTAAATGTAGTCACGTAGAAATAAAAGCTCAAAAACTAAGAAAATGGCCAACTTAATTATAGGGACAAGTCTGGAGCTGAATATTATATCCCAGAATTCAATCGGGAAGATTGAACCACAACACAAAATAGATTAAATACATGAGTCTGAACTGGTAAAAGAACATTCTGTGACTTTTGACTAAAATTTTGCTGCTTTTCTTCTAGGCTTTGTTGTCCGGTTTTAATAGTTTTTGTCCTGTTTTGAGCTGTCAATAGGTTCATGTACCCACTATTTGAATGGAATACTAATCTGTTTCCAGGCTTTAAATTTTAAGTAAATTTCCTTACCAATTCAAAACTGCTTTTCTTGAAATTACCAGCTGAACTTGCTATTGAAAGTAGTTAGATTACGTAAGAAAGAAATTGTGTGATCAATAAAAAGTGAGGGGGGGAAGGAATGGAATACAACTATAGACACCAAAGATAGTGTGAGAAGAGGTTGGGAAAGGGCAGCGGGTCAGATATAAGGGTAAATATAAATAAATAAATCAATACACACACACACACACACATATATGTGAAACTAGAAATAGAAAATTATTGATGATAACATACATGATTAAGCCACTATGCAGTATATTCTGGATGGGAAACCACTTTTTGTATGCTGTGATGATGATTAGGGGATGAATGTACATTAATTAATTTAAAAAAATGGTTTCAAGGAAAAAAAATGCAGATTTGATGAATCCAGTAAACTATATAGCCCCAGCTAGGTGCTACTTTATAGTATGTTCATTCTACTCACTGAGGTTTATGCCTAAAGTCAGACTTGTGTTCATGGATATGTATATATCAGCTGCACTTGATAGTGGAAATATTTAGATTAAGTTCATTAGCAAATCAATAAAATGGGGGGAAAAGACATAGAAAGCAACTATGGATACCAGAGAGACTGTGGGAAGAGGGTGGGACATGGCAGAGGGTGAGAGATAGGGAATCAAGGATGTCAAAACAAACAAACAAACAAAAAGTAAAATACACAGGAAACGAGAAATGGAAAATTTTTGTTGACGATAACACGTATGTTGATGTGCTTGAATGAGCCAATATACAGTGTATACTGAATGGGAAATCTCATTTTGTATGCTGTAATGATGTATAGTGAATGAATAAAATTTGAAAAAAATGAAACAAACAAGCAAAATAAAACAAAAAATTATAGAAGACTAACACAAAACAGCTAAAGAGACTAGATGAATTATAACAAATAAAAAATAAAGTACTTAACTGAGTGATACTGCTCTCAAGTGTGTTAGAAGGTCAAGGACAGTAATGATCAGGAGCCAAGGAGGGGCAAGGCAGTGGCACAGTGGCAGAACATGAGGCTCTGCAAGTCTGGGTCCACACGGGGAGGTTCTCAGTTTGTACCTGGAGGCCTCCCTAAGCATGTCAGCCACTGCAGTGCCTGTGATCTAGAGCGGGCTGAGACTGGGCTGGATCGTGGCACTGGAGTCCTGTTGGGGGTGCTGTTTCTCTGTTTCTCTTGCTCATGGAAGAAATAAAGTGGCTTGAAAAAAAATAAAGATAAAATTCATAATTATAGAAAGGTCAATCCCACAGGAAGACGTGACAATTCCAAATGTACATACACCTACCACCAATATAGGCTTAAAATATGTAAAGCAAATATTAGCACAAATAAAAGTGGAAGTAGATGAATCCACACTCAAAAATGTGATATTTAAGACATTATCTCTCCAAAATGGATAGACTAAGCAGACAAAAGCTGGTAAATACACAGCAGATTTGAACAATATGTTGAAATCGCAACAATTTCAAGGAAGTAAAGATACAAAGATTGTGTTCTCTATTTTCTAACTATAATGGAATTAAGCTACAAATTGTAGGGA
>NW_006159826.1:1885138-1898936 GCF_000334495.1 Tupaia belangeri chinensis | reverse complement strand
AATTACCAAATACTCTTTATAAAAATTTATGAGTTAAAAAGAAACAATATTGGAAATTATAAATATTTTGAAACGAATGAAAATATATCAAAATTTCTGAGATTAAAGCTAAAATCATGCATAGAGGGAAAAAATTGTAAATTTAAATGGATACTAAAGATAAGAAAAAAGGCAGGACCAGCAGTTGGCGTAATGGCTATGTTGCTGGACTCCCATGTAGTTGACCATGGTTCGAGTCCTGGACCCAGTGGCTTAAACTCATGCCGGGTGCATGTGCGTGCATGCCCAAGATCCTGTGAGGAGAATGGAGGAGAAGGGATTGTAGCGTGGCCATTCCCCCAGGGGGTGATTTCTCGTTTTCTGTCTCTCTCTCTCTCTGTCTCTCTGTCTTTCTGGTGAGTGCACGTGCCCTATAGCAATAAACAAACAAACAAAAAACAAATCCTCTCAAAAAAATTTTTTTTCTTCCTGTCCGATCAGTTAAGTGTTACAAATCCTGAGAATGTTATACACTAAACAAATTAGGTACTACCTTATAATGAAATCTTGGAAGTAATCCTTTACAAAATGCTTTGAGGTACAAATTACCTATGTATTAAACATGTGTCTTTGACATTTTACAAAGAATTGAAACAAATATTATCACACAATTACAGTTCAGTGGCTCTTAAGACAGCTATTAGTCAGGCTCAAGGACACACAGTTACAAGGACACACTGTTCAGCTTACCCGTAAGCCGAACTCTGTTGCAGCTGCTACTTGCTTGTTGTTGTTGATCTGCCTGTTGATGTCTTCTTCCTTTGAGTGAGTTTCTTCAGAAATGTAGATTTCCAGCTTATGTTGAAACAGTAAACACTGCTGAAGTTTTACTCTTAAACACAGCCTGGTAAGAGTTGCCAAAGAGTGGGACCAGCAGTTGGCATAATGGCTATGTAGCTGGACTCTCATGCAGTTGACTGCAGTTTGAGTTTATTTGTTTGTTTTTGTATAGGGCGCGTGCGCTCAACAGAAAGACAGAGAGAGACAGAGATACAGAAAGTGAGAAATCACCCCCCAGGGAGGATGGCCATACCGCAATCCCTTCTCCTCCTTTTTCTCCTCTCAGGATCTTGGGCATGCATGCACATGCGCCCGGCGTGAGTTTAAGCCACTGGGTCTGGGACTTGAACTGCAGTCGACTACATGGGAGTTCAGTGACATAGCCATTACGCTAACTGCTGGTCCCGACCACAGTTTGAGTCCTGGACCTGGTGGCTCAAACTCACGTCGGGTGCGTATGTGTGCGTGCCCAAGATCCCGAGAGGAGAACGGAAGAGAAGGGATTGATTGCGGTGTGACCATCCCCTCTGGGGGGTGATTTCTCGCTTTCTGTCTCTCTTTCTCTCTCTTTCTGGTGAGTGCATGTGTCCTATAGCAAAAACCTCTCCAAAAAAGAAAAAGAAAAGAGTTGCCAAAGAGCAATGAGGTTCTGTTGATGTGAACCTGATAATGACCAAATAGTCATCCTCATTTATCTCCTGAACTTCCACACAACTTTTTGTCACCATGTCCAGTTCTAACGTATTGGGCTTTTCAAGGTCTCGGATAGTTTGAATCAAATCATAAACCTCTAGCGCTTTCTCTTCCATGATCCGGGGCTGCCAGGCAGCTTCCTGCTCAGAGAAGCCCGAGAGCCATGGGACTCTGCCCAGTGTCCAGGAGAGCAGCCCGGACACCGGCTCCATCCTCATGCTCCACCGTCCCTGGTGACTCAACTTACTTATTTATTTTGAATGATTAGTTGTCTTTTTTCTTTTTGTTGAGGTACAACTTATGTATGGTGAAGTACACAAATTCTAAATGTTTATTTAGCCTCATGAATTGTTACACACACACACACATACTCACACATATCTTTATACACATATAGGTCTATATCCAAAGTATCACCCAGAGCAAGATGTTTTAATTTCATAGAACCTTGAATTCTCCCACATATTTTTTTGCATTTGATAAATAATTCAAAGATAACCATTTTAAAAATCTCTATCACCATGGATTACTATAATAGATCTTAATGATATATAGTCTTTTTAATCTGACTTTACTCAATACTTTATGTAGGATTCATCTGTTTGTTCTCTGTAGGAGAGTTCTTTTAGTGCTAAGTAATAACTCCATTATATGAATATACCATTTAAAAAAATTCCTTTTACTGTTGATGGGCATTTGAATTATTTCTACAATACCATTCTCTTGTGCTTCTTTCTCGTGGTGTCACATTCAGTGTGTCTGGTAAGTTTTGATCAAGTGCTGGACATTGTCATCATAAATGATTATGGTTTTGAATGTTATCTTCCTCTAGAGAAGATTCACTTTTGTTTATGGTAGCAGTTCGATTAGGAGCAGATCCTCTTAACCCAAGCCGGTAGTGAGGTGACTTGAGGTGATTTTTAGTCTCAGCAAGGCCGAGTCTATTTCCTTGTTCATACATCATGCTCCTCGTTGCACTCTGAACTCTGCCTGCTCCGCAGCATAGTGAGAACGTCCCAAATGCTGCTTGGCTTTACCGACACTTGACTTTGAGTTTCTCCATGGCCTGCCAGCCTTTGGGCCACTATTTGCAAATCAGAAATCACTTGGAGGAGATAAAATTTCCCTTGTCTCTTAAGGTCCTCAACTTTTGGCTGACTTTATAGCCTTGAACTGCATGTCTTTCCTTCAGCCTGTGAGGGTGATGGGCCCTGGTTAACTTCCTTCACTCATGGTGGCTTTTTGTGCTTGGCTCCTGATTCTGTCAAGTCCATGTTGCTCAGGAACTTCAAATACCTGGAGGGTGAAGGCAACCTGTTACTGCGCTCATCTGAGTGCAGTTTTCTCTTCCCCGGGATCTTTTGTGTTTTATCGTGTGTTTCTTATTATTTTGGCAGGGAGTTTGGTCTGATAAAACCTATTCTGTCATACCAGAAACAGATGGATGAAATAATTCCAGACCATTTGTTTCAGTAGTCATTTGCACTTCATAGATTATCATCAAATGATTTAAAACTTTGATGATCATAATAGGCCATGATGTAGTTTAGAGTTATTGTCTCCCTTTTACAGACGGGGTCATAGGTTAAGTGGCAATGGAGTTACATAGTGGTGGACCATCTCCTTAACTTTTACCCAGCACTGAAATTCCCCTGCACTGCACCTGATACTCATGGATCCAAACTGTGCTCAGGGCACAGGAAACAGCAGTAACCAAAGAGAAGGAACCTGGTGGGTGGTGGCTCAGTCACTCAGTTAAAAGGAAGGCATTCAATGAAACATGAGTGGAGCTCTCCATAAACACGCACCATATGGATGCAATTATTTTAGCTCCAAATGACGGGGAAATCCCAGCAGCAAATAAACCTGCTCCACATGCAGCAAACTCAGCCATCACCACCTCCTCTGAGCAGAGGTGCGAGAAACAGAGCCGCAAACACCAGCCTTTGATGAACAGGGGTCAGGGATTATGGGGCACCCTCTGGTGGTTGGCTGCTTCAGAAACGCAAAGGGCAGCACTAGGGGTGAACTATGCACTTTTGTGGGCTGACTTTGACAGTTTGGAAACTAACTTCACAAGCAGAATGACCTTTGGGCCACCTTTCCTGAGAGAAGTGTCATCCGATGAATTAGGAAGTCGAGGCTGGCAGGGTCATGACAACCCTGAGACACAGAGCCTTACCAGCCTGTGCTGGGATCCACACCCCGATCTGGTCCTCCCCTTACTGTACCTCTGTGGGGAAAGCAAGCCTCCTCAGGTGGCTTCCTGTGATTCTTTGGAACTCTGCCTTGTTTCAGTGTGGCATGAGAATGAGCCGGAAGACCTGGCTAATACAGAGCTGGCCCCAGGAAGCTTTTGAGGGAACTTGATGGCAAGGGTGGCTGGATGGAACATGGTGAGACTGGCCAGTGAAACACGGGCTCCTGTATGGGACACTCATCTCAGGCCAGGTGGCATCAAGTCCCCTCGTTGTCATGCTGGGGACCTCTCAGCAGCCCCCTCAGCAAGTGGCAGCCAAGGCCACCAGGGATCTCGTGGGCAAGGCTGGGGCAGCGCTGCTCCTCCTGGACTCCGTCCCAGCCCTCCCATGAACGCTGGGCCCTGGTGGGGAGCTGGGAGAGCCTTGGTTTAATGCAGGTGCAGATCCAGCAGTCTCACTTCCATTGCCTCACTGGCAGTGCCCGAGGCACTGAGAGGCCGGTCACACTTCAGCCTCCTGGGGCTGAGGCTGTGCCGTGTCCCCTCTTTCAGCACTCAGTGGGTACTCTACTACACTTCATGGCCTCTTAATTAGAAATGGTGACTTTGACCTGTTCCCTGGATTCTCTGTCGACACGGACGCATTTGTCATCCGCCTCCCCATCCATATGTTGAAGCCCTAGCCACTAATGAGACTGTATTTGAAGGTAGGAGGAGGTAACTTAGGGTAAACGAGGTCATGGGGGGCTGGTTCTAGCAGAGGGGACAGCAGAGATCTTCCTCCGTCCATGTACGCACAGAAGATGACTGACTGCACAGCACAGGAACCAGCCCCGGCAGCGCGCTAACGTCCCCGTTGGGCATGTCGCCGCCATGCCACCCCGTCTGTGGTACATGGTTTGGTTGCCCCAGGATGCTGACACCCCAGGAGTGGTCCCTAAGACCCATCTGCTGCTCTCAGTGCCGAGCCAGAACAGACCTGCGCCTGCCCTCCTGGATCTCAGCCGGCGACCTGCACAAGGTAGCGGAAGGTAAGGTGAGGGCGTCTCACCTGATCATCTTGGCCGCCCTGAGGAGGGGCGAGGCCGTGTGCCCCATGGGGCCTCGCGTACCGACGACGTGTCCGTGTGCTGGGGCCCTGGACTCGGGAGCAGCCTGAGCCTCCCCGAGATGACCTTGGATGCAGGGGTTCCCCAGAACAGGAAGGGTGGGAGGGAGGACGCTGACGGCTGCCTGCACAGAGGCCCCCGTCCATGCTCTTGGACGGTACCGACCCGGCCGTGGTCAGTCAGCTCTCACGTGGCGTGACTCCCCAGAGCGCCTCTGGGGGCGCTGCTTTCTGTTCTGAGGGCCTCCCTCCAGCTGCTGCCCCACCTCCCACACAGTCCTGGGTCTTTCCAAAAGTTGCTTCTAATTAGCCTCACCTTTGGCCTGCAAGGCTGGAGGACTGAGGTGGAGTCCACATTCTTACAAAGTGTTTAGAATGATTCAAAAGTGGGAGAGGCCGCCCTTTGATCATACTTTGAGGGCTTGTGGGCTCTGGCCATCGTCAGCCTTGACAAGTCTCCTCCTTCCCCTCCCGCCTCCTCCCCAGTGGCCCCACCTCCCAGCCCTAGAAAGTCCACCAAAGCTGGAGTCAGCTGGCTGTTCGTCCTCCTGGGCACCCTCAGCCCATGTGGCTCCGTCGCTGGCTCCACCAGAGCTTGGGGACCTCACAGTCACTAACGAGGTTCAAGAGAATGCCGATTCTACTTGCCTGCCGCCCCTCCCCCACACACAGGGCCTATCCCCAGGGGGAGCTCTGAGGGCTGCTCTGGTTCCTCTCAAAGGGAAGCCCTCCCAATGCCAGCAGCACTGTGTAGGAGGACTTTGAAATGAGGGTGGCCTCTGCCCGGGGCTCACGCTGCTCTGAAGGGGGGCTTGTGGCCCCATGGGAGCAGCTGGTCCAGCCCTGGGAATTGTGTGGATGCTGGAGGCTTGGACCGCGCTGAGCCCACGTGTCTATGTTGGGCCAGTAGTGGGTATGAATATGTGAAAGAACGAAGGAATGATGGTGGCTGGACAAAGGACGAAGGCGAGGAGCTTGTCTTCACACAAATGACAGCTGTAATAAGCACGCCGCTCCAGCCCATCATGGTCTTGCTCTGAACGGGTCCTCTCAATGGCCTCCTCCTCGCTTCCCCCAGGTGCGCTGGGAGATTTGAACAGCGGACTATCCTGTGGGACCAGGAAGGAAGTGATTGCAGTGAGGTCAGGCCGTCGAGCTGTGCTCTTCAGCCGCGGCTGGCCAGGCTCCTGGTTCCCACCAGGAAATGGATACAACCAGCCCCAGGTCCCTGCCTGGCTCAGGTCCTGCCCTCGCAGCTTGGCCCCCAGTCCTAGTCCCTCCTGACGTGGGGCTGGAGCAAGGCCAGTGGCCTTGGGTGGCCTTGGGTGGCTCACTGCGAGGGTCTGGCCTCGATGGGGGGTCTCACTCAGGTGTGCTCTCTCTTCCCTCAGACAGGACAATGCCCGAGAAGATGGGTGGGGGGGCTGTGTCCACCTGGAAGGGCCCTCCCCTGGTTGTGCTCCAGGGTTGTGCTCTCAAAAACATGCCCTCCTTCTCTGAGATGAGCAGATCGTGAGGGATCCAGTTTAGTGACCCCCAGGGCCAGTGGTGACACAGAAAGCCCCTTCCTGCCAAGCTGTGGGCGGATGTGGGTGCAGCCTCCACCTGAGAGCCCTGGTCAGCAGGTCTGGGAAGAAAGGAGGCCTCCCAGTAACCGAACAAGCGGAGTGACTCCGGCTGTGCTGGAGCTCGGAGTCTACCTTAATGGAGGAGCCTTCAGGAAAACGGTCTGTAATCACTGTCCTTCGCTTCCCTCGCAACAGACCTTGTAGCCCTGCCACCCTTCCACCCCACTCACACGGAGCTCGCCGGTGCCCAGCTGGTGACAGCTGTGGAAACTGTGCTGCATCTTCGCAGACACCAGGCGATGGCGGCCACCAGACCCTCCCACATGACCAGTCAAGATCTGCAGCTTCAGCAAACACAGACCCTCACAGCATTGCTTTTTTCCTCCTTAAGAAAGCCCTGTGAAGACCTACAACTTTGGAGACGGTGCTTCGACATCAGTCTGCCATTTCTCTGGTTGCGGCTTCCTGAATGGAGCAATCTTCCCTTCCCATCACACTGTTCTTTGGAATTTTGCATTTCCCTGGATGAGCAGCTGAACTCAGACTGGGTACTGGGGTTCCAGTGACATGCCTTCACTCCTGCGGGGAGGGGGCGGAGAGGAGCCGGTTAGACGGGAGGTGGGTCATGCTAGAGGTGACAGGCAGCCTCGGGGTGCAAGCTCCACTTCCCTAAACAAACCCAGACATTTTCTTTCTTTCTTTTTTTTCTTTTTTGCTATAGGGCACGTGCGCTTGCCAGAAAGAGACAGAGAGACAGAAAGTGAGAAATCTCCCCCAGGGGGATGGCCACGCCACAATCCCTTCTCCTCCATTCTCCTTTCGGGCTCTTGGGCACGCACGCACACGCACCCGGCATGAGTTTAAGCCACCGGGTCCGGGACTCAAACCGCGGTTGACTACATGGGAATCCAGCGACATAGCCATTATGCCAACTGCTGGTCCCACAAACCAGACACTTTCTGTAAGTCACTGTTGTCCCAGCGGCCTCACTGGTCAAGGCTGTGGACGTCATGGTGTTTGTTGTGACTATGAGGACATACGAATCAGGTCAAGAATTGCTGTTTTTCTGTCATAAAACAGGAACAGACACGCTGTAAACCTGGCAGCTGTGACAGTCTCTCGCCTCACCTTTAAAGGCCTGTTACCTTCCTCCTCAGCTCACTCATGTGTGTGTGCATTTGTGCCTTCCTTTCATTGGCCAGAGGATGCACACACTCACCGGAGAGACAGAGAGTGAGCACGCACTCCCAGGGTGGGACGGCCATGCTGCACTCCCTTCCCCTCCCTTCTCTCAGGACTTTGGGCATGCCCTCACAGGGGCCTGACGTGTTTTTCAAGCTGTTGGGTCGAGGACTGCGAATCATGAAGTTGGCCACGTGGGATGCGGCCGTCTTACCAGCACTCCACTGGCTGGCCATGCCTGCTGTGTTTTCTGAGGCCTGACTCTCACAGAGCTCCCTGGGAGGCCAAGCTGCTTCCCTCAGTGCCCTGTCGCTTGACATAGTCGGTGTCTGAGCGAGGCCAGGCAGCCGGCGCTGGCACAGCCCGCACAGGTGTGGCACACCGAAGGGACCTGGTCAGCTGTGTGGGCCACGGTGACCCTGGGAACGGAACTTCCCTTCCCGTGGAGTGAGGTCCTGCGGGGCCACCCCCAAGGTCTAATTTTTCCATGGCTGGAAGGCTGGCCCTGACAACAGACAGAGACCTGTCAGCCATGAGAGTGTGGGCCTCTCCCCAGTCAGGGCCGCTGAGGACCCGGTCAGCCCTTCTGGGGCAGGAGGCTGTGTGCAGGGCCAGGCTGGGAGGGAGAGCGGCCATCCTCCAGGGGCCCGCCCTGGCTCAGGAAGGGTGAATGGGCCTTTGTGTTTTATCAACAGCCCAGTATCCAGGAATTCGGCCCAGCCTGCTGGGGCAGGAGGGAGCTGAGAAATCATAATAAAACGCCCCCCTCGGGGAGCCCTCGCAGGAATCGCAGCTAAGGTAATAATAACCCTTTTGGCAAATGCATTTTCTCTGCCCCGACCAAACTGTGCAGTTGCACAAAGGGCCCTGTGACAGGGCTGCCGGCCACGTGGACAAGCTCTCTGCTCTGAAATTCTGTTCTTTCCTCAGGGCTGGGCTGATGAGGCATTTCGAGGATGCTGATGAGTAATGAAAAGTTCTGGGGCTGTTTTGATGGGACAGATACAGACATTTACTGGGGTCCTCGTCAGAACGAGGTGAAGTTTAAATATACCTTTATACTGATATCATTTGTAGGTTCACATTAAACGGTTTCTTTCTTTCTCTCTTTCTCTCTCTCTTTCTTTCTCTCTTTCTCTCTCTCTCTCTCTTTCTTTCTTTCTTTCTCTTCCTTTTTTTGGCTAAAGGAGAAGAAATACCCGGCGGGTCCTGAGTGGCAGCTTGAGCATACCAGGGCACTGAGAGCTGTAGACCACCTTCACACCAGGCCCCGCTGTGGGATGGCTGGCCAACCCAAAGACCAGGTGCCTATGAGACCGAGTCTGTGGTCTGGTGCAGTGGAAGGTCCTAGCAGCCTGGGTGGGGCAGTGGGGCAGTGGTAACCCCAGCATTCAGCGCCTCCTCGTGGCTCCGGGAGCCCTGCCTGGTGCTGGGGCGAGGACCCAGAGTTGGAGCCATGCACCTTCCTCCTTCTGGTCTTGAACAAACCTGGGTCACCCGGAACTTCCCTCTCCTCCGAGCCGTGATTGCCCTTTCTTTAAAAGAAGGGGAACAGCTCTTTGCACCAACAAAATCTCAGCCTCTTCCTGCCTCTGCCACCTCCCACACTGAGGACAGACACGAGGACAGACACGGCCAGCCTGCCAGTGGCAACCCTCTGTGGAGGCCATGCTCAACAGGGCTCTGTGGGCAGCTGTGGCCTACGGCTTAGAGCTGGTTAGGGGACGAGGCCCATGGCCATCAGGACACCTGGCCACGCACTCAGCGGGTCGCCCAGTCACACGCCACTTGTCTGCCTTCTTACTGCGCTCAGCACCGCAGGGGACATCCGGGTCCAGTAAGGCCCAGCCTCAGGCTAGGTCAGCAGGTGTTAGAAATGAGACAGAACATATGTGTCAACTCTCAGATAGTGGAGGGTGAACACTGGTGGGCCCAGAGCAGAGTCTCTTGGACCCTTACCAGAAGGAATGACAATCACGCAAGGAGTGTGCTCTTCCTTATGTATCTAACGGGCAAGTTTCCTGATCATGATGTGCAAGGCCCTACTCTGGGCTTAGTAAAAAACATGAGGGGAGTAGGCGTGGACTGTGCTTACTGGGAATGTGTGTGTGTGTACACCTGTGCACTGCATATAATCTGGGTGTGGAGTAAGTGTGGACTGTGCTTACTGGGAGTGTGTGTGTGTACACCCGTGCACTGCGTGTAATCTGGGTGTGGAGTAGGTGTGGATGGTGATTACTGGGAGTGTGTGTGTGTACACCCGTGCACTGCGTGTAATCTGGGTGTGGAGTAGGTGTGGATGGTGATTACTGGGAGTGTGTGTGTGTACACCCGTGCACTGCGTGTAATCTGGGTGTGGAGTAGGTGTGGACTGTGCTCACTGGGAGTGTGTGTGTACACCTGTGCACTGCATGTAATCGGGGTGTGCAGTAGGTGTGGACTCTGATTACTGGGAGTGTGTGTGTGTGTACACCTGTGCACTGTGTGTAATCTGGGTGTGGAGTAGGTGTGGATGGTGATTACTGGGAGTGTGTGTGTGTACACCCGTGCACTGCATGTAATCTGGGTGTGGAGTAGGTGTGGGCAGTGCTTACTGGGAGTGTGTGTGTGTACACCCGTGCACTGCGTGTAATCTGGGTGTGGAGTAGGTGTGGACTGTTCTTACTAGGAGTGTGTGTGTACACCCGTGCACTGCGTGTAATCTGGGTGTGGAGTAGGTGTGGATTGTGCTTACTGGGAGTGTGTATGCATGTGTGTATGTGAGCATCTCTGCATGTGTGTAAGGAATCTGCGTGTGTAGGTGTGGACTGTGTTTACTGTCTGTGTGTGTGTGAGCATCTCTGTGTGCATGTGTGTAAGGAATCTGCATGTGTAGGTGTGGACTGTGCTTACTCTGTGTGTGTGTGTGCGTGCTTGTGAGCATCTCGGTGTGTATGTGTGTAAGGAATCTGCGTGTGTAGGTGTGGACTGTGCTTACTTTGTGTGTGTGTGTATGTGAGCATCTCTGTGTGCATGTGTGTAAGGAATCTGTGTGTGTAGGTGTGGACTGTGCTTCCTGGCAGTGTGTGCGTGCACTGCGTGTGTGCATGTGAGTGTGCATGTGACCGTCTGTCTGTGCACCTATGTAAGGAATTCACATGTGGCATAGGTGTGGACTGTGCTTCCTGGCAGGGTGTGTGTGCACATGAATGTGCACGTGAGCGTCTCTCTTTGTGCGTGTGTAAGCAATCTGCGTGTGACGTAGGTGTGGACTGTGCTTCCTGGCAGGGTGTGTGTGCACCTGTGCATGTGAATGTGCACCCTGATTGGAGAGGAGGCGGTCATGTGTGGAGCTACACAGTGTCAGCTGGCCCCCGGGCCTCCTGGGACAGACCTCATTGGAAGCCTATCACCTCTGGTTTCTAGGTGAGGGAACCAAGGCACAGAGAGGTTAAGAAAGTCCCTGTGGTCACACAGTAAGTGCCTGGCTGAGCCTGGACTCAACCTCAGTGTGCTCTGATTCCCTCCCACGCATGTTTTCGAGCGACTTCAGTGTGCACCGTCTCCAACCTGTGGACAAAAGGGCAGTGTGGCTCGGAGAGAGAGGGCGCTGTGGCAGCCTGGCAGGTGTCCCATATCTTTCCAGGTCTTCCGAGTGGCCCTCGGCGGCGCCTCCTCATGGCAGAGTTTAGGCGGCAGAGACCAATCCAGGCTTTGCAGAAGCAGGTCCTAGAGGCCGGGGCCACCCTGAATTTCTGTGGGACTGTGTCCGAGATGGGGCCCTCCCCACCCCCATGGCTCAGTGTGCTCGGAAGGGGTGGCCCATGGGCTACGTCCCCAGCAGGGAGCTGGATGGGGGTGGCTACTGGGGATGCCACTCAGAGGACCCCAGGCGTCTTTCCAGATACACCACGAGGAGACACAAAACCCACGCTGTCCCCATGTGCGCTGGGGGCCAAGTTTTCCTAAAACAGTGTGTGATAAATCTCTGGTTTTACGTGGAGGCTTTGCATCTCAGTCGCTGATTAAAGAGACTCGCAGGTGCCACGCGGCCCGACCGCAACGCAAAGCCCGGGACTGGTGCAGAGGCGCTGGGGCGTGGTCGAGCGCTGATGGCAGCCTCGGACAGCGTGGACGTCTGCCCAGCTGAGCGCCCAGTCGCGATGCCTGCTCATTGCAGAGGGTGGAACACACGTGGGCCGTGGAGGAGGCGCAGCCCCTCTGTCGCCATGAATATGCGTGTTTCCTTTTGAAGATGGCGGCGTCTCCCTCCTCCGAGGGCGCTGCGGGACATGCAGGAGCTCTCCAGGGAAGCCTTCAGACCTGGTCACGGTGCAGCCTCCGCACAGTCCGCAGGAGTCGGCCCCTCCTGGCCTCTGCCCTGGGTGCCCTTCCTCCTGCCGGCCTCATCGACGAGCAGGCCTGTGGCAGGCCCGTCTGGTCCCTGGCCCCTCACCCCTGCATGTAGACGACCTCCAGGGTGGACCTGGGATGCCGAGCTCGGCCGGCTCCTGACCGCGAGACTTGGTGGGAATGCAAACACAGGGCCCTTGTTGGAAAGCAGGGGAAAGCTTCCCTGTGGTTTCTCTCTTGAATGTGGAGGTGATTTTTATTTGCTATTTAATGTGCAAGGGCAGACCCTCGCAGGAGTAGGGCCCACCCGTGAGGAAGGTGGGGGGAGAGAGCTGTGCACCTGACCTGACCCTGACCCCTCACACCGGAACTCGTCCTGGGGCTGCTCATCTGGCTGTGCAGAGACGCAACTTTAAGGAGAATTTCCGGGACTTTTGAGATGGCAACCGCAGCGCTGGGCCGCCAGGTGCAGGGCTCGAGTGTGGGCGCTGTGTGGCTGTGCTGGGCACACTGTGGCCGGGCAGTGGACAGGAGCTCAGGCCACTGGGAGCTGCCGCCCGTCTGGTCCCTGGCCCCTCACCCCTGCATGTAGACGACCTCCAGGGTGGACCTGGGATGCCGAGCTCGGCCGGCTCCTGACCGCGAGACTTGGTGGGAATGCAAACACAGGGCCCTTGTTGGAAAGCAGGGGAAAGCTTCCCTGTGGTTTCTCTCTTGAATGTGGAGGTGATTTTTATTTGCTATTTAATGTGCAAGGGCAGACCCTCGCAGGAGTAGGGCCCACCCGTGAGGAAGGTGGGGGGAGAGAGCTGTGCACCTGACCTGACCCTGACCCCTCACACCGGAACTCGTCCTGGGGCTGCTCATCTGGCTGTGCAGAGACGCAACTTTAAGGAGAATTTCCGGGACTTTTGAGATGCCAACCGCAGCGCTGGGCCGCCAGGTGCAGGGCTCGAGTGTGGGCGCTGTGTGGCTGTGCTGGGCACACTGTGGCCGGGCAGTGGACAGGAGCTCAGGCCACGGGGAGCTGCCGCGGGCTCAGACGAAGACCAGCGGAGGACCCCCGTGACCTCTCGGGCCAAGCATCTGTCGTCAGCCTGAGACAAGGGGCCCTCCCCGACAGCAACGTCTATAAAACGTGCGTGTGTGTTTAGGTTTCGCCAAGGGCACACACTGATCATTTGACTCTGCTATTCTGTCCTCTTGTTATCTTTGAAAAAAAGAAAAAAGTCTTTTGCCAAACTGTAGAGCATGATACCAGAACAAAGTTCAGGCGAATTTAGGGCTACACCTCTCACCCTGTCCACAGTTCTGCTTGTCTGCCACGGGATCGAGAATGCCAGGTGGTCGCACATGGTCACTGGGGTCGCACCACCTGTGTGACGGGGACCCACCTGCTAAACCTGCTGTATTTGAAGGAGCTGTCCTGCGGGGCGGGCCAGGGGCCCTAGGCCTGCTCTTCATCGCTGAGTGGTCCCCAGGAAAACGCCTGGGCTCTGCGGCCAGCGGGGAAGGGCCGGGGCCAGGGCAGACGCAGGCACTCCGGTCGGAAACACCTGTTCTCCAGGCGGGGGCCCGGCCAGGCATTGTTTCACATTGGTGCCTCTTCCCTTCGGTTCACTCAAACTCAGTATTGTGAAATTAAGTACGTCGCCAGCCTAGAGCTGCCACGCCGAATACGTAAATGGCAGGTTTGAAAAATATGTCCTAGCTGGGGTGAGCTGGCCCCGGGCCAGTGGCTGGCTACACAATGGGGCAGTGTGCTCAGCCAGAATGGCGAGCTTCCACTGGGGTGGCCTGGGGCTCCTGGCCCACCTGAGGCAGGGCTCGCTGGGCCCCAGGGAGCGCTGGGCGGCCGAGGCTCTAGCTGGCGACCCGGGCCCCCAAAGCCGGCCG
>NW_006159826.1:1882838-1883740 GCF_000334495.1 Tupaia belangeri chinensis | reverse complement strand
GGCGGTGTGCTCAGCCAGATGGGCGAGCTTCCACTGGGGTGGCCTGGGGCTCCTGGCCCACCTGAGGCAGGGCTCGCTGGGCCCCAGGGAGCGCTGGGCGGCCGAGGCTCTAGCTGCCGACCCGAGCCCCCAAAGCCGGCTGTCATCAGGCAGTGGGAAGCAGGGACGCGGGATCCGGAGGGGGAAGGTGTGGAAATTTGACACAAACACAAATGTTTTACCTTCTAAATCACCTGGTCTTCGCGACTGACATTCACCCTGAACTTCCCACCCCAACGCCTCCTGGAGGGGAGCCGCGCTGCCGCTCGCTTTTCCAAATCACAAGTCGTAATTCTTGTTGCTGCGGCCGCCGGGCGCAGGCTGTGCTCCGAACGTGCTGCTGAGATGCTGGGAAGTCTGCAAGAGTATCTGTGGCCCCCCTCCACCCTCACCCGGACTCTGCAGGGAGACCGAGTCCTGGCGTATTTTTCCAAGGCACTCCTGTTGGGAGCTTTCCTTCCCGAGGCTCCTGTGACCTACGCTGTGACTCGCTGACCGCCGTGGCCTGCGTGACGAGGGAACCGGCCCAGGTCACACGCACCAAGGCCGGGCCCTGTCCTCACCTCTGCCCTCCACATGCAAAACCCTGGCCACACCGGAGCACTGGGGCAGCCAAGGAGCTGGCCGCGCACGTGGTGGGCTGTCCCAGGGGCCTGCGCACTCCCCGGTGGGCTCAGGGACCCTGTTCTGTGCACGACTGTGGTCCCCAGGGACTCAGGGACAAGAACCGCCCACAGGCACCGGCCCCTTCCAGGAAGGCAGACCCAGGCTCCTTCTTGTTCTCGGCCGTCCAGGGTCCATGACAGCTGGACGAAGGCGGCTCCTTGGGGCTGCCTTGGCTTCCTGAAGCCCTGGGACGAGTT
>NW_006159826.1:1882373-1882819 GCF_000334495.1 Tupaia belangeri chinensis | reverse complement strand
CTTACTAGTGCAGTTCTGGGGCACACCGTCCCAAGTGGGCCCTTTAGGGGCTGCAAGATGAAAACATGCACTCCCCTTTGCCTGCTTCTGGAGATGGCATTTCACCTTGGCTGAGGCCGCCCTTGGTCACCCAGCTCTCGGTCCCATTGCACGTCTGCTGGGCTGTGACAGGCGAGTCGCGCCCCTCACTGCTTGTGTGACACTCTCCCTGGTGTGGCAGGAGAGTTTCCCGGCTGAGGGCTTAGCAGCAGCAGAGACACTCCCTAGGGTTCTGGGGGCAGGATGTTGAAGACCAAGGCACCGGTGGCTCCCCCACCCCTGTGGTCATCTCCTGGAAAGCCGTTCCTCTGTCCCCTCCTCTCCACCGTGTCCGGGCCGTGGGCCCCCCTCCCCGCCACAGTCAGAGGTGGCTGGGGCAGGGGTGGCCCTCCTCGCGGCTGCGAAGT
>NW_006159826.1:1873742-1882224 GCF_000334495.1 Tupaia belangeri chinensis | reverse complement strand
GCCACAGTCAGAGGTGGCTGGGGCAGTGGTGGCCCTCCTGCAGGCTGAGAAGTGCATCCCGCCTCCCAGGTGCCCTCTTTGCTGGCCCACACTGGCTCTGGGGCATCCCGTCCCCAGGAACTGCTGAGACAGGCTCCGAGGTGGTCACTGGGACGCTCTGGCCCTTGTTTACTGGCGCTCCAGGTTGGAAGTAATTTTCTCCGAGTATTGACAGCATGGTCCCCAGCTCTGGCTTGACGTTGTGGCCGAGCAGAGTAGGGCCACGCTGCCTCGTGGTCTGTGTGAGACCTCCTGGTCTCTCTCTCTGGAAACTCCTGGGCTCTCTGTGTCCCTGGTGTTGAGTTGTCACAGGGCGAGTCTCTGCAAGGGTCTTTGCATGTCATGAGCTGCCACGCACTGAGCCCTTGGGTGCTGAAACTCGGGCGTTCTCGACTTTCCCCCAGCCTTTTCCCGCCTCTGAGCTGCTGCCCTGCCCCCGCGGCCTGTCGGAGCTTCCTCTGGAGTGTGCCAGCCGGAGACTCTGCGACACCATCTGCGAGCTCCGTGTGCAGCACTGAGGTCGCCAGATTTAGCAAACTAAGCACAGGATGCCCGGTTAGATTTGGATTTCAGATCAACAGTGACTTTTTTTAAAGGGTAGGTGTTTGTTTTGAAGACTTCCATTCTAATGAATCATACAGTTCTTAGATATAATAAAACATTGTTCTTTTTAAAAAAGTTTCTTTCTTCTGAGAGAGACAGAGAGACACAGAGAGACACAGAGGCGGGTACCCCCAGCAGGGGCCTCATGCACAGCCCGGCCCCACCTCACGGCACGCGTGCATGGGCCCTGTGTGCTCAGGGGGTCGTGCCCCAGGACTGCCCGTGTGAGTGCGGTGTGTTACTGCCGCCCATCCCGGTCCTTTCCCAGCTGACCCAGGCACTGACGTGTTTTGTTGGCAGCTGTCGATCCGGTAGTAACCGGGTCCTGCACTCGCTCTACTCGGCCTCCTGGGAGGTGGGGCCAGCGTTTAGACGAGGACAGTGGCTTAGGGCACTTTTCCCAAGGTCCCACTTGACCTCTGACACCGGCCTCTCTGGGTCCTCTGGCCGCCCTCCCTCTCTGTCCCTGCTAACACAACAGGGGGCTCTGACCACCCCACCCCAAGTCTCTGTGGATTTGCTGCCTGTTGGGGGGCTGCAGAGTGTGAGCAGCAGGGGTTCCCCAGGGCCCTGGAGGCAGGTGCTGCAGGGTGGAGGGAGGGGCAGGAGCTGTGCTCAGTCTCACCCCTGCCCAGGGCCCTTCTCTGCCCTCCCTGCAGGTGTGGGGTCCGCCCAGAGGAGTTAGAAGTGCTCCCCACTCAGTGGCCTGCCTTGGGGTGTTGAGTTTCCTCTTGATTTACTTTTTTTGAGGGGGTAGAGTCTAGATTTTTTGTTTTAGATGAACTTTGAGTCTTCTCACTATTTAAATACCACTAAAAGGTGATGTTATTAAAAAATAAACCTCTCCAGACTGTAGCTTTCAGGTACCTAATGGAGAAGGTGGACTCTTTTTTAAGTTTATTTCTTTCTTCCATGAGACAGAGATAGAGATACACAGTGAGAGACAGAGAGAGAGACGGGGAGAGCACCCCACAGGCTCTTCTGCACTGACCCACCGGCTCGGTCAGCCCGGGTCGTGGACACACGCTCGCCCGGCTCTTCAGGGAGGGCCTGGTGTGAGCCTCAGAGGCCGTCCTGCCCCGGAGGAGACTGGCTTCGACCTCGGGGAGGCGGCTTGTGTGCCGTGGGGCTGAGCGTGAGCAAAGCCCACTGCAGGGCCGCCCGAGCCCTTTGTCTCATGCGCTGCCCAGCACGGATGGTTTAGTGGAGGAGCTGCGGTTTTACCATTCCGAAATGCCTGCTTCTTCCCGCTCCCCGTGTCAGAGGTAACCGCGTCTTTTCATTCTCTGGTATCAGCACTCAGTTTATTAAGGCATTTTCTCTGGAGTCTGTCAGACAGGAGGGACTTTCAGAGGATGCCCGAAGGTGTGGAGGGGGTGCTGTTAGGACCCAGACACCCCACGACAGAACACGATGTCCCTGAGCCCACGGCCCAAGTGCTCCAAGCCACTTCCCAGCTGCAGAGAGAGCTGAGGGCTCCAGGTGGGCATCCAGGCAAGCTGGGAGCTCCTCACGCTGGGCCCCAGGTCCGGGGTGGCTGGGTGTGGGCTTAGCTCAGACATGGCCACACAGGAGAAGACCATGCGAGTTTGCAGCCCTTGTGGTGGGAAGCCCACAGGGGTGGCCTGGAGAAGGCTGCCAGTGAGACTCGGACCCCCTGCTGGCCCCACACCTCTCCAAGGTTGGACCTGCGAGGTGGCATGCTTGCTGTGTCACCTGGAAAGTGGCCAGGCCCCGCCTGGTAGCTGGGCAGAGGTGAGGGCCACCCAGCTGTGGCTATTTCTGTAGCTGTGAGGCCAAGCCGGGCGTAGACTGGATTTCGCTCCCTAAGGCACTGAGGCAGGGCCTGGCAGGCAGCCGCACGGAGGCTGGTGACACTGCCCTCGGGGCTGAGGCAGAGGGTGGGCGTGTGCTGGCCTGCTGGGGCTGGGTGGACCCTGGTCCGGGGCACTTCTGGGCTTGGAGGACACCACGGTGGCTCTGGGCTTGGCCACACTGGCACAAGGCAAGCAAGGACTGGGCGGGCCGCTGGGCCGAGGTGTCTGGTGGTCCCACGCGGGGAGCGGCCACCCTTCTGGTATGGGGCCGCGGCCTTGCCCTCGGTTGGGCAGTGGGTGGGACTTGCTTCAGTCCAAGGCTCTGTGCCCGGGAGTCACGGTACTCACCGGCCCGGCGCCCTACCCTGCTTGGAGAAAGGGCTTTGCGGACAGTATGAAGTGGAGGGTCTTGAGATAAGATCGCCCTGGATCAAGGTGGTCTAGATCTGGTGACAGGTTCCTCACAGGGGACAGAAGAGGGGAGACGGGCACAGAGGAGGCAGCGTGGGGACAGTGCCAGGCCACAAGCCCAGGAATGTTGACAACCGCCAGGCTGGAGACCTGGGAGAGGCAGCAGGGGGCTCTCCGGGCCCTCTGGAAGCCGTGCAGCACCTTGGTCTTGAGCTCTGGGCTCCAGGCGGTTTTTTTCTGCTGTGGAA
Source organism: Tupaia belangeri chinensis (assembly GCF_000334495.1). NCBI lineage: Eukaryota > Metazoa > Chordata > Mammalia > Scandentia > Tupaiidae > Tupaia > Tupaia belangeri. The sequence goes on along the minus strand of NW_006159826.1, from coordinate 1,879,106 downwards.
GGACTCTGTTATGGCCCCACAGGGGCTAACAGCAGGCAGAGGTGAGCGGGAGGGGTGCCAGGCTGTGGTCTGTGTGCACACATGTACGTGTGGGGGTGCATTGCACATTGTGCTCATGTGTGTGGGGAGGTGTGCACGCATGCACACATGCGTATAATGTATCGGTACCACAGTGCACGTGTGTTGTGTGTGGATGTGTGTTCATGTGCGCACGTGTCTGTGTGTGTAAGTGCATGAGTACGCATGTGTCCATACATGTGGAAATGTGCAGATGGGGTGGCCGGGCGAGTGATGGGCAGTCATACCACCATGGCAGCTTGAGACCCGGAGGCCTCCTCCTCCACTGCTCCCTGAGCGTCCGGGGTCCTCAGTCACAGCTCAGGACCCCTGAAAGTCACATGGGACCATCCGGCCTCTGCAGTGAGGCTGGGCAGAGCAGGGCGGGGTCCTCCCCTCCCGGGAGCCACAGGCTGGAGGTGAGTTACTGTCAGGGCGGTAGGGGACGGGCTCTCGTGCAGGAAACGGGAGTGAGATGGTTCATATCCGCTTTGATCATACCTCTTATGGGGACCCCCTCTTGGTCCTGGAGGAGAGGCCCCTAACGCATGTGTGGGAATCACCGAGGAAGCAAACCTAGTGTGGGGCAGCTCAGCTCACACTCAGATGCTGGAGGAAGAGAGGAGGCCAGATCTGCTGCTAAGGGCCTGCCTGTGCCCAGCAGCTCCCCATGAGGCTGCTGGTGCCCCTCAACCACCTCAGGCCATGGTCAGCCGACTCCCCATCATAGTCCTCTGCTACGCATCTAGGCAGAAACTGAGAACAGCAGAGGTTCATACGAGGCAGACGGCACGGAGAGTGGGTGCAAGGGGACACAGACGTGGGCTCTGGGGGAGCACAGTATCCAGGCTAAACTGAACTCTCATTAAAAGTAGAATTTCAATTCAATTTAAACTAAATTTGAAACTAAAATGAGAACGAGAGAGTATATTAGTGTCTTTAGAGAGAATAAAACAAGATACTGCATAACAGATTTGGAAGTTATTTTAAAAAAAGAACCACTTTAAAACAAGATTAAACAAAGTTACTTTAAAAAAAGAACCACTTGGGAACTGGCAGTTAGCGTAATGGCTATGTCGCTGGACTCCCACGTAGTCGACCGCGGTTCGTGTCCCGGACCTGGTGGCTTAAAACTCACGCCGGGCGCGTGTGTGTGCGTGCCCAAGATCCCGAGAGCAGAATGGAGGAGAAGGGATTGCGGCGTGACCATCCCCCCTGAGGGGTGATTTCTCGCTTTCTGTCTGTCTGTCTGGCGAGCGCACGCGCCCTACAGTGAAAATCTCTCAAAAAAAAAAAAAAAAAAAAAAAAAAAACCACTTTAAAACAAGATTAAACTGAAAAAAAATAACATGTGTCCTCCAAACTCTGGGTCCATTTTTCCTTTGGAGCCCAAATAGAATGGCCTGAGTCTTCATCCCGCTGACTTTCCAGTGGTCCTACTCACTGGTTTATTTCTTGTGACAGTTTTGTTTAAAGTAGGGAATGAAACGGTGCCAGTCTTCACATGTGCTCACAAAAAGGATCCCGACTGCAGGCAGCCACGTGGGATCTGGCTTCCTCAACCACTGTGCTAAGGGACCAGCCTGTGTAGTTTCTTGTGATGTCTTTTCCCCTTTTGATATCAAGGTAATATTGGCCTCGTAGAAGTGTTCCTTCCTTGTGTAAATTGTGGAAGAGTTTATGAAGAATTGGTGTTAATCCTTTAAATGTTTGGTAGAATTCAATGGTGAACCTGTCAGGTCCTGGGTTTTCTTGGTGGGTAGTTTTTGGTTACTACCACACTTGCAGGTGTGCCAGATTATACTCTTGTGCCAGATTATACTCTTGAGTCGGTTTCAGTAGTTTACACCTTTCTAAGGATTGCCCATGTCATCCAAGTTATATCTGTTGGTGTGCCATTGTTTGTAGATTCCTTTACAGCACTTGCTATTTCTTCAGAGTTGGTAGCAATGTCTCCTCTTCTGTTTTAGTCTAGTCATTTGAGTCATCTCTCTTTATTCTTGGTCAGTCTAGGTAAAAGTTTGTCATCTGCTGGAAGCCCTGCTTCAGCCGGGGTGGGTACACAGGAAGGTGACACAGGTGATCAGGAACAAAAATTAGACTGAGACCTCAATGCCTCTTAGCATGTTCTCAGTCAGCTACAGCCAGAACCAGCTCCAGACTGCAGCCCAGTGGCTATTAAAACATATGTGTTTATTGAGGGATGTTTAAGAAGTAAGGGGGGTAAGGGGAAGTAAAAAATTTACTCTAAGAGATAGGGAATACAAAACACGGAAATAATAATTAAAAAACATGCTGTTTGTCTTGTCAGATCAGGTAAAATCAATCACAGTTCTCAGGATGAGAAATTCCGTTTGTCTGTTGTATTTTCTTCTTAGATCTTGATTACTGGGAAGGGTCTTTGGAAGAGGGGGCTTGCGGGGAGCTTGATAACTTCGGTCCCAGGCCAGCTTGATAACTTCAGTCCTGGGCCAGGGCGGCAACATTGCTGGTTACAAAGACCTAGATAGAGATCTTGTCTTGTTAAGTAAAGACACAGTTAATATATGGACTATCTATATATTACAGCTAGAGGGAGTGAGCCTATTGCCCATATGGGAAAGGAAGATGATCTTGTAGCTCAGGAGACAACACAGGATGTTTTATTTGATGCGCTAACTTGGCCTAGCATGAGTTAACTTTAGCCTGCAGCTTTAACAAGGGGTATTTACATAAAACTAACCTTAAACTAACTTAGTCTACATATGCTACTAACGCTAATTTGGCTTATACTAACTTAACCTCACATATGCTAATTTTGGCTTAAAACAGGGAGGTGGAGGAGTCTATCTCAGGTTCCCTAACCCTCGCGTGCCCTCTTAGGAAATTGCCTTCCTACAGGATCACTAATTGGCTTTATTGTAAGGTTGCACTAAGGTTGGGAGTATTATTTTACCCTTGCAGGGTACCGTAATAACAGTAAAGCTCATGGCAGAGAAATTGAGTGCAGGACAGTACAGCGACACAATGGAGATTTAGGGTTTGTAAACCGCCAGCCTTGCCTCGCAGTTTCTTCCCAGTCCAGGCCTTGCCTTAGGTATGGGAGGCAGCCTCTTTACCAGCTTGTGTTGTCTGCATGGCCCTGTCACTCTTTCATTTTAGTCTAGTTATTTAAGTCATCTCTCTTTTTTCTTGGTCAGTCTAGGTAAAAGTTTGTCAGCGTTGTTGATCTTTTCAAAGAACAATCTTTTGGTTTTGTTAATGTTTATTTTTCTAATTTTGATTTTACTAATTCCTCTTGTAATCTTTAGTATTTCCTTTTTTTTCTACTTTATTTAGGTTTGGTTTGCTCCTTTTTTCCCCAGTGTCTCAAAGTGGAAGGTTAGCTAGGTTATTGATCTGAGTTTTCTTTTGTGATAGAGGCACTTGTGTCTATAAATGTTCCTCTAAGAACTGCTTTAGCTGTATCTGATAAGTTTAGTATGTGAAAGTAGTTTCTAATGTCCCTTGTGATTTGTTATTTGACCTGCTGGTTATTTAAGAGTGCATTTTCTATTTTTTTCTAGCTAGTTTCCTCCAGAAAAGGTAGCATGAGACTGTGACCTTTCCTGATTTTTGAGTGATTTTTTTTTTCTTTTAAAAGATAAATGCATAGCCCAGTTGGACAAAGGGGGAGGAAGCATCCCTGTGGAATATTGGAGCCACGTGAGAAGGCTCGGAGTTTGGGCCTCTGGTACATGTGAAAGTGCTGGGCACACCTGCAGGCACCCCTACAACCCTAGCTGAAGCCTGGGGGTGGGGTGGGGATTATGATGTGACAAGATCCTGTTGAGGGTCTCTTCCTCTCTCTCTTTCACTCTCTCTCTCATGAAAGTACTAATCATCATAATGATAATAATAATAAACTTTAAAAAAGGTAAGCGTGGCAGATTAAAGATGTCCCCTTCTTTGACATTCCTTTCATGAAGAGGTGGGGTCCCTGGCGCCCTGCCCCTTGAATGTGGACAGGCTATATGATCGCTTGGACAACAGAATGCAGGGGAATTGGTGTCTTACGACCTCTTGAACAGGTAGGAAGAAACTTTGCAGCCTCTGTTTGGTATTTTGGAATGTTTGCTTAGGCAGGGATCAGGGTGGGCAGCACTATGTAAGAAGTCCCCCTACCACAGAGACCTGAGAAGGATACCCAAGCTGGCCATGTGGAAGAGCCACTAGAGAGAACAGTGCCGACCAGCCCCTGGCTGTTCCAGCCATACCATCCCAGGTACGAGACAAAGGGTAAAAGAAGTTACCTGAGGATGTATGGTCTCAGGAGATGCTGCATCAGAAGACTCCTGTCACACACATGGCTCCCATTGAGCCATCCCTGCCCTCTCCTGCTACCTGAGCATGGTGAGACTGCAGACAGCAGAGGAGAGACGCGTCTTCCTCACTCTGTGCCTGCCCTGATTCTTGACCTTCAGCAACACAACCGTAATACCACAGCTTTTAGACCACCAAGTTTTGAGGTGGTTTGCTGTACAGAAAACAGAAACTCAGATGCTCTGGTAGCTCAGTGGTTAAGGGAGTTAGGTCCCACATTGCCAAGTTTGGTTCAAATCTTGGTCCTGGCAGCTTGAAGAACATACTAGGTAAATACGTGTGCTTGCCCTACATCTTGACAGGATAGAGAAATGGACAGAAGGGAACGTGGCGTGACCATACCACATCAGAGGGTGCTTTCTCCTTCTTCCTCTTTCTCTCTGTTTCTGTGTTTCTGAAGAGCACACATACCCTCTGGCAATTTGAAAAAATAAAAAAAGAGTGATTTTGTCTCATTTATATTTATTGTTATTATAATGATCAGTTAACTTCTTTGGGCCTCAGTTTTCTTATCTGTATAATGGAAATAATACCAGGGCCAGCAGGTGGCAGGGTGGTTAAGGCGCTGGATTCCCACATGGACAACCATGGTTCACATCTTTACCTGGCAGCTTGAAAATCACACCAGGCACATGCGCATGTATGGCCAAAATCCCAGCAGGAGAATGGAGGAGAAGGGATTGCAGCATGGCCATTCCCTCTCTCTGTCTGTCACCAGTGAGCACGTGTGTCCTATGGCAAAAACAAAAACAAAATCAAACCATTAATACAATTTAAGGATTAAGAAAGATGATGTATGGGGACCAGCAGTTAGCGTAATGGCTACGCCACTGGACACCCATGTAGCTGGCCACGGTTTGCATCTCGGACCCGGTGGCTTAAAACTCATGCCAGGCGCATATGCGTGCGTGCCCAAGATCCTGAGAGGAGAATGGAGGAGTAGGGATTGTGGTGTGGCCATCCCCC
>NW_006159826.1:1867606-1873325 GCF_000334495.1 Tupaia belangeri chinensis | reverse complement strand
GCGCTCCCCGAAGGGGCTGGTTTTCATGACTTCAGCATCATGACCTTTCTTGTCCTTCCCCGCGGGGTGGTGGCTGAGAGGCGTGGGGTGGGGAGATTGTGCGAGAATGTACAGCCTTCTGGTAAATGCGCATGCTTTTGCCCTGTTCTTTCTTCCTTCCCCACAGACCTTGCTCCAACCCTGGGATTCGCTGGAGCAAGTCGGTGGAAAGCCCCTGTGCGTTTTGGGGCAGCCGCGTGTGTTAGCCCAGGCGACAGCCACTCTCATGTCAAAGCCTGGGCTTCATCTAAGTGGCACCCACTAGTGTGGAGACTCGGTGGGAGGGAGTTCTCCACCCATTGGAGGCTTGGGGAGGACTGACATGGGCCAGTGGGCCGTTCCCCCGGAATCCTGCGGGACTTAGTGGTTTTCACGGGATTAACTGCCCTCGCAGACTCAGAGGGCTTTCACATAAGTAAAAACAGAGATGTTCACCACTCGCTCTCAGTGGGTAAGGGTCAGGATCAGGGTCAGGGTAAGGGTGAGTGCCCTTTAAGCCACACCAAATCTGCAGAAGCCTCTGCAGATCTGGCCGGGTCATCGCGTCCTGGTGAGGGAGGGTGAGGCCTGTTTTAACGAGGCTTTCTGTCATACGTGTACGGTCTGACACATGCGGGGCACTTGTGCACATGTTTTGCACACAAGTCCATCTTTGCCGACACAGGCATGCATGTGCACACACACGCAGGTCCATGCACCATCCCGGCCTGGCCATGCGGGCAGATTGCAGCTCCTCCTGTCTCCTCCTGAGCTGGGTCACCTCGCCGTCCATGTCCACGCAGGAGGTCATCGGCCAGCGGTCCAAGAATGGCGTCTGGCCTTTCAGGAATGGCAACGCGCTCACTGCTCCCGTGGTCACTCGGGCCGCTTCCTGCTGCTCTCAGGCAGCAGCGTTTGGACAGGGGCCTCCTGCCTTTTTTTTTTTTTGAGAAGTTTTTTGTTATAGGATGTGTGTACTTGCCAGAGAGACGGGGAGATAGAAAGTGAAAAATTGCTTCCCCCAGGGAGATGGCCACACCGCAATTCCTTCTCCATTCTCCTCTCGGGATTTTAGGCACAAACGCACACGCACCTGGTGTGTTTTAAGCCTCTGGGTCTGGAACTCGAACCACAGTCAACTATGTGAGAGTCCAGTGACATAACCATCACACCATCTGTTGGCCTCCCCTCCCACCTGGCGTTCTCACAACCTGAGGGGCCTGTGCTCTGGGCTTGTACCTGCCCTGAAGGGTCCCATCACCACCAGGGAGGGTGGAAGTCTGCACTTGCGGGGGGCTGAGGTTCCAGTGATCTGTTGAAAATCAGAGTTCCTCCCTGGGGTGTGTCACACACCTGCACACACATGCACCCGCACGCGCACACACACCTGCACATGCACACAACCACCCACAAGCACACACCCACACAAGCACACCCACACCCGCACACACACCCCTTCTCGTACAGAGCAGGGCCTGGCTGGCCCTCTGTGAGCAGGAAGCCAGGGCTCCAGGGAGGCATGTCATCGCTTGGTGTGTAGTGACATGGCCAGGGCGGGGGGCAGACGGCCCCTGTGTCACCTCCCTGCCAGACCTGCCCTCTGCAGCAGGCCTCCTCTACGCTGGGACAGGTCTGGCTTGCTGCCGTCTCTGGGGGCTTGCCTGGTGCTCTGTGGGACTGGGGGGCCCTGGTAAAGGTCCCGGGGAAGGCTGTACCCAGGTCTGGCTCCGCTGGCCCCTGGGCACCCCCACCTCCTCAGAGCTCCTCTCACCTGGGCCCCGCTCTCTGAGCCGGCCCCCGGCAGCCCATGCCCAGAGCGGGCCCTGTGGTGCTCTGCTGAGCCCGAGGGCGGAGCACAGTGCCAGGGCATTTCTTGGGGCGGGGCTCGGTCGTGTCTCCTTTATTGTCATGGCAGCCATTTGGAGAGGCCGAGGCTCGGAAAGGCTACATGTTACGTCCAGACGGTAGAAATCCAAGCTAATGGTAAGCTGGGCTTGGGGCTCCAGAAGCTTGCTCGCCCCTCTGTCCCGTGTTCCAAAGCCATAAGACGGCTGGGTGTCACATCACCCTGAGCCCTCCTGCCACAGAGAGGAGCGGGAGAGGAGGGGGAGGTGCTTTCCCTTCTCTGGCCTTGTCTCGACTCCCACAGGGAGTTCGGGACTGAACCCAGAGCAGCTGGTGGCTACGGCCATGCTGGGCCTCTAACCTTTACCTACAAAGTGAGCTCAGAAAGGCGAAGGCCGGGAATCGCTGGCTCTGAGCACCGTGTGGCTGGAGGGATGCCGTGTGATGGCCGCGATGGAGCGAGGCGGACACGCTGAGGCCGACAGCCGTTCAGGGGTTTGCTGGAAGGGAGCTGAGAAGTGGGGTGGGGGCAGGAGCAAGGAGGGGGTCGGAGAAGAGTGTTTTTGTAAAGAAAGGAGAGACGATAGCGTGTCATGTGTTGGGAGGTGGCTCAGAGGTGGGAGGGCTAGGGGAGTCAGAAGAGGGTGATGTCAGGGGAGACAGCCACACACAGGTCACTCGCGCTCGGCGAAGGCCTGGCATGCGGGCACAGTGAGGGTGACTGTGGTGGAGGCCGGGGACTTGCTGCTACAAGGCTTCTCGAGTGCTGCTGAGGGCAAGGAGCAGTGGGACCCTTAGACGTTTGGGAAGGCAGGCTGCCGTTTCAAAGGCTGTTTAGATGCTGAGCACGTTACTGATATATTACAGGAAAAGGCAGGTGACACGGTGAGCTGACAGCTGGGGAAGTATGGATGTATTTATTATACATAATAGTAGAAGAAAGGTAGGAAAAACACCAAGTAAATACCTCAGAGTAGTGGCATTTGTAAGCAATACTTTTCTTTTGGGGTTTAAGCTGTTTCCAAAACTTTGTTTCTGCGAACTTGTGTTTATTTTATAATTAAAATGCTGTCTAAAAATAAAATAATGGTTGACAGAGCTACTTAGTCAGGAATAAGGAGGACCTGGGGATACGCAATCATTGTCCTCAAAAAGTTGAAGAAATGTCACGCGAAAGAGCCTTGGCGAGTTGTTTTTTCCTCAGAAAGTGAGGGGTGGGGAAGCTGATTACAAAGGAAACACCCAAAAGGCAAAGAGCTTTCTACAAGTGAACTCGTCCATAGTTGGGATGGGCTGTGACTCAGGGCGTTGTGTTTTCTGTCCTTAGAAGACCACTTGGCAAGGTGGGACACTGGTAGGACTTCAAGTGTATGATGGTGGTGATGATGGTAATGGTGGTGGTGGTAACAGTGGTGATGATAGCCATGGTGGTGGTGATAGTGTGGTGGTGGTGGTGACAATGGTAGTATCAGTGATGGAGGTGATGATGGTAATGGTGGTGGTGGTAATAGTGGTGATAATAGCCATGGTGGTGGTGATAGTGGTGGTGACGATGGTGGTGTCAGTGATGGCGGTGATGGTAATGGTGGTGATGGTAACAGTGGTGATGATAGCCATGGTGGTGATGATGGTAATGGTGGTGGTGGTAATAGTGGTGATGATAGTGTGGTGGTGGTGGTGACAATGGTGGTGTCAGTGATGGTGGTGATGATGGTAATGGTGGTGGTGGTAATAGTGGTGATAATAGTGTGGTGGTGGTGGTGACAATGGTGGTGTCAGTGATGGAGGTGATGATGGTAATGGTGGTGGTGGTAATAGTGGTGATGATAGCCATGGTGGTGATGATGGTAATGGTGGTGGTGGTAACCGTGGTGATGATAGCCATGGTGGTGATGATAGTGTGGTGGTGGTGGTGACAATGGTGGTGTCAGTGATGGAGGTGATGAGGTAATGGTGGTGGTGGTAACCGTGGTGATGATAGCCATGGTGGTGATGATAGTGTGGTGGTGGTGGTGACAATGGTGGTGTCAGTGATGGAGGTGATGAGGTAATGGTGGTGGTGGTAACCGTGGTGATGATAGCCATGGTGGTGATGATAGTGTGGTGGTGATGGTGACAATGGTGGTGTCAGTGATGGTGATGACAGTGACAGTGATGGCTGTGGTGGAGGTGAGGGTGTGGTGATGTGTTGCCGGTGATGGTGGGGATGATGGTGATAACAAGGCACTGACAAGGCAGGGATAGTGCCAGCTGCGGTGGAGGTGGGGGTGACGGGGATGTGTTGTCGGTGAGGGTGGTGATGATGGCGATGCTGGTCATGACGGTGACAGCGGAGAACTAACGTCCCTAACAACCCCAACAGCCTTGACGTGCTCATCCTCTGGCAGTAAACAGCACTCCTCCCAGCCTCAGCTGAGGCTTGCTCAGCCCTCTGGGGAGGGGCTCTGACTTTCCAACGCCCGGGGGAAGGAAAGAGGCTGGGAGATGTGGCTGTGCTAACCAGAGGCAGATTCGAAGCCTGGCTCTCAACTCCCAGCCCAGCGCCCACCCCTTGGTTCCGGGGACAGTGTCTGTGCACAGAAGGCACGAGGAAGCCACTGTCCGTGGGTGCCACTGCACAGCTGTGGCTCAGGAAATGTAGGACTAGGATGGTGTTTAGGGACCAAGTTTGGAGAAAAAATGTTTTTTGGGGGACAATTTCTGAGGTCATGTGTCTTGGGATGTTCCTTCCCACAGCATTGGGGGCGGCTAGTGGCTGCGTTTCCCCAGGGCACTCTTGGGCATGCCCAGCCAGTCCCGGGGCCCTCCTGGCACTCTTCTGGCCTGCTCACATCTTCTCCTGGTCCTTGGATGGGGGCCTCCCGGGGTCTCCGTTGTCCCCCAGGTCCTGCTTTCCTTCATTGGCTGTGTCTTCAAGCTCCCAACACTCCCTCCTGATAGGCTGGCCCAGGAGCCTGTCTCCGCCTGCCCCTCACCTGGTCGCCCCTGCCTCTGCAGTCGCATCACCTGCGCCTCCTCCCCTGCACCCTGTGGTGGAGGAGACCCTCCTGCCATCAGCCATGTTGGGCATCTGACCCCAAGTCTTGGCTGTCCTTCCTGACAGTTCTCAGGGCTGCCTTCCCTTGTCATCCCCCATGGTGGCCTCACTGCACCACCTGCGTGTCCCCACTATGGCTTCTCTCACTCTGCAGGCGGCCCCTCCTGCCGTGAGCCCTGCCTGGCACCCAGGCCCTCAGGGTAAGTAGGAGCTCTCTCCCTGGCCTGGCCTCCACTGCACCTGTTCTGCCTCTCCCAAGGCTTTGCTCTAGCCACACGGGCCTCCTTGGAGGTTGCCCCAATGTCACTTGCTGGGGTCCCTAGGCATGCCCCTGCTCTGTCCCCTGCCTGGACTTGCCTTCACTTGAGGAACTTCTCTGTGGGCCTAGGATGGGCACTGGCTTGAGGAGCCTGCTCTGTCCTCCCTTGGGCAGGCCTCCCCGATGTCCTTTGACCAGGGTTCCCGTTGCAGCCCTTGTTAAGCTGATGGCAGCTGGCAGAAGTGTGGCCTCCCTGTGCCACCCGGCGGAGCGGGCTCTCAGGATGCCGCTGGGTGCGTGAGGGAATGAGTGAATGAACTGTTCAGGTCACTTGGCCCCTCCTGGTGGAGCTGGACCCTCACAGTCTAGCCGTCGTCTGCCGTGCCCCCCTGCGGGTGGAGCTGGGGGCTGCTGCCGCACAGGGGCCTGCAGGGGCCTGCATGGGGCCTGCCTCTGTCCATGGGCTGGCCTAGGCCCTGAGCGCTCAGACTGGGGCAGCAGGCCTGAGGCTCGCAGTGCAGCGCGGGCTCTTCCCAACACGCGGCAGGCGTGGCGGGGGC
>NW_006159826.1:1860676-1867548 GCF_000334495.1 Tupaia belangeri chinensis | reverse complement strand
CCCCACGCCTGCGGCAGGCCCCGACCTGGGGTGGTCACAGAGCGCTGGGCCCACTCGCCCCCCTCTTCAAGCAGCCCCTGTGAGCAGAAGCTTGGCTTCGCTTTGCTGCCCGCCCCGGGGTGCCTGCGGCCCACGAGGACAGGAGAGGGAGCTGCTGAGCTGCGTGGGGGACTCGGCCAGAGCCCTGCCTTGCTCCCATCAAAGGGGTGTCTGGGAAGGCGGGGAGCCCCAGAGGAGCGCCGAGCGATGAAGCCTCAGTACCAGAGCTCCTTGTTTCTCCGTGTCTTCCAAAGTGGCAAAAGATCAAGGCCCCGAGCCTGAAAAAACAGAAGGGAAATAGCTTGCAGACCGTGCATCTGGAGGCCAGAAGGGTTTAATAGCTGAGCTGAGGCAGGCGGGGAGGGGGTCTGGACTCTGAGTCACAAAATCTTCCATCCCCAGGGCTCCGCAAGATGGCGGGCGTCTGGCCCCTGCACCCTTCGCCCTTCGCCCACCGGCCTGCTGGGCACAGCGCCTGCCTCAGCCCCTCTGCAGGTTCTTGGCCACTGCCCTCCCTGCTGGCCTCTTGGTACAGCTTGCAGGCCGAGTCCCGGGCTCTGGGTTAACAGGATTGCAGTGGGGTTTTGGCAGTCCGGCCTTGACGTGCACACGCAGGTCTGCAATGACCAGGGCTGAGGAAAGCCAGCTCCCAGCACTGGGACCTCGCAGGCAGGAGTCAGCCAGGCCGTGCCCGGGCCTGGCACCATGGCCGTGGCTAAGGAAGTGCTCTGGAGCCTCCCGATCTTGTCCCAGCCCCAAGTCTGTGTCTTTTGGAGGCCTTGCCGGTGAGGCGCTTGCATAGCAGGTGAGTCTGCAGGCTGTAGTCTATGAGGGGGAGCCGGGGCCCCTGGGGACAGGGGCAGGGCAAAGGGCCTCCGAGAAGAGGCCAGCCAGGGCCAACGGACACACTCACACCCCTGAGACGTCAGGGCCCCTGACCAAGCGTCTGCGGCAGGTGCCCCCCTCATTCTTGACCCCTCGGCCCAGTGTTGCTCCGAGAGGCTGGGGTGGGAGAGGATTGGTGGGTTGTCTGAGAGCTGAGATTCAAGTCCGAACTTCCCCGGCAGCCTATACTCAGACTTTCCAGAACCTTCCACTAGTCCCCTGAGGGTTCAAGCACATAAATCACCCCGCCTCATCCAAACCCTTTCTCAGAGAGCTCGTTTTCCTAAAGTGCATTCGGACCTGTCGCTCCCCACCTCGGAGCTGGCAGTTGCCCCTTTCTTGGCAGGTCTTCTGCAGTGACAGATGACCTGGGAGGCCACCTGGCAGAGGGGGTGGCAGGCCCACCAGCCAGGCTGTGTTGACAGGACTCTCAGGCCACTGGCTGGGTCTCATTGCTGGGCACCCTGTCCAGACAGCCTGCGGACGGAAGTATGGTGGTCAGGGAAGGGGAGGCGGGCAGGCCTGAACCAGCCGTTGATTCCCCCCGGGGCTGGGGGCTGGGGCTCAGGGCTCAGCTCGACACTTTGGGAGTGTGGAGACCCCCCCATCCGAGCAGGGACTTGGAGAGGAGGGTGCCCAGTGCCCCTCGGGTTCCTGAGTAAATCTTGCAATACCTACAGGAATAGCAGCCCTTAGGGGCAGGAGCAGAGTAGCCGGAAGAGGCAGCAGGAGGCGCCCTGGAGGGAGGGGCCCCAGGCTCTTAAGGCACACAAGTGTGATGCTGGCTTTCGCACCGCCCGGTTCCTAGTCCTGGAATCCGCGTCTGAGAGCCAGGCGCACGCTCGGCTCGGAGCAGTGAGCTGCTCCCCCCTGGACATCAGAGGTGGTGCTTGTTCCACTGACAGCCCCGGGGACGGCCCATGGGGAGGGGCAGCCTGGGGGAGCCCCTGGCGCTTGGACTACTGTTCTTAGGTCATATTTTTTTCCTGCTTTGTTCCCCCTTCCTCATAGGGCTTATGTGCTTGTCAGAGACAGAGAGAGAGAAGGTGAGAAATCTCTCCCCTGGGGGGCCCACAATCCCTTCTCCTCTGTTCTCAGGATTTTGGGCACACATGCTCACACACCTGGGTGCTTTTCAAGCCGCTGGGTCAGGGACTCAACCTGTGGTCGGCTGTGGGAACCAAGAACCTTAACCACCCCTCCACCTGATGACCCCCTTGGGGCCAGCTTTTGCTGAGTAAAGTCATGCAATGTCCTGGACACTAGATGCCCTGGGCCACCCTCCCAGGACTCTGTCTCCTGCCTCTGCTCACGTTGGTGACGAGGAGGGAAACGCTCCGTGGCTCTCTGTGTTATGGCCCCGGTGGGTCACCTGTTATTTAGGGAGGTGGTCTCAGTAGCCGTAGCCTGGCAGAGCAGGGGGCTTCGTAGCTGGGCTCTCCAAACCTACTATAGGGTCTCGTGAGGTCTCTGACCCCAGGACTGCCCCATACCTCCTGCTCCAAGACACGAGTGTCCCAGGCCTGAGGACATGGGTCTGTTTGCTGGGGCTCCTCAGGGGAAGCCAGGCCCGGCTGTGCGGCTCATCCCCGCTGGGTCTGGCATAACGGACACTTTCTGCTGTCTTCCTGGGGGTGGGTGGGGGTCGGCCCTGTCTCAGCGCAGCGGGACGTATGGCCCTGTTTTCATAGTTACTTTGTCATGCTGAAGGGATTTGTGGCAGAGGAGGAAAATGCTTTACTGGCTGCTGTTTTGAACAGGAAGTCAGAATCTGAGAATCAGGATACAAGAACACAGTGGAAGGGACCGCACGGGTGCAGGTTTAGACAGCATGGTTATCGCGCCGGGCAGCACTTGCCAACACCAGGGCCTGCCTGCGCCAGCCTGCTCCGGGCCCTGTTTTCCCAACGGCCTTCTACCCCGGTATCAGTCGGTCCTGAGAAAGAGACGGTGCAGCTGCCCTTGGACAGCGAGTGGGCAGCCTGGCGCTGGGACCTGGGCTCGGGGGTTCCCAATGCAGACCGACGTGGCTGCTGTGGCTGCGGCTCGTCACACCCAGTCCCCGTGCCAGGCACGGGTCAGGCCCCTGTCAGTGCCTGGAGATGCTGGTGAGCAGGGCGGGTCTGACCTGGGCTTCTCTGTCTCAGTGGTCTCCAGGCTGGGCTGGAAAGAGGAGTATTGCCTTCAACTCTTCCTGATCCGGGGGCTGGAGATGCTCAGGGCCATCGGGCTTGGCGTTTCGGTGGCCACCCCTTCCAATCAAAAGGGTCTGACAGCCTCCGGCCCCTCCCCCGGGAAATGTGTCCTGTGGTCCTGACGCCCAGTGCTCGCTCACAGCGAGGGCTCTGGTCCCTTCTCGCACACACCCGCACGAGGCCATGGCCCTCACTGTCAGCGACATCCTAGGAGGTGAGTGTGCAGGGCAGGCGCCGAGGGTCACCCCAACAGCGCTGGGGCTTTAACTAGCGCGTCCCCGCTCAGAGGCTCCAGGTAGATGTACTGCGATCTGGAGGGTGCGGGCGACGTTACAGGTAAGGGAAAACGGAATGCATGAGTTCGCCAATTGGCTATCCACAGGGAGAGGTTGGCCACGTAGCACCCTTCCACCGTTCTCTACCCAAAGCGTGCTCCAGCTGGAAAAAGACTGAAAAATTCCAGGAGGACATCGAGGACACGTTTTGGGGGGAGGAAGACATTTTTTAGGCAAGACGCAGGAGTAATGACTATTAGGAACAAGCTGGAGCCAGCAGCGGCGTCTCTGCTCACGGCTACACGGAGGGGCTTCCTCAGGCTGCGTACGCAGGGGAGGTCAGCAGGGGCTCTGCTCCACAGCTGCGCAGGGCCGGATCCCACATGGTGGGCCGCAGTTTGAGTCCCAGCTCCTGCTGCTTGAGAAACAAGCTGGGCAAGTGTGTGTACCCCAAGCCCCGACTGGGGAGAGAAAAGGAGGCTTTGGGGCAGGACTACACCCTGTCGGGGACAGCTTCAGCTCTCCCTCTTTGCCTCTCTCTCTCTCTCTCTCTCTGGTGAGTGTATGTGCCTTCTGGCAATTAAAAAAGAAAAACAAAACAAAACAAAAACAAAGCAAACCCCCAAACAAAAGAAGACATGGACACGATAGGTGTTGAGGGTCCCCGCTGGAAGCCCAGTGCCAAAGGGCTGATGTGGAAGCCAGGTAGGCCAGAATGAAGGTTTGGAAAGGCGAGAGGTCCACCCGGGTCCTCCCTCAAAGGTGGCCCCGAAAGGAAGGTGGGGGTGGATGCTCTGCCCCGAGGGGAGGGTCGGCCCGGCTGGGGGTTGGCTGTGTGTAAGCACAGGTCCTGGGCTCCTGCCGGGTAGGTGAGTGTGCAGGGCAGGCGCCGAGGGTCACCCCAACAGCGCTGGGGCTTTAACTAGCGCGTCCCCGCTCAGAGGCTCCAGGTAGATGTACTGCGATCTGGAGGGTGCGGGCGACGTTACAGGTAAGGGAAAACGGAATGCATGAGTTCGCCAATTGGCTATCCACAGGGAGAGGTTGGCCACGTAGCACCCTTCCACCGTTCTCTACCCAAAGCGTGCTCCAGCTGGAAAAAGACTGAAAAATTCCAGGAGGACATCGAGGACACGTTTTGGGGGGAGGAAGACATTTTTTAGGCAAGACGCAGGAGTAATGACTATTAGGAACAAGCTGGAGCCAGCAGCGGCGTCTCTGCTCACGGCTACACGGAGGGGCTTCCTCAGGCTGCGTACGCAGGGGAGGTCAGCAGGGGCTCTGCTCCACAGCTGCGCAGGGCCGGATCCCACATGGTGGGCCGCAGTTTGAGTCCCAGCTCCTGCTGCTTGAGAAACAAGCTGGGCAAGTGTGTGTACCCCAAGCCCCGACTGGGGAGAGAAAAGGAGGCTTTGGGGCAGGACTACACCCTGTCGGGGACAGCTTCAGCTCTCCCTCTTTGCCTCTCTCTCTCTCTCTCTCTCTGGTGAGTGTATGTGCCTTCTGGCAATTAAAAAAGAAAAACAAAACAAAACAAAAACAAAGCAAACCCCCAAACAAAAGAAGACATGGACACGATAGGTGTTGAGGGTCCCCGCTGGAAGCCCAGTGCCAAAGGGCTGATGTGGAAGCCAGGTAGGCCAGAATGAAGGTTTGGAAAGGCGAGAGGTCCACCCGGGTCCTCCCTCAAAGGTGGCCCCGAAAGGAAGGTGGGGGTGGATGCTCTGCCCCGAGGGGAGGGTCGGCCCGGCTGGGGGTTGGCTGTGTGTAAGCACAGGTCCTGGGCTCCTGCCGTGTCAGGGCCCTCGTGCCCTCCGTCCGGTTAAAGGCAGGCCAAGGAGAGGGACGGAGACTCTGAAACGAGTCCCACTGAGCCTGACAGCCGGGCGGGGAGGCGTGCAGGAAGGCAGAGAAGCCGCTCTGTGCCCATTCAATCAGCAGCCAGCTCTGAGCCGGAGGCTCTCAGCACGCTCCGATCAAAGCTGGACAATCGCGCGGCTTCTCTGCCGGCCTGAGAGCGAGCTGCTCACAGCGCCCGGCAGCCGTGCCGAGAGCATGCCAAGCGCGTGAGGTGCCTTTGAGCTTATTTATCCGTCTCGATTGACTCCATTACGTTGGAGCATGGCATGACTGTCCATCTCACACTGACCGAGGGCCCTGGGGAGGGACGAGGGGAGGAGAGGGCTTCCCAGCACCATCTAATTTAAAGCACCTTTAGCTGAGTGGCGCAGTGAAAAGGATGTGGCTAAAACAAATAAAAATCCTAGCAGGATCAAAGTACATGCACAAATGTATTCCTTCTGGAAGCAGCCCCTCCCCCCCCGTGTGTGTGTGTGTGTGTGTGCGTGTGTGTGTGCGTGTGTGTGTGCGTGCGTGTGTGCGTGCGTGCGTGCGTGCGTGTGTGTGTGTGTGTGTGTGTGTGTGCGTGTCTCTCTCCGTTCCTTTTCTGCTCTCAATCCCAGTGAGTCTGCTGTGGCGCAGCGCCAGGCCATCCTCTGTCCTCGGGCGTCCCGGTTCCATCCCTTATCCATGCGCGACGGCGGCCTCGCGCCGCGGGCTGGAAGGAGACCGAGGGCCTTTCTGGTTGCATGGCGGACATGTGACGTGTTCCATGGATCAGGGCTCTTTACGAGCTGTTCCGAGGCTGCTGTGGACACTGGGAAGGCGCTGTTTGAAGCACAGAGCCAAGGGATTTTGGGATTTTACCAGCGGCCCGCGGCTTCCACCCCTCTCTCCAGCGGCCTGTCTGCTTGCTGCGGCTGTTCGGGATTTTACGTGGGGATCCTACAGAGCCGGGGGATCCAGGACACTGTCCAGTTCTGACTCCCTTTTCTGGTGAGCCAGCGGAGGCCTGGAGAGGTTGCATGTCTCACATGGGGTCTGGAAGTGGCAGGTCCCTCTGGCTTCCCTGCGACGAGTCAGATGAGGTCAAACACGACCAGGGGCACGTTTATCCTGCGCTGGGGACGTCAAGGGATGGGATCCGGGGTGCACTCGACAGTCCCCTTCGCCTCACCCACCTCTCCTCAGCACTCAGGCGCCTACTCTTGGGACGGGACTGTGACCTGCTCAGCCTGCTCCCCCGTCCTGCCCGAGTGGGTCCCTGCATAGGGAAGTGGAGCGCGTGACTCCAGGTGGGGTCGCGTGCGTGTCCAGCATGGCGGAGGGGCCTGTGAGTAGTGGGCCCCGAGAAGCGTGTGCTGTGCAAACCTGTGCGCCCACGCGTGTGTCCCTCCAGTCAGGAGGGGCTGTAGGGAGAGAGACAACGTTGACGGTAACCCTCGAGGACGGCCGTGTGGGCCGTGGGTGGGAGCTGAGGGCTCTGGTCAGACATCTGGGGAAGGGACCTGCGGTCAAGGTCCTGGGACTCCCGGCCCAAGCAGAGTGCGTCTGCTCCTGTCCGCCCTGTGCACGTGTGCGTGTTAGGGCGCCTGCCCCTGTCCGCCCCACGCACGTGTGAGTGTTAAGGCGCCTCCCC
>NW_006159826.1:1853684-1860234 GCF_000334495.1 Tupaia belangeri chinensis | reverse complement strand
GGGCCCCTGCCCCTGTCCACCCTACACACGTGTGAGTGTTAAGGCGCCTGCCCCTGTCCACCCCCTGCACGTGTGCGTGTTAGGGCGCCTGCCCCCTTCTGCCCCGTGCACGTGTGCGTGTTAGGGCGCCTGCCCCTGTCCGCCCTGCGCACGTGTGAGTGTTAGGGCGGGCCGGGCGAACGTGCCCCGCACTTCCGACCAACAATTCCTTTCTTCCTATAGAGCGTCAGGAAGCAAAGTGGACACGTTTTATTGGAACCAGAAGAAACTTTATGTGTCACGTGGTCAAATCCTTTCGTCCTGCAGAAAAAAGATGACGTCATTGACTGACAGATTAAGCAGGAGCCCAACCCCGCGCCCCTGGCAGCCCTTCCTGCCTGACCCGGCTCTGTCCCTCGGGGCACACCCCCTCCGTGTGGCTTCATCCATCCCAATTGCACTGCCCATTCATCTGGCCAACTGCACCCTTCAAAACTGGGACTCCCTTTCCTGCCTGCCCGTGCATACAAAGAGGAGGTACACCTTGTGTCAGGCCATCCAGAGGTGCACTCCTGCACCCCCGCATCCCCCCATCATGGGGTGTGTTCTAGCACAAGTGTGTCTCCCCATATCCCAGCACCTCCGTGTCCCCCACACCCTGGGACGTGCCCCAGCACCTCCACGTCCCCTGCACCCTGGGGCGTGCCCAGCACCACTGCACACCGCAGCCACCCCCACTGGCTGGGCCGTGGTGTGTGACAGCAGCCTCAGCGTGCTCCACTGCCCCGCACAGCTCAGCGCCCGCTCATGCCGTTCCTGCCGTGGCTGAGCGTTCTCCCCGAGGTCAGCACCACTGCGTGCCACGGCCGCCTCCTGCTTGCTCCGTCACGTGGTGCCAGCTCACTTTTCTGCCCGCACGGCCTGTGAGATGCCAGTGTGATTTTACTTGCACACGTCCGTGACTAAACGTGCCTGTGAATGTCGATAAGGGAGTACCTGAGTGCCATCTCCATACGGGGTCTCAGGAGAGACCAAAAAGCTCTGAAATGAAAGGGTGCAGAGAGCCGGTGAGCGCTGTGAACGCGGGGGGCGAGGCGAGGAGAGCTGGGCGTGTGCGGAGACGAACCTGGCCAGAGGGGACAGAAACTCTATTTTGAAGCTATAATGAAAGAAAACCTTCTGACCAGGGAAGACATACATCTGTGTGTAGCCAGTCTCAGGGCGCTGGGGGTGTGACTAGCATGTCACAGCAATGACACTGGCACCCTGCCTCTCAGGGAGGAGCAGAATCTCACGGAGAGCCAGTATGAGGCAGCCTCAGAAGCTCGCAGGAAAGTTGAATTATTTTTGGTGCAATTAATAAGTTGGCTTATTTTTGGTGCAAAAAATTATTTGAAATCCATGCATAATCGTTTTTTCATAATACGTATTTTCCATGGTCTTTTTGAAGATTCCTAATGAAAAAGGGATCATTTCGACAGGGAAGCAACGAGGTTGGCCTCGGATTCTCTCCACGCTGGGAGAAGGATAGAGGGCGGAAGTGCACGAGTGCTAAGGGGGAGAGCCTGTGAATCCCGGGTTCTCCCCCAGCTGCGCTCGTCCCTGTGGATTGGCACTGAAGGCACGGTCTCATGTAGGAGCCTGTGTCCGGGTGTGTTCCCAAGACAGTGACATCAGCGACAACGGCTGTTACTGCCCCTGGGAGGTTCGACACCCACTGGAAGGAGGGTCAGAACAATCCACTAAAAGTCGGATTGCAGGGACCAGCAGTTAGTGTAATGGCTATGTCGCTGGACTCTCACGTAGTTGACCGTGGTTCGTGTCCCAGACCCGGTGGCTTAAACTCACGCCGGGTGTGTGTGCGTGCGTGCCCAAGATCCCGAGAGGAGAATGGAGGAGAAGGGATTGCGGTGTGGCCATCCCCCCTGGGAAGTGATTTCTCGCTTTCAGTCTCTCTGTCTCTCTCTGTCTGTTTGGTGAGTGCATGCGCCCTGTAGCAAAAAGATCTCAAAAAAAAAAAAAATCGGATTGCAGAAAGGGCAGGTGGCGAGCACAGGACGACTTACACAGCAAGTGCGAGGAGCGTGGTCGGTGCTCATGGCAGGGCAAGAACGCTGCCCTGCGCCCTCACCTCGTCCTGTCTCGACTTCGCTGCGCTGCTCCCGCGCGTCTGGCAGGGTCATTCCCGTGGAGGCAACCCCAGCTTCCAAGCCAGGGCCGTCTGGCCACTTCGTAGGATGTTTGGCTTTTTCTTGTGAGTTTGTGTTTATTGCTTATCTCAGGCATCCATACGTCATTGGTCTGTCTTAGACGTATTTTGTACATTTTTCCTTTCCTATTTTGTGTAGTATCTTTTGCCACATACATGCTTGGAGATTTCTAAACAACAGTTAAAATACCCAGGTGCACGCTGGCCCAGAAAATGCATACTTGGTACGTGTTTGGCGTGGGGAATTTTGACACAGCGAACACGCCTGTGTAATCATCGCTATGTCAGATTTGGGAGGGACGAGAACGCGGGCTGCCTCGTGCCTCCCAGAGCAAGCCCCAGAGGTGACCTCCAGCGCGAGCCCGGCCAGGCTGATCTTGAACTTCACGCAGACGGGGTGCAAGGCCGGCTTGGTGTCTGCCGGCGAGGGCAGCGTGGGCCGTGAGCGTTTGGAGAATGGCGAGTGGGCAGGGAGATGTCCGTGGGCACGGCTCTTCACACTCCCTAGCCTGGCGTCTCCTCCGGGAGTCGCCTGGAGGTCTTTGCCTCTTTTTGCTAATGGAAGCTCGGACTTTTGAAAAAGCTAAACTGTGCTAATAGTCCTAGAGTCAGGGCGTTAACCCTTGGCTACTTTTGTTGCCTATATATATATATATTTTTTTTTTTTTTTTTAGGGGGTTTTTTTTTTGGTTGCTATAGGGCATGTGCACTCTCCAGACAGACAGAGAGAGACAGAGAGACAGAAAGCGAGAAATCACCCCCCAGGGGGCATGGCCACGCTACAATCCCTTTTCCTCCATTCTCCTCTTGGGATCTTGGGCACGCACACACACGCGCCGGTGTGAGTTTAAGCCGCCAGGTCCGGGACTCGAACCGTGGTCGACTACGTGGGAGTCCAGCGACATAGTCATTACTCTAACTGCTGGTCCCGTTGCCTGTATTTTTTCTTGATTTGTCATTTGCTTAATTTTGTTATTTGAGGTGGAGATACCTTCGTATTTTATTTTTGTACTTTCAAGTTCCTATTTTAATTGCTTAAGTTCCTAATTTAATTGCTATGAAGGCAATTAAATATTCAATATATTTTCTTTAAATATTTATTTTTCTAGTTATGGTCCTTTGTGAATCAATAAAATGTGGAAAAAACTATAAATGCCTATTAGGCATATTATCGATAGCTGACTAATGTTTACTATTGATCAATACTGACTTGTTAATCAGTATTGTCGGTCAACATTATGGTATATTCATACAATCAAATTTATGTAGCCATTAAGATATATTTATAATCTCTATGTATAAAAATGCTGATGATAATGTGTATAAAAATATCTTTGATAATAAATAAATCAAATTAAGTTGAAAAAGAAAATTAAAACCACATTTTCTCGGTATAGCTTTTCCCTCTATTGGGTCATCGGGCAAGTCATGACTTTCATAGAAGAATGAGGGTTTGGAATTTGCTCTGGATTTTGGAGTGAGGCTCTCGCCTGCATCTTGCCCACAGAGCCAGTGCCGCACAGCGCCGGTTGGAAAGCCGTGGTCCCCAGCCGTCTGTGGCGCTTGGTCTACGGCCGTTAAGCCGGGGCGGCAGCGTCTTCAGGAGGCCCCTCTGCCCTGCTGTCTGCCGGGTTTGGCCGACCTGCTCCACTCTCCACGGTTGCAGCCTTCTCACACGTGACACTGTCCCGAAGGCAAGTGACGGCCACGGCTCGTCTTCTGCAGACGTGCTGGTACCCCTCCCCTCTCCCCACTCAGAGCATCTTCAGAATCGTTCAGTCAAGGTTTCGGAGGTGCCCAAACGCACAGCAATTTGGGGAAACTGACATCGGGCGTGTCCAAGCTGGCTTATCTCCTCTGGAGTTTTGCTCCCTTCTCCAGCCCCTGGCCCGCCATCTTCTCTTGGCGTTTCCACAGGAGGGCACTGGGGGCAACGTCCAGATCATCTTCCTTTATTTCTGTCCTCAGGAACTAGTGTGGTGCTTGAGCGTTGTGTAAACGTGGACTGCGCCCTGACTCTGCACCTCGGTTAGCGGAGACATGGCCCCTGGGGCTTTGCCCTGCTGATCCCAGGGCACCGGGGAGCTGTCTCAGGCCCACCCTGGAGGGAGGGCTCTGGGTGGCTTCAGCAGAAAATGCCATGCTCTACCGAGAAGTAGGGTGTATGGGACCAGCAGATGGTGTAACGGTTACTTCTCTGGACTCTCACGTAGTTGGCTGTGTTTGAGTCCCAGACCCTGCGCTTAAAACTCACGCTGGGCACGTGTTTGTGTATGCCCAAAATGACAAGAAGAGAATGGAGGGGACAGGGTTGCGGCCAGCCACCTTGGAGGTGAGTCTTTGCATTCTGTCCCTGTCTCTCCAGTGAGCGCACGTGCCCTAGAGCAAAAATCTCCCCTCTAAAAATAAAAAAGGGAGGGTGTGTGATTTCATTTTACAAATGGTTCTGCTTAAAAACGTTCAAGAACTTCAAGAACGTGTACCTTTGTGCTGAAGACTAACCCTTCAGTCGCGAGGAGCGGTCCTCAGCTCCAGGAAGGGGCTATGGGGAATCTGGGAGTTTGCTGGCAGCGCCGGCTTCCTGACACGTGGGTGGCCTTCGGGCCCACTTGGATGTAAGATCTGAGCTGTGTTTAACTTTCTGAAGGGAGGGGTGAAGTGAGCGGGCGCGGCCGTGCGCCGTCTCATGTGGGGCATTCTGGCTGAGCAGCCTCTCCGTCCTCGAGGAAGAAGGTGAGCGGACTTGGTGGATGGGGTCTGGACAGAGCGGAGCCAGCCAGGGGCCCCCGGCACTGGATCGGGGTGGAGGAATGGCTTTCACTCCCCCAAGCGGCACAAGGAGAGGGCTCTCTCTGGGTTTTGTGCCTTCAGAGAGCACGCGTGTGTGTCCTGGGGCAGCCTCACTAGCAGGGAATTCCTGGCCCTTTCCTTCTGCCACAGAACTCCCATCCCTTACCTTCCACAGACGTTACTTCGGGGACGCGCTGCCCGAGAAGCGGGATGGCAAGTCTGTCGGTCCTCGCGGGCCTCGCTGTGGAGGGGAGACCAGTCCCTTTCCTTCGGCTCTTTCAGCCCTTCCTGATAGTAATTGGCTGGTGCCTCTTATGCCTTCTCCGGAGAAATGGAAATAGCAGCTCAGGGTCTTAACGCAATGTCCTTTGATCTAGAAGTTCCAGGAAATAAAACACCTTGCAGTCATGGAGTCCAGACAGGGCTGTGTTTCCAGAGGGGCTCGGACATGCACGCCCCCAGGCTCATCCGCAGTGACCAGGTGAGCCTCTGCGGCTCGGCTGCTTCCTGCTCCATGTCAGGTGACGCAGGGGTGCAGCACGCTCAGGGCCTTGCCTTCACGCGTGTCCCAGCCACGTCCCCCGGAGGGGTCACCACAGCTCCTGTGCCTGCTTCCCCCAGCCTCTTCCTGCTCAAACTCACTCCCCATGGGAGTTGGCGCCTGAAATCATGTGGGTGTGGACCTCCCACCAGAGTCCGCCACATGCAGACAACCGGGCAGGGGCCGCCGGGCCGGCCCCTGGTGCTGGGCCGACATCCGTGTGCACTCGGGAGGGCAGCGGCCTGGCAACGGGTGCCTCTGCTGGGTGGGCAGGGTGGGCAGGATGTCGGGCGGCTGAGGGCTGTGTTGAGTGCCCGTATGCCTATGTCGAAGTCACCCTAACCCCTGTTGGAGATAGGTTGTTCCAGAAGTGATGAGGTTAAAATGTGGTCATCAGTGTGGGCCCTAATCCTGTATGACCAATGGCCTTAGGAGAGAATGACAGCACCGACAGACAGAAGGTGACATGACACAGGGGACGAACAGCCCTGCACAAGGCAAGAGAGGCCGGGGGAGGAGCAACCCTTCCAGCCCTGATCCAGGCCTCTGGCCCCCAAGCTGAGCCACACTCAGTTGAAGTCACCTGGACTGCTACTTTGTTACGGTGGCCTGAGCTGACTCCTGGGCTGGCCGTGTAGGACAAGGACATGCCGAGAGTGAACCATGGGGGAGCAGAGCGGGGACGGTGCTCAGAGCAGTCACTTAGATGACGAGCAGACGCCAGGTCGTGCACAACCTCGCCTGCCCTGGGCCGCGTGGGAGCGTGAACCACAGCAGTCTGGGCCCTCCGGGAGGTTATGAGGGGCTGCCTGCAGGCGGCCGGGGCTACCGGCTGGTGCAGACACCACGGATAACCCTCTCTCTCTCTTTTCCTCTTTGTTTTTCTTCCTTTCTTTTCTTTTCTTTTCTTTTCTTTTCTTTTCTTTTCTTTTCTTTTCTTTTCTTTTCTTTTCTTTTCTTTTCTTTTCTTTTCTTTTCTTTCCTCTCCTTCCATTCTCCTTTTTTTTCTTTTCTTTTCTTTTCTTTTCTTT
>NW_006159826.1:1843810-1853566 GCF_000334495.1 Tupaia belangeri chinensis | reverse complement strand
TCTCCCTCTTGCTCTCTCTTTCTTCCTTCCTTCCTTCCTTCCTTCCTTCCTTCCTTCCTTCCTTCCTTCCTTCCTTCCTTTCTCTCTTTCTCTCTCTCTTTCTTTCTTTCTTTCTTCTTTCTTTCTTTTTTCTTTCTTTCTTCCTTTCTTTTTCTTTCTCTCTCTCTCTCTCTCCTTTCTTTCCCTTCCTTCCTTCTTTTCTTTTTCTTTCTTTCTTTTCCAAGAGAGAAAGACAAACACCCTGGACAGGGTCTCACTCCGTGACTGTCCCCTAGCCTTCCCAGCCAGCTGGGACCCCGGGGTGTGCTCCTGGCATGTGCGGGTCATGCTGGGAACCACAGGGAGTCTGCTCTGGGCATGGCTCTGGCATCATGGAACAGCAGCCCCCGCTGTGCCCCTGCAGTGGGCTGGCCTCTGAGGATTCTGGGGTGGAGCCGGCCGGGCACTGGTGCCCTGCAGGACACGCTGCGGGTCTGGTGGCAGCCCTGGTCTCCACTGAGCAGCCTGCTGGGTGTTCTGCTCTCAGAAGTTGGGACGCTCGCCTGGGCAGGGACCTCCCTGGGCGCTGTGTGTCTGCGAGGGTCTCTGCGAGGAGGTGAAAACCCTTGTCAGGAAGGCTCATTTCCCGTGCCGTGGGAGCAATGTTCTCGTAGGCCACACACACGAAGTTGAAAAAGTCACTATTTTTTACGGGCTTCTCCAGTTTGTAAAAAAAATTCATTGAGCTCTACACTTAGAATATGCACACGTTTCTGTCTGAATATTATACTTTAATAAAAAGGGATTATTATTTTTCCATAACCGAACTTATTTTTAGGATCAAGGCTCCGTGTAGTCTGATAACAGAAAGGTAATGTAATACCTTCGGATCAACCCAGCTGTTTAAACTGCCCGTTCAGGGAGCCTTCCTCTGTCTCTGGGGCTGGGCCGAGGCTGTGCTGGGGCCTGGCATGAGCCTGCTGTGGTGGTAGGCATCGACAGGCCCTCTGGTCTCGGCCGGCCTGTGCCGTGACTGCGCCGGCTGGCACTGGTCCTGGCTGGGTGCGGTCCCACGAGGTCTCAGGTCCTGGCTGAACTCCAGGACCTGAGGCCACGGCTCCTATGTCTCCCCGGATGAGCGCCGCTGCTGGGGGCGGGGGCAGAAGACAATGAGCTCCAGCCGATGTGGGAGCCCCGCGAGGAGAAAGCGGAGAAGATGGGAGGGATGAGCGGGGAGCAAGGCTGGGCAGGGCGAAGCTGCCAACGAGATGAGAAGCTCCATTTAATTCAGATCCGACGGCCCAGGGGCGAAGACAGGTGTGAGCACAGGAGGTGCAAATCTGCCATAAGGAATGCCCTGGTCATCCTTTGAGAACCCTGGAAGAGCTGGCTGGGTATAGCACCACAGGCTCGGAACTTAGTGGGGGTTCACCTGGCTCCCCTGAGCACAGAGGGGGTGGAAAGTGGTCCAGCACCAGCCAGACAGAGCTGGAATCCATGGTCGGCCTTCCTCCCTGCTGGTGGCACACAGCCCGGGGCCTAACAGGCGAGGAGGGCTGCCTGGGGGTGGCCAACGTTGGCAGTGCCAGACTGGCCACCCAGGGCCCTGGGCTGAGCAGAGTGAGCCCAGACTCAACACAGGTGCTGTGCTGGCACTCCCGCTTCCTCTTCTGCCTTTAATCTTTGCTAAATTACTTACAAAACCAACCAATTCTTCACAATTTCCGCCAAGTAGCAGTTTTAATAAAATGGACTTTGGAGCCAGAAGGATTGAAATATAATACTCCTGCCCTGTCTACTTGCTGTGTGACCCGGTTCAAGTTACCTGGCCTCTCTGGGTCTGTCTAAGGCGCTAACAATACCTGCCTCAGGTGTGGGCACGGGCCCCTGGCACGAGGTGGCAGCCGCTAGCACAGGCATTGTGGGTGCTGAGCCCGGAGCAGGCTTGGGCAGGTGCAGGGCTGCGGGCCTCAACCTCAGGGACATCAGAACGCGGGCAGCGCTTGGTCCTCTGGAGAATTTCCTCTAGACAGAGGGGCGTGTGAAGCCAAACAGGGGCACCGTCCTTTCCAGAAGTGTGTGGTTGAGCCCCAGCCCTAGGAGGACTCCCCACACGTCAGGCTGGGCGGGGCGGCCTTCCTGGACAGTCCTGTTCAGAGCCAGCCTCACCCTGCTTCTCCGCCCGCTGGGGAGGAAGGCAGCGCAGTCGTAAAGCATGCTTTTGGAAAAATAAGAGTTATGGGGAATGGCATTAATTTAAAAGCTTTTAAGGAGCCAATTCACCTGTGAAAGTGCTCCCCAGGTAAAAGCCTTCCTGTGAGGAAAACAGCCCAGTCTTTAAAAGGATTTTAATTAATGTTGCTGAGAGACGCGCCAACGGCATTTGGGTCTGTGCTAAAGAGCAGAGGTGCCAGCCGAGAGTTTTATGACGTGGGGCTGGCTTTCCTGCAGGCACTTGAAATAATATTCCCAGGCACTTAGCCCCACCACTCGGTGCTGGTCCCGGCCAAGAATACGTGTGGAACCCTCGGCCGCCGGCCCCAGCGCTCAGGGCGGATCCTGGCCGCCTCTGCCAGGACCTACGCCGTTGAACTGCAGAGGCGTTTTAGGAACGCGGCCCCTTCTCACCTTCTCCTGGGCACACACCTTGCTGGGTGGCGGCCAGCGCTCACAGCAGGCCGCCCAGCACGCGAGACCTGACCTTCGGCTGAACCGTCCCGAGCAGATGCCAAAGCTGAGGCGGATCTGGAGGAGGGTGGACGAGGGGTGTGGGCGTCGGTCTGGGAGACCCGCCTGGACGCGAACCTGCAGACAACGGATGCACGGGGCCCTGTCCCCTCCGAGCTTCGTGGCCGTCCCGGGGTTGGGTGAGGGGTGGGGTCTTAGGGTTTTGCTCACTGAAGGGGAAAGAGGGGAGTGAGTACTGGAGGCAGGGGGGCTGCCCGGGGCAGGTTTAACCACACGCAGCCCTGGTGCAAGGACACGCGTCCTTCTGAGGGTGTACTAAAGGATGGCAGGGCACAGGGAGGCCAGGACGGGACAGAGGCAGGCCCGGAGTGCCTGGAGCCACCAAAAGGACGAGGCAAAGAAGGGTCCTTCTGGAGTTTCTGGAGGAATGCTCTGGTCTGTGGAGCTGCCAAGAACAGAAATCCCTGGGTCCGAGTAATTTGAGGATAGAGGTTTATTTAGCTCACATGTGGGGAGGCTGGAGAGTCCATGAGCAGGGGCAGCTTCCGGGGAGGGTCAGAGCAGGGCACAGGGCAGGGCGTGCATGCCTGTGTGCCTTGCTCCGGTCTCATTCCTTTCCTTATGGACCCCCCGCAGCCAGGGGGCCTCCCTGATGACTTTACCCAGCCCCAATCACCTCCCAGAGGCTGCAGCTCTTAGTTCCATTGTTGGAGTAAGCGCCTGCCCTCTTCACACCTTCATGAGAGCTCAGCGAACTCGGACACAAACTTGGGGACACGTCCAGACCAGGGTGGGGTGTACCCCGCTGACTCCTCAGTTCAGACTGTGGCCTGCAGAGCAGTGAGAGTCGGTTTCCATAGTTGCCAGCCCCCTGGTTTGTAGCTGTAGGTCAGGCAGCCCAGCAGGGCCTTCCAGCGCAGCTGCACCGAGAGACTGTCGGAGTGGGCTCCCGGAGCCCTCCTGAGGGTTAGGTCGGACGCTGGTTCACGCTCCCTGCGTTGGGAGATGGGGGCTGATGGCCACGTGCTCAAGGGTGGCTGACCTCCCGGAGGGCTTCAGAACGGCGCTGGCTTTCAAATCCATTTGACAGTGTGGTCACTTTTCATGATGAGTCTTTTATCTGTTCTCAAAACATGCTTCGGAACATGCCGGTCGGGGCTGCTGGGCCTCAGGGTCTTGGAAGGGGAGGGAGGCCTCCAGCCTGACCTCGACGCGGAGGTGACAAGGACTGTGTCGTCCAAGCGCAGCCGTTCACGTCTCCTGTGGCCAGCAAGCGTGAGTCCAGCGCTTGGTCACAAGTGCTGCCGAGGGCGGGGAGAAGGAGGCTGGGCCCCACAGTGCCCTCCCTGAGGCCGGGCACCGTCCCGTGGGGAAGTGACCGAGGGTCGTACCGGCAGAGACAGCGGCTGTGTGTAGGATGAACGCGCCCCAGTCTCTGGGCTCAGATCTCTTTGCCATTCGCAACTGTGTGTCCCACGTGGATGAGAGGCCCGGGCTGACCGGGCTTCACCATCCAGGTGCATAGGTTTTAGTGGCAGTTGGGCAGGGAGAGAGGAAGAGCTGCCTATGGGCCCCACAGGGCTTCACGGAACGGCCCCAGTGTCTTGTGTGTGGCACTTTAACTTCGGATGCAGGGTGGTGCAGTGCTCGGGTGTGGCCAGCAGGGGCAGCACTAGCCATACGCGAGCAGTACCGAGTGCACTGTCTCCTGCCCAGAATGTCCTGCCCTCAGCTGGCATGGCCTGGGGTCAGCACAGGGGCCAGCACAGCAGTGCTGCATTGTTTGCGCACACTGCCCCCTGACACACGGACACTGGCACTGCCCTGGGCTGCCCCTGCGCTTGCCCGGCGGCCCCTCCCACAGGCCATGCAGAGCCTCTTCGGCGTCCCAGGCACTGGCCTGCCGCACTGAGCGGAGCGTCCTGCCTCTCGGCCTGCTTTGCACACTCCCAAGGCCCGCTGAGTTCTGCCCTGGCTGCCTCCGTCCTTCCAGCGCACTGCAGACCTGTGCTCTGTCCAACCGCAGCCTGTGCTGGCCGTCGGCAGAGGACCCCGGGCCTGGCACCGTGCCAGGATGTTGTGGGCACTCTGCAGACCCTGGAGGTTCTGCCGCTGCTCTTCCCATCCTACCAAACTCTGGAGCCCAAGGAAGACAGGCTTTCTGTTCCTTGAAATAGGTACCCACGTATATCCTGGAAGTGCTGCTTTTTCTCTTTTCCTCCGACCCCAAGCCTTACACAGGCGGGCTGATGTGGATTAACTGACTCCCATGTAGGCTCCAGCCTGTCTGCACTGAGTCTCTTCTTGCCATGCGTGTCGCTGTGTAGCCCCCCGCCTCGTGCCCAGCAGGCTCGCGGCCCGCCCAGAACGAGCTTCCTCCTGGGCCCAGCCCCTGGACCAGGGACCTCCGCTTGTTCTAGGCCACTTTCCACTCCTCTGCACTAGGGCAAGGTCCCCAGACATGGCGCTGGGGAGCTCTCATGGGCCAGCCAGGGGTTTCTGCTGTGGCTTTGAACTGAGCCCCCCGCCCCATCTCTCCGCCCGGTTTTACCGGAAAGGCTTCGAGATCTGCAGAAGGTGGAAGACTGGGTAACGGAGGCCAGGCTGACCAGTGGTTAGCAGAGCTTCCTCTTTGGTCTGAGCACAGACGTTCTGATGGTGCCGTGTCCTGGGCTATGGGGTCCTCTGCTCCCCCCTTTGAGGCTGAGGCCCCAGCTGTCAGGGGAGCCATCTCGCCAGGTGCTTGCTGGCCCTCAGGGTGCAAGGCGACTCTTGCAGTGGAAGACTGGGTAACGGAGGCCAGGCTGACCAGTGGTTAGCAGAGCTTCCTCTTTGGTCTGAGCACAGACGTTCTGATGGTGCCGTGTCCTGGGCTATGGGGTCCTCTGCTCCCCCCTTTGAGGCTGAGGCCCCAGCTGTCAGGGGAGCCATCTCGCCAGGTGCTTGCTGGCCCTCAGGGTGCAAGGCGACTCTTGCAGGACCCTACCAGCTGAGAAGTGGGGGAGGAGGGAACATACACCGAGTGCCCGGCCATCCCCCCTCACGCACCTCAGCCTGCGCGCTGTGCCCTCCCGGAGAGCCTTCCTCGGCCTGTCCTTTCCTGCTGCCCTCTCTTCTTGGGATGGCTCTGCAGGGACAGTGCCCGGCCGTGGTCACCCTCGCTCATTCATTACAATTCACGCCACCCGGAGGGTCCCGCCTTTTCTCCTCTCTTTCCACATTTCTCGTCTCCCGTCTCTATTCTTCGGTCTCAGCTGATGGTCTCCCTTCTTACCTGCAGGTTCTCACTACCCAGTTTACAAGTTCTCATGCGTCTACACCCTCGGATACGCTCCCCGCCTGGTAGGGGATGAAGGCTTTCTCCCAAGCATGAGTGCCCCCCACTACTCCCTCTCCGTGGAGGACTCGGCTGTTACCTCTTCCACACTAGCAGGCTTGCCCTCTGCCCGGAGGACGTGCTGCCATAGCCCGCACCCTTGCATGCTCTCGGACCCCACGCCCTGAGCGCCTGTGCCGTCCTCTGTGCCCCCAACCGCACAGTCGCTCGGAAGGGTCCCTGGTCTGCGTTCTCCTCTCTCCCTCCTCTCTTCCTACTTGTTCCTCCATCCACACCGATCACCTTTCATGACCTCGTCGCCGCCAAAACTGCTGCCGAGGCCACCGGTGACCCCCCTGCCACCCCCAGGCTGAATCAGTCATCTCACAGCCCTTCCTCCAAGCACCGTCTCGTCCATGCTTCCTGGGCACCCACCCTCATTTCTCTCACCTCTGCTTCTCCTGCTGACCCTGCAGGTCCCTCCTCCACTCCCCAAGCCCTCGCTGGTGGAGTGTCCGAGCTCGGCCCTCGGCCCCTGTTCTCCAGCTACATCTGTTACCTGGAGACCTCCCCTGGTCCGTTGCATTGTGCAGCGTGTCAGTGAAGACTCCCTGAACTCCATTCTCCCAAGTCTCTTTCATCTGCTCACTATCACCAGTTCAGTGTGAAACTGGTGCCTCAAACTTAAACTATCTGACCCTGATTAATTACATGAGGCTCAACTGGTGGGGTAGAATCTTGTGACTTGTGACTGAAACGTTACTGATTTTCTTCTATGCTGTTTTCACATTTAAGATTCTGTGTCTCCTCTTGAGATGTTGAAGATACCTACCGTGTGAGCAGAATCCAAACCTGTTTCCTGGCTCTCAGTCCTAAGCAAAGGACTCTGAACTTTCCGTTACTTGCTTTATTAACGTTGTAGCTCCTTTTCTTGAAATAAACAAATATTTAAAAAATAATACCTATTTAAGGCCCACAGTAAGCTGTATGCTCAGCAAGGTGTTACATTATGGTAGTTTATTCTACACAGGGAGTTTCCCACCTAGAGTCAGACATGTGTTCACAGGCGTGTATATATCGGCTGAACTTACGACTGAAAGTATTTAGATTAAGATATTTTGGGAATCAACAAAACATGGGATAAAGTAAGGAAGAGAAAACAATTGTAGGTACCAGAGACAAGGTGGGAGGAGGGTGGGAAATGGCAGAGGGTGCAAAATAGGGAATAAAAATTATATATGAAACAGAAATGGAAAATTATTTGTTAATGATAACATATATGATTAAGCCACTATGCACTGTATTATGGATGGGAAATTGTGTTTTGCATGCTATGATAATGTTCAGTAAATAAATGTAAAATAAATAAAATAAATTTAAAAAACACTATCCAACTCTGATCTCTTCGTTTCTACCCCTGAGAGAACCCTGTCCTCTGCCCGGTAGTCCCACCACACCACCATTCTGCAGCCACTCAGGCCGGTGACTCCTCCTTCTCACACCATAATTTCAACTGTCTGTCGCTGTGAAACAACTAATCCAGGACTTAGTGGCTTAAAACCATTTATTATCTCTTAAATTCTGTTGTTTTGTTTTGCTATAGGGTGTGTGTGCTTGCTAAAGAGAGACAGAGAGAAAGCGCGAGAGAGGGAAAGTGAGAAATCACCTCCCAGGATGGATGGCTATGCTGCAATCCCTTCTCCTCTTCTCTCAGGGTTTTGGGCACGCACACACACACACACACACACACACACACACACACGCCCAGATTTTTTTTTTTTCTTTTGAGGGGTTTTTGCTATAGGGTGCATGTGCTCAACAGACAGACAGAGACGGAGAGATAGAAAGTGAAAAATCACCCCCTGGGGGGATGGCCACGCCACAATCCCTTCTCCTACATTCTCCTCTCGGGATCTTGAGTACGCATGCACACGCACGTGGCGTGAGTTTTAAGCCACCGGGTCCAGGGCGCAAACCGCGGTCGACTACGTGGGAGTCCGGCGACATAGCCATTCCGCTAACTGCTGGCCCCGCCCAGAATGGTTTTTAAGCCTCTAGGTCTGGGAATTCAGAATGCACAGTTGGCCATGTGGGATCTAGTGTCTCCACCACCACACCGTCAGCTGGCCCTATCTCCTCAATTCTGTGGTCGATTGGGCTCACCCAGGGTGGGGGGTTCTTTATTTCCATGTGTTTTTGCTGGGGCTGCAGTCACCTGGAGGATCACTGGGCTGGAAATGCCAAGATGACTTATCTTCATGGCTGGTGGCTGGTGCTGGTTTTCGACTGGGAGCGGAGCTCGAGCTGCCAGAGTTCCTTGGTGGCCCTCCATGTGGCCTTTTCACATGGCTTGGCTTCTTCATGGAAGAAGTGACAAAAAATGTGGGGCCATCTTGAATTCTCCAGTTCACTCAATGACCACAAATGACAGTATTTATACTTATCTCGTAAGTAAAGCACTTTCGTCCTATCCTGTTACGGCATTAGACTCAGGCCAGATGTCCAGGGTCTGAGTGCTAAATCAGGTGCAGACGGGAGGGACTTTCTGGTGAAAGTCCTTTGAGAGCTGTTCCTCTGTATCCGTAGACCATGAGGCTGCACTTACTGTACTTAAACAACAACCACCATTTACTTTCCCTCATGAGCCTTTGGGTTGACGGGGCTCAGCCGTCTGGTTCTTCTGTTCCACCCAGCATTGGGTGGTGTAGTCTGAAGACTGGGTGTTTGTTCACATTGCGAGTAGCCGGTGACCGCTGCTGGCTGGTAGTCTGTCAGTAAATCTTACCACCACACTGACATGTCAGGAAATCTCACCAGCTTTGTATTCAAAATATGTACTTAACTGTAGCATGTTTTTCCACTACATCCGCCCATCACCCTCATCTGAGTCACCACCAACTCTAGTTTAGGCTATGGTGATGGCCTCCTAAACATTCTCCCCAGCTCTTCCTGTCACCTCACCCTAACCCTCGCACAGCACGAACATCTGGAGGGTGGCTGGGACTCTGATGGGCTCCCCTGAGATGAGGCTTGGTTCTAGGTCTGCTCCATACACCTGCTCATTCCGGGACCACTGGCTCTCAGAGCAAAAGTGCAAGAACCACTCCCATCATGCCTGCTTGTATCTCATTGGCCAAAGCTAGTCACATGGCCAGGTGCCTGATGGGATGGAGATGTCCTCTCTTCCCTGGATGGGCGGGGCTGTGGAAAGGCTGAGGGGGAGGAGAAGAATGTGCACTGACCCAATCCCCACAGGCCCACACTGAGCTTTATCACAGCAATACGTGCAGGCTCCCCATCTGTGTGTGTGCGTGCACACGCACGTACAGTCCTCAGCAATGTGGGGTGTTGCGCTACCACTGTGCCCCCACGGCTGGGCCTGCTTGCTCATTTTCACAGAATCATCGGACACGGATGTCTCCCCACCAGTCTGTTCTTGGCCTCATTGTTTATAAGAAACTGCTTCTTTGCCGTTTGGCCTTTTTCTCCTCCTTGGTGTCTGGATTTTCTTGCAATGTGAGGGGACCGAGCACAAACGGGGGCTCCGCTGGGCCCGGCTTTCTGACTCAGCGGTGCTCACTGCTCGCTTGCTCAGAGGCACTGTCGGCTGGCTGAGTATGTACCCAGGTATAAAAATGTCCTGGAACCTTACGACTTTAGTTCATCGTGAGCGACGTGTTTAAAACCATAGATAAACAGGCATGATTTACCATAGTAAACTACATGATTGTACTTTGTCATAAGCCTTATGAATGAAGAAAATAATACATAGG
>NW_006159826.1:1840928-1843629 GCF_000334495.1 Tupaia belangeri chinensis | reverse complement strand
AGATGAAGGGACATTGCTTAGATTGTGTGGTTGGGCTTCCCCGAGGGCACGCTTAAGTTCACTCTTGAAACGTAAGGTGTTTCTAGCCACGGTCAGACAGGGAAAGGCAGAGGGGACAGGCATACTCGGGTCTACTCGGGTCCTGGCAGCCAACGTCGGGGTGCATGGAAGAGCTGGAAGGGGCCCATCGGTGTGGACAGTGGTGTCCATCCTGCAAGGTCCTGCAGCCCTGCGTTGTCCAGTGCCCTGTCTTGGAGGGGAGGGAGGTCCCCACACAGAACAGCAGGAAACAGCTTATTTTTAGCATCTGACTTTCTAAATCAACTTTTGAAATTTCCCGGAGAGACGGTACATTGAGAAAAATCTTTTTGTGGTCTGTAAAGGTTGACCTTCCGTGCCTCCAATGTCATGAACGCGAGATTTGGGAAGAATGCAGAGTGAGCATGAGAGAAGACTTTCCCACCCCCGACCTGGAAGCGTGCCACAGGCTGGGTCAGGGCGGGAACAGGAGATTCCGAGGAAAAGCCAAGGAGGCAGGGCAGGGCCCGGCCTGCACCAGGCACCGATGCCCATGGAGGGGCCTGTGTGTGAGGAAGGGAACCAGCGCCTAAGTAGCCTCCGGGCCACTCACCCCTGCTGCAGAGGAGGTGCAGGGCCCAGGAAAGGGTGCTTGGAAGGATCCTCTGGACAGCTGGTCCTGGGAGCCCGCCTGGTGGAGGGTTCATTCTGACCTCGCTGGGTGACAGCATCTCCCAGGACTGTGTCTCCTGCCTGGCTGGGGGCGAGGGTGAGGGTGACGGTGGCTGCAGCAGAGGACAGGGAAGCACCATGCTCCCATGTGCTCGGGGGCAGCTGGGCCTGCGTGGGCCCCACAGCACGGGAGAGCGGCCGGGGCTCAGGCACGTCCTTCCTGCTGGGCCACCTGGAAGCGCGACTTGGCAGAGGGGCCATGATGGCACCCGTGGCGGGGCCCAGGAGGGACCTGCGGCAGGACCCAGGAGGGACC
The DNA here is from genome assembly GCF_000334495.1 of Tupaia belangeri chinensis. NCBI lineage: Eukaryota > Metazoa > Chordata > Mammalia > Scandentia > Tupaiidae > Tupaia > Tupaia belangeri. The sequence goes on along the minus strand of NW_006159826.1, from coordinate 1,842,623 downwards.
CGCGGCATCTGCCTTTGCAGGAGACCTGACTTGACAGATCCAGGCACGGGAGGGTGGGGTCTCCAAAGAACTCTTGGAGATCCCCTGGGCAGTGGCAGCCAGAGGACGCTCTGTCTCAGCCCTGCCCTCCCCCATCAGACCCAGGAGGAGCCCCTAGCACTGCCCTCATGCCTTGTCTCCACACACCCATCTGGTCCTGCTGAGTTCGAGCTCTCCCTTTGGGACTCAGCTTGGCAGTCCCTTCTAGAAAACTTTTCTTTCTCTTATTTTAAAAAAAATGTGTCAGAGGATGTGTTCTCTTGCCAGAGAGAGAGAGAAAGAGAGAGAGAGGGAATCCCTCCTCCATGGGGTGGGGCCGTGTGGTGATCAGCTCTCGTCCATTTCTCCACCCTCTAAGGATTTTGGGCACACGCACAAGCCTGCTGTGCTCTGAGCCATTAGCTATGGGATTTGAGCCGTGGGTGGCCAGGTGGGATTTGGGTCCTGAAACCACCAGGCAGCGACCCAGCCCTAGAAACATTTTCTAATCTCTTATTGGGAGTCTCCTTCAGGGCTTCTCAGGTCCTTGTGCCCTGCCCAGCAAATGGCATTGTCCCATAGTGACACATGCTCGTGTGTCCTTGGTGGGTTACAGCCTTCAAGGGACAGGACGGGGCCTCGCGGATGGATATGTGAGGAACACTGATATCATTAATTGGAATTCAACAGTTATTTACTTTAAACTGAAAAAAAGTTTATTTAAGAGAGAGAGAGAGACCCTTGATGGTCTTCTGGCCTCCCTGAGCCCCACTGCCAGGTCCCAGCTGTGCTCAGGCAGACCAGTGAAGCGGGGGCTCCCACACAGCCTCCAGCTGCACGTGGCTAGACCGACTGACTCCGAAGAGTGAGTGGTTGAAGGGACATAACGAAAGGAACTAATGATACACTCATACCACTAGTAATAATAAACCGCCAATTAAAATCGGGCCTTGGAGCAGTTGTTCAGCAGCATGAGGAGTTTTATCATACACAAATGTTAAAAGCGGCTATTTCCATACCAGTAAATACTTACCAGGACTAAACCGAAGACCGACAGCACCAAATGGCGGCACGGCAGAGGAGCCACCTGAATTCACTGTGGGAATGCTTGCGGCACAGTCAGTTTGGAAATGTTCTGGTGATTTCTTACTGTATGACCCAACAGTCCCTTCTAGGTTCACCCCCAAGAAAGAAAAGTACCTGCTCGCCAAAATCCGTACAGAACACCCACAGCTGTTGTGGGTGTCCCGGCCCAGCAGAGCGGGGCGCTGACCCAGAACCTGCGCTGACACTCCGACCACCGACGTGTGCAGCTGAATTAGGGTCACTCCCGGCACTCTCCCGTCCGTGGGTTTGGACCAACGTGAGTGACACGCACCCACCGTATTAGGCTCCTAAGGCCGTTTCGCTGCCCTGAAAATGCCCTGCCCGTCACCCACTCATCCCTCCCACCCGAGCCCCGGCCACCGCTGGCCCTCTGCTGTCTCTGCGGTTTCGCTCCTTCCCGAGTGTCATAGAGTCGGAATGACACGGCGCACAGACTGCTCAGACTGGCTTTTTTTGCCGAGACGGCACCTTTCTTCCACGTCTAGTCATTACTCACCTCATTTCTTTTCAGTGCTGAGTAATTCCCAGGGTCTGGGTGTAGCACAGTTGGTTTACCTGTTCTCCTGCTGA
>NW_006159826.1:1824314-1840556 GCF_000334495.1 Tupaia belangeri chinensis | reverse complement strand
AAGGGCATCTCGATTGCTCCCACATTTCGGTAGTTAGGAGCAAAGCTTTGTCAACGTCGCACGCGGGGTTTGTGTGGGCTACGTTTTCAAGTCGTCGGGGTAAATACCAAGGCAGGCACCTGCTGGGTCGTATGCTAAGAGCGTATTTAATTGTATAAGAAACTGCCAAGCTATCTTTTGAAAGCAGCTGAGCCATTTTTCTTTTGCTTTTAAAGAACGATTTTTAGTTTTGCTATAAGGTATGTGTATGAGAGAGAGAGAGAGAGGAGAGAGAGAGAGAGAGGGAGAGAGAGGAGAGCAAGAGGAGAGAGTGAGAGAGGAGAGGGGGAGAGAGAGGGAGAGTGGAGAGAGAGAGGAGAGCAAGAGGAGAGAGAGAGAGAGAGAGAGAGGAAGTGAGAAATCACCACCCCGGAGGGGGGCACACCACAATCCTTTCTTCTCCATTCTCCTCTTGGGATTTTGGGCACACACCCCACGTACCCAGCGTGATTTTCAAGTCGTTGGGCTAGGATTTGGACCGCACAGTTGGCCATGTGGGATCCATGCCAACTGCTGCCCTTATTTATTTTTAAGTTTATTTTATTTGGAGGAGAGAGAGAGAGACAGAGACAGAGACAGAGACAGGCAGTCATCCGTGACATGACGCTGTGATCCCTTCCCCAGCCGTCCCGTCAGTCAGGACTTGGGTGCGTGTGCTGGGCTTCCTTCAGATCAGCTTGGCCACGTGGATTCCGGCGCTGCAGGTGAGTCGGCTACGCCAGCGTCACGGCTGGGCCAGCTTTCCTGTTTCTCATCCTCAGCCAAAGCGAATGCGAGCTCCTGCCACTCCACGTTCTCACCTGTGCTTGCTGCTGTTGGTGTGTGGGTGTCGGCCAGCCTAATAGCTGTGCAGTGGCACATACTGTTTTCATTTTCGATTTCCTGATGACACCGCACGCTGGGCATCCATTCACGTGCTTCCCTGTCATCCGTGCATCTTCTTTGGTGAGCGTCTGTTTAGGACTTCCGCCCAGTTTTTAACATTGAGCCGTTTGTTTTCATATTGTTGAGTTTTGAGTTCTTCGTGTATTTCTCTTTTTTTGGAGAGGTTTCTGCTAAAGGGCGCGTGTGCTCACCAGAAAGAAGACAGAGAGAGACAGAGAGATAGAAAGTGAGAAATCACCCCCCAGGGGTGATGGCCACGCCACAATCCCTTCTCCTCTATTCCTCTCTCAGGATCTTGGGTACGCACGCACACGCACCTGGCGTGAGTTTAAGCCACCAGGTCTGGGATGTGAACCGCGGTCAACTACGTGGGAGTCCAGTGACATAGCCATTACGCAACTGCTGGTCCCAGTTCTTTGTATATTTTGAATAACAGTTCTTTATCAGGCAGTTCTTTTGCTTTTCCCTCTTCTCTCTGATCACACAGCAGCCTACACCCCCTGCCATCACAGTTAGGTGTAGCTCAGTGGTTGCTTCCGGCCAAGAGGGCACCAACGGAAGTGACGCTGCCTGGCCTGGCCTGGACAGCCCTGTGGTGCATCTCCAGCCTCCTCCTTTGCCTTCCAGGACACACATCACAGCAAGGCCTGGGATTTGGTTAGGCCGCAGACCGGAAGGCAGCTGGTCCCTGGATTGCCGTGGGCAGGCATATCCTCTGCCAAGTGGGAAGGCCTGCCTAGGACAGTCGCAAGAACAAGAGTGCTGTCTGTGCCCGAGCAGTATGCATTCTGGGGTCTCACGGCCAGTGACACGCTGACAAAACTGCCCCCTGTGCTCCCGTGTCCAGAGGGGCTCTCTGCAGCTGAGGCCTTCTGACGCGGCCCCGGCGGCGTGCTTGTGCAGTGGCAGACCCTCCCCGCTCCCTCTCGGAGGCGCCTGGCCTGTCGGTGACGCTGCCCGCAGCTACACCTCTCTTCCCGAGACCCGAGGCCTGCTGTCCACACTTGAGAGGTTTGTGGCCATGCCTCCTGTGACTGGCCTGGGGGTGGCCTGTGCTGCCTCGCCAAGCCCTTCAACCTCACGAAGACGCGTCTTCATCTGCGGCGAGAATCCCCGCCGCGTTAGGGCTGTGCTGAGGGTCGTGAGGTGTTTGGGGCTGTGTTTGGCGCAGACACTGGGTAAACGTGAACCACTCTGGCTGAGCCGTTATTAAAGCAGGGAGAGGCCTCAGGCAGCCTTGGCCTCGCGTCGCCAGCATGGTGAGGCCACCCACGTGCCTGGGCACTTGGCGTGTCAGAGGGGCCTTCTGGGTGGGTGAGGATGGGATGGAGGCTCAGGAGGGTGCCGTGGTGTAGCCTGAAGAGGTTTCCGGAGCATCGTTCATGCCTCTCACGGTGGTTGAGGCATGGTGGTGGCTCATTGCTGGGCCCGTTCCAGAGACAGAGGACCCTGGGGCTCAGGGGAGGAGAGGCTGGGCCCGGCGCCATGCAGCCAGAGCACAGAGACCTGGGACTGTGGGTTTTGATGCAGCTCATTCTGACTGTGACGGGATGGTGACCTGTCCTCCGTCCCTCTGCTACCCCGCCTTTGAGAGGCCGGTGGCATGCCTGCATGGTGCAGCTGCCTGGAGGCAGGTCATGCACCGTGACCCTGGAAGGAAGTCCCTCAGACAGGCCGGCGAGGCCGAGACAGAGCAGAACCTCGTTAGCACCAGACTGAGAGAAGCTGCAAGGGCAGGTGAGCCCCAAACGCAGAGAGCGGGCTTCCCGCTGCGTGGTGACCGTGCCAGCAGCCCCTCGCCGGTCCAGTTGGGGCCGTGTCCCTACTGAAGTCGACCGGCCCGAGCGCGGCTGCGTCCCACCAGCAAGCCGGATGTCTTTTTTTTTTTCTGTTTAAAGAACCGGGTTTCAAATGTTCTTAATAAAACATTCATATATATCATGCGGGGTGCAAATAAATATTTTAATATAATTGGAAAAATGTAGGGAATTGTAAAACGTTATGGAAGTTTTACTTCTGATCGGCCAAGACTCAATAAACTCCGGTTTGATGTACTCTAATTTATAGGCGTGCAAAGCCAGCTCTCTGGCATCAGCAAGGCCGTTAACGCTAAATGATGTTTAAACACTGACGAATGAACTGCTTGGGCGGCACCTTCGACCCCGAGAGGAACGGCCGGGGTGCGGGTCTGACCCCCGCTCTGCCCTTCCTCTCTGAGCCGAGGGGCAGGCTGACGGACGGGCACCAAGATGGCTGGGCTCGGGCGAGGCGGCACCGAGAGAGCCCTCTGCTTCTTTTCCACTCTTGCCCTAATTGTGGACGCTCTCATTAAAATAACAAGGACCACGTCCGCCAGAAGGGCGGCACATGTTTTCACTTTTCTCGCCGATGGGAACCACATGTCCAATCTGCCCCTTCCTCTTTTCCCTCCAAAATGCAGATGGAGGCGCTGGTCCAGGGGTCCCCCTCCCCGCTCAGCCCTGAGCAGAGGCTCAGGAGCCTCCTGCCCCGACGTGGGGACGTGGCCCCTGTGCCAGGCCCGAGGGAGGCCGGCCACTGCAGGGGCGAGGGCTGACACGTGGCTCTGCCCGCCACGTCTCCTCTGCGCTGGAACCAGCCTTCCCATGGCTGGCTGTGGCCCCAGCAGACCTGCGTGGTTATTTATAAACTCTCCGAATGCCGGAGCGCTGCAAACAGTCCATCCCCCGGTTTGCAGGGACATATTTTCAGCATAACTCATCACTTTGAAGATGGGTCCAAACTTTTGTTCACATTTATTGACAGGAAGTTGTTTCTCAAAGCCTGGTCCGCAGGCAGGCGCCGTGCCAAGGGCTCCGCCACCTTCTTAGGCTGGCGCGGCTCTGCGGCCGTAAACCGCGTCCGCCTCCCCCACCCTCTCCCCTTCCTGCAGGAGTTGCCAGAGGCCGCATGTTACCCCTTCCCTTTGCGGGGTCTCTTCCTTTTTCATCTTTTTGAAAAGGGAAAAATCACTTGTTGGAAGGGTAAGAACTTCCTCCCTCTCTGAGGTTCTTCGAGAATGTATAGGGCTCTCCCGACCACCCTCCTGCCCCTCCCAGTCCTCACACGCTCCTTCTGGAAGAGTCCCCTCTGGCTGTGCACTCCTCCTGCCCTACTGCCTGGGCAGTGCCGAGCCCAGGACTGGTGTGCTGGGCTCTGGCGCGGCAGGGCTGGCCTCGACTGCGCAGAGAGTGCCCTACCGTGGCCCTGGCTGCCCTGGCTCTCCCCAGCCCTCTCTCCCCTCAGCTGGGAGGTGGGAATTCCAGGGAAGGTTCCATCCATGGCCTCTTGGGGCCATCGGGGAGGAGAATCCACACTGGCATCCCCCAGCTTCTCGGCCTTCTTCTTGCCCTGCAGGCCCCTGGGCTGTCGCTGCCCTTGGGCTCCCTTTGACTCTACACATCTGACCCTTTCTGGGCCTGTCCCATGAGTGTCCCCAAACCCTCCAACCCCAGCAGTGCCCCCCGGTCTCCTAAAGACCCTTCTCCCTGCAGCCCTGAGCTCATGTCACCCCCACCAGGGACCCAGAGCTACCTCAGCCCTCCCGTCCGCCCCATCATTGGGCACCACGTCCTAGGTGCATGTAGAGGGAATCCCTCTTCTCCACTCCTTTACTGTGCTCGACTCCGGCCCTCGTCTCGTCCCGCCGGCTTGCTCCCAGACCATGGTGGCTGTCTCCTCTGTGACCACGTGCCTTGCCTGTGGGCCGGGCAGCCTCTCTGGGCGCTGCGGAGCACGCAGGGGTCACCGTGTGAGAGGCCGGCGGGCTGACTCTGGGTGCCCAGGCTGAGTGCGGGCTGTGTCGTGGAGGTGGCATTTCCCTCAGATCTGGGGCCACTCTCTTGCTTCAGTCCAGACTGTTCTCACTTGGCCACCGGGAGGAGCTTCAGAAGATGCAAACCAGATCCTGCCATTCGGCCTGCACACGGCTCAGCGCTGCCCGGAGGCCTTAGCCCTCGCTACACCCCCGCCCTTCCTGTGCGCTCATGCTGAGGCTCCCGGGCCCCATAAGGCTTTAATCCTCTTCCCTTCCCCCCCTCCCCCCAGCTGGTGGCTGCTGGCTGGGCGCCCGCTCTGTCCTTCCCTTGAGCCACTTGGTAGATGTCCTGACCCTCCACCATCTCCTCCATCCTGCCCAGCTTGGAGGTCCCTCCTTGCTCTCAGCCAGGCACTGTACGCACGCCCGGGACACGGCAACCCTTCGCCGTGTTGACCAGCTCTTCCTGTGGGCAGAGAGGCTGTGCCTCATTCGTCCCCAGGCCACAGTGACAAGCTCAGATTATGGCCGTAGTCAGTGCTCATCTAAACGTGATGAAAAGAGACCCCAGGTGGGACCTTGGTGCATGTGTGACCTAGGGACACGGACATCCTGCCCACATTCATCCTCTGTGAAGGTTTCGATCCCATCTGGTGATAGACCAAACCGGCTTTGGATTGAACTTTGACAAGGTCCAAACAATGAAATGAAGCATCTTTGCAAGCTGGCCTGCCGGTGAAGGGTCTGGGCACCGGCGTGCGGTGAAGGGTCTGGGCACCAGCATGTGGTGAAGGGTCAGGGCACTGGCGTGTGGTGACGGGTCTGGGCGCTGGTATGCTAGGTGTTCTCAGCTTTCTGGATCCCGAAGGCATGGAGAGCCAGCACCGAGGTGGCCAAAGGTGAGGGGAAGTGGTGGGAAACACACGTGTGTCCATGTCATCTTGGGAAGAATAGGGGCTGCAGGGTCCGGGGTGGGGCCACCTGAGGAGGCTGGCTTGAGAGTCCGCCCGAGGATCCCAGGACTTATGACTGTGTGGCTAGAACCCAGGGGCTTTGCCCCTTCCCACGGGGCTGTGCCTTATGTTGTGAAGGATGAGCCATGACTCAAAGGGTTCTGGTCTGCCCCAGCCCTCAGGAGCTTGTGCTGGGAAGGGAAGCGTGGTGGGTGGAGGCGATGACGCAGGCGGGGGCTGCTCACCCCCTCCTGTGTCTGGGAAGCCGTCCCGGGTGCCTTCTGGAGCGCCTTGTGAGCTGCAGGACAGGTTCCACACTGGGGCCTGAGGGTGTCCCGTAGGGCAGCGGCTGGTGGGCTGCAGCGGGGGTCGGGAGAGCTGCTGTGAGCTGTCTTGGGCTCAGTGGGGTGGCCTCGTGTCTATGACCCCCAAGTGGCAAGAATGCGCGGCAGGGCCAGCCCTGCACGGCTCTCCTGTCCCCGCTGCCCCCTGCCAGCTTCTTGCTGGGGGGTCGCGGCACAGCCCCGGTTGCCTGCAGAGACCCCCGCCTTCCCATCTCAGGGCTCCCTGCTCCCCTTTCCCGGCATGTGCGGCGTCACGCTCTCTGGTCCCTTTCATCACTTTGGGGGGTGTTCCCTGCACATTCTCAGGTGGAAATGTTTAAGGCCCGTCCCAACAGCCACCCCTCTGGATCCCCCACCCAGCACTGTACCCTCCACAGATGGAGCCCACATGTACATGCAGGATGGGGACAGGCCCGCCCTGCCAGGAATGCGGGGAGCCTCCCAGGCGTGGGGACGTGATGAAGGGAACGACGTGAGAGCCCACAGGGAAGCAGCCTCTTCTGGGCACGGAAGCCGAGGAGACCTCCTTGGCACGGGCGGGCATGGCTACCAGATGCTGGGAGTGCGCAGGGATGGGACGCAAGGAGGCTCGAGAGTGCGGGCAGAGGCCCAGCACCGGGTGTCCCTGGGCCGCTGGGGAGGCCCCTCCCCCCTGGGGAGGTCTCATTTGGACCCAAAGTGCGAGTGGGTGTCACCTGACTCCCAACCCCCAGGGCTCACTGGGGGCACAGCGGCCCTGCCTCCTGGGGTACCCGGCCGTCTGTGTCAGACCGAGTCCTACCTGGGCGTGGGCCTGGGACTGCCTCTGCTCCCTCCGCCTGCTCTGCGCGGCTGTCTTTGAAATCAGCGTGGACACAGATGACCTCCAGCACGCCTGCCTTCACTCCTGCCTACGTGCTGGGACGGCGTCAGCCAGGGTTTCCTGAGTCTGGGGTCTCACGGCCACAGCAGGGTGGGGGGCATTTGGCCTCCTCGTCCCTGCTGCTCCTGGCCTGCTCTCTGCTCCCTACGTGCCTGTGTCACAGACGTGCTCCTCCTCAGCAGGTGCACATGTGGGGCAGTGACAGTGCCGTGGCCGGGCTTGCATGTGATGGAGACAGGGAAGCTGGAGCCTCTGGAACGGGACAACTGGCTAGCCTTAGGTCAGGGCCTGGGCCGTGGGAGGGCCTGAGGTCAAGCCACGACGTAGCTCGTCTCCTCAGAGCAGCGCCAGCATTTACTGCACGGAGGGCGAAGGGCGGGCGGTGTTACAGGGAGAGGTGCTGAGAGCTCGGTGGTGGGGAGCTGGCGCTGGGGGACCTGCAGTGCTCTCGCTGTGGCCCTGGGCGCTCCTGGGGAGCTTGGACCCAGGGGCAGGAGAATGCACACAGACCCTCAGGGCCCACTCTGGCCATGCCAGGCTGTGTGGTCCAGGTGGCACCGTGCACCCCGACATGTGCTCAGGCCCTGTCTCCGGCATTGTGCCCAGTGCTGGTGCCCAACCGCACAGGCTCCTGGCTCTCTCGGACACATCTCCGGGTCTGGGCCCTGTCTTCCCACTCTACCGGCCCCCCGATTTGATGTCTGAGTCTTGTTCCTTTTGGAGATTGTGCCCTGCTGACCTGCTGTGGTTGGTCTCTGGAGAGGAGCCCCCACCAAGTCCAGGCCCTGCCCCTGCCAGGGAGGTCCGAAGAGCTTGTGGCCAGCTCTCCCCCATGTGGACTTGTGTCTGGAGGCTGAGACTTCCTGCTCCTGATGGGAGGCCACCCTTGACTGGCACAGCCACTATCTTGGGACAACTTCAAGGTCTATTCAGTTTAACTTTCAGTGTCGCCTGAGCCTCTGCGGGGGTGTCTGGTTTGTGCAGTAGCAGGAGAGCAACCCTACACCCACCCACAGAAACTTACAAGCGGTGTTTGCTGCTGAAAATAGTCAGGCTCAGCTGACCACGAAATGCTGACCAGTGCAAGGCCCTGCTTAGTCCCCCGGGCACCGCTTTCCTCATTTGTGCGACGTGGACAGTAAGCGTCTAAGATAAACGTCTAAGATAAGTGACAGTGCTCTCTGAGCTACAAACGTCCTGGCGGGCTTACATTCTGGTTGTCACGAAGGTTTGGACAGACCTTTGCTAGGTGATTTTGCTTCAGTGGGCGCCAACTTCTCTGGTGCCTTGGAAATGCCAGAAGGAGCAAAGTCTGGCATTGAAACTCACGCCAGGTGGGTGTGTGCGCGAGTTTTGGCTCCCCAGGGCTTTCCTGGCAGGCGCGAGCAGATGCCTCCCCACACCCTCGTCTCCTTTTCAGGAATTAAAGTGATAGGAAAGTGTCAGAGGCAAGGCTGTGGCACAGGCCTGGGCTGGGAGGGGACGGGCTCCTCACCACGTGGGAAACCCCGTCCCTGACTCGCTCGTTATCCTGAATGAACACGGCAGAGAGATGCTGGTGTTGAGACAGTTCTGCGGAAGCTGAAGGCCTTTGGTGGCAGTGGGTAACTCAGACCTCTGTTTCCAGCAATTGATGAGCCAGGTAACCTAAAACAGTCTCTGTATAAAACGTCCAGGCATGTGGACTAACACGTCCCAGGAGTGATGTGCCTCATTCATGAAAGGATAAGGGAATTCCGTATCAGGCCAAACCAAGAAGGAAGCAGAAGCCAGAAACGTGGGAGAACTGAAGCTGGATTGTGGGGCGCAGGCACAGGGTTGCGAAGGTCTGAGTTGAGGTTACACTACGTATCTTTTTAACTAACTAATTTTTGGATTATTTTATTCTTAGAGAGGTTTTTGTTATAGGGCACATGTGCTTGCTGAAGAGACAGAGAGACACAGAGAGACAGTGAGAAGTCACCCTCTGGGGGAACAGCCATGCCACAGTTCCTTCTCCTCTATTCTCCTCTCAGGATTTGGGGCACACTCACACACATGCCTGGTGTGTGTTTCAAGCCACCAGATCTGGGACTTGAGCCGTGGTCGACCACGTGGGAGTCCATCTGCTGGCCCCTAAGTTTTGATTTTAGTGGTTATGCTGAAAGGAGACATGAACCTTTGACTGATACGTGACAGGAAGTTAGAACTGAGATATATGCCCAAGAGTCGTGCTACTCCTTTGAAAATGCAGGACAGGAGAAACGAACAGACCAAAACCAGCCACTAGCGCAGGGCGGTGACAGAGGGAAAACTGCCGCCTTTGGGAATGTGTAACTAGTGGTCATCCAGGGTACTTGGGCTTCAGATTTACACTCTGTGTGGCATTAGGCCCTCGATCTCAGGTCTCATACGGAATTAAACCAGGTGACACCTTGGGAGCACCGACAGGAGGAAACACGAAAACTCTGTGGACGCACACAGTAGTTACATGGAGAAGCCCGATGAAGACGAGCACTCTAAAAGCGCCAGCCCAGCAAGGAAAAAAGGCCGATTAGCTAAAAGATATAACAAACAGCAGAATTAAGCCCCTCAGAGCTTCAGGTAACAATATAATCAAGTAGAGATTATAAAATAGTTAGCACTAAAGATGAAATTTAAAAAAAGAAAAGAGCAAGCCCCCATCAAAGGAAAACAATCTTTTTCAAAAAGAGAGATTTTTGCTATAATGTGCATGCACTTGCTAGAGAGACAGAGACAGAAAATGAGAAATCACCACCCAATCCCTTCTCCTCCATTCTCCTCTTGGGATCTTGGACACACATGTACACATACCCAGTGGGAGTTTTATGCTGCCAGGTCCAGGACTCGAACTGTGGTCGACTGTGGGAGTCCAGTGATGTAACCATTACACCATCTGCTGGTTCAAGGAAAACAAATTTTAAAAAGATTTTCTTTTTAGTGGTTTTTGCCATAGGGCATATGAGTTTGCCAGAGACAGAGACAGAGACAGAGACAGTGAGAGGGAAGGTGAGAAATCACCCCCCGGGGGATGGCCATGTTGCAATCCCTTCTCCTCCATTCTCCTTTTGGGATCTTCGGGATGCCCACATATGCACGTGAGTTTCAAGCCACTGGGCCCTGGACTGGACTGTAACCACAGTTGGCCATGTAGGAGTCCAGAGATGTAACCACTATGCCATTTTCTGGTCCCTCAAGGAAGATTTAAAAAGAGCCAAGGGGAACTTTTAGTTATTTAGTGACTGAAATGTAACTAAACCCTTAATGGCTAGTTACAAAGCAAATTAGTAAAGCAAAGGATCATTCTGAGCATATGGTGAGGAAGACATAGGAAATTGGAAGCAAGAGTAACAGGTACGGAAAATAGAAGGAAGGTCCAATAAAGGCACAATAGGAGCCCCGGAAAGGGAGTACAAGGAGAATGGGAGTGAACGACTGTGGAAGGAAATGACACCTGAGAACGCTTAAAAATTGAGAATAGTACTGAATTCTCTGATTAGGGGAAAAACACTCCTAAGAAAGACTAATAAAACAAAACTCATATCTGTATATAGCACAGCAAGCTACATAAGAATACTGAATACAAAGAGAACATCGTAGGAACAGCCATAAATAAAAGATTACCTATAAAGAAATGCCAATTAACTTGGCTGCCAGTTCTCAACAGTACCTAGAGGACGGTGAAATTGTATCTTCAAAGTAGAAAGAGAAAATAGAAATTTTGGGCCAGCTGGTGATGTGGTGGTTATGATAGCTGGAGCCCACATGGCCAACTACGCCATCTGAGTCCAGGTCTGGGGATCTGCGAAGCACACTGGGCACACGAGTGTGCATGCCCAATCCCAAGGAGGGAGAGCTGGAGGAGACAGGACTATGGGGTGGCCACCCTCCAGGGGAGGGCTTTCTTCTCTCCTGGAGTGTGTGTGCCCTCTGGCAAACAAACAAACAAGCCCAGAAATTTCTACCTAACTAAATTGTCGTGTAAGAATCAGAGGCCAGCCGGTGGCATAGTAGACCAGGTGGCTAGATCCCACATGCTGCGCCCACGGTATGAGAGGCCTTCCCACTCAGCTCAGGTGTGGAGTAACCCACACGGCCTGGGTTTGTGTAAGTACAGCATGTGATGCTGACACAATCGCAAAACCAAGCATTCCTCAGAATGTATCCTATCACTAAGCGATGCACACAGGTATTTACCATGGATAACCCCAATGTAAAAATAAAAAACGGCAAGATACACAGTATCATGAGTTTAAAAAGTAAGATAATACCGTGGATAGCCACAAAACATTACACAACAGTCCATCTCCTAGAGAAATACAAATGACCAAAACCCACTTGAGGAAGCAGAATACCTGCTTGCACTCATACTGCAATTCAATCCATAGCCAAAAATACCGACAAAAATCTGCCCAGGTTTGGGCCAGCTACTGCGGCTCAGCAGTGGTGCAAGTGCCCCAGATAGCTGGAAGCCACACGCTGGCCACAGGTTTATAGACTCGGTCACCCAAAACACACGGGGCAAGTGCATAGGCACCTGGGCCCCAAGGAGCTGGATACAACTGAGGGGGATGCAGTGTGATGGGCCCATGCTGGGGTGCTTCTCCCAACTCTGCTCTCTCTCGCACGCACAGAACCGCTCTCTGTACCATGGGGCAAACAGAAAGAGTGACGTATCAGGTCTAGACACAGGTTCTAGCAAATATTCAAGGGACAGATCATTTTAATTTATGCAAACAGTTCTGGGGAATACACAAAGACAAAATATTTGCCGGTTTATTTCATAAACATGTGTGTCTTGATTAGAAAGCTAGACTGAGCCATCAGATGGCACGGGCATTAAGGCAGCTGGATCCCACATGGCCCACTGAGCTGTTTGAATCTCAGACCCGGAGGCTTGAAAAATACGCAGGGTGCATATGTGTGTGTCCAAAATATGGAGAGGAAAAAGGAGGAGAAGGGACTGTGGTGTGGTCATCCCCCTAGGGGTGATTTCTCACTTTGCCCCTCTCTCTGTCTCTTGGTGAATGCATGTCCCTACGGCAAAAACTGAAACAACACCACGGGGCCAGCCGATGGTGCAGTGGTTACGCTGCTGGACTCCCACATGGCTGACTGCTCTTTGACTCCCAGATCCGGTGGCTTGAAATTCACACCACATGTGTGCGAGTGCGTGTCCAGGATCCCAGGAGGAGAACGGAGAAAGGGTTGTCTATGCCAATCTCCCCTGGGGTGCAATTTCTCACTTTCCCCCTCACTGTCTTTGTCTCTATCCCTCGATCTCTCCGGTGAGTGCATGCACCCTAAGGCAAAAACCTCTAAAACCCCCCAAACAAACAAAACTAAAACAACAACCAAAAAAAACAAGATAAAACTAGGCCAAAAGCAACACGAGAAAACCAAACAATTGGCCAACGGCCCTCAGGAAAGTAGGCGCGAAGGACAAAGTGCCGGCAAGCCGAGTCCCACAGCAGCCCTCGAAGGCGAGTCCCACAGCCTTGGATCGGCTCTTACCTGACTCCAGTTCTGTAGCCATTCTCAAAGCGCCTACTTTCTGCGGTCCGAGCCGTTGTACGCACTGCCAGGACAGTTGTCCTTGGTCCAGCTCAGCCTCCCAGCTGGGGACTAGAGGAAAAAGTCACCAGTAATTACCAAGTGCTCGCCAAGTTGACCAATGCCAGGATCTGCCAGCTCCTGGAGGTGGGCATGCGAGCCTTGGTGAGGGTGTCCTTGGGTGCACACGCCCCGTCTGCCTGGCCTGCCGTCGGGCTCCCACCTGAGCTTACCTGAGTGCGTGAAGGTCTTCCCTGAGTGCCGGGAGCTCTTCCTTGCCAACCTGACAGAAACGTCAGAGCGTGTCGGTCTTCCACTCTCAGGTCCACGTTTCTGTCTTCATTAAAAACCAATAAGCAAAATATCCTATTTTCCTGCTATAGGATTGACGTTCACTATGCTCACTGCAGAAATGTTGGAAAAACAGGGGAGAACAAACGCTGTTTGAGCCTCTCACGGGCAGACAACCACTGCTGACATTTCGCTATGACCCCCTGAACCCAGACACACGGAACATATGAGGGGTCTTCAAAAAGTTCATAGAAACGTGTATTATGAAAAAAAAATGCATGAATTAAAAAAAATGGGCACTAAAAAGCACTGTACTTTCATTGCATTTTCCATAAACTTTTTGAAGTACCCTGGCCTGCTGTCATGAAGCCCACTGTGTCCACTTTACACAGGGCACTAGGTATGCTGTTTACCCCTTCTACGCTCATGTGGGAGATACGAAAAGGACATGTAGGCAATCTGCAGGCAGACGTGTGTGGCACTCTGCAAGTTTAGAATCACGCGGACTCACACTTGGCCGATGTCCCTGCGGTAAACCACATGATGCAACCCTAGCTTCGAGGAGCCGTGCCCTGCCAGCCTGGTAGGTGCCGGGCCACGGGTCTGTCCCCTCACCACGATCGCATCCTTGGCCCAATTGCACAGAGCTGCGCTGGCACTGTCGTCACGCAGCCACCAATTTTGTGACTCGAGTCGGCGTCCCCATCCCCAAGTCTGACGCCCCACACCCGTGGGTCCCTGTCACTGCCAGGACGCCAGATTCCCACGTACCTGCGACTCACCCCATCCACTTCCCAGTGCATGGTGCCAGCGTGTGTGCTGCTTGTCCATGCGCCCTGGCATGACACTGCCGACCTCCTCCTCGCGGTCCCCACTCAGCTGTCATTTTATCACAGTGGCCTCCCTGACATGGGCTGTGAAGGGATGACAGCTTCTCCTCCAGAGAGACAGAGAGATACAGAGAGACAGAAAGCAAGAAATCTCCCCCTGGGGGGATGGCCACGTCTCACTCCCCTCTCCTCCATTCTCCTCTCAGGATCTTGGGCACATAGGCACACACTCCTGGGGTGAGTTGTCCAAGTCTCTGGGTCCAGGACTCGAACTGCATTCGGCCATGTGGGAGGCTAGTGGTTGCCGATGTGATTTTAACATGCACACCATTGTGGGTGCTGGGGTCACAGAGCATGGAGCCAGCTAAGAGCGAGCATGTCCCCCGGCCGGATGTGCTGCACGATAAGATTTTGAGCATCACCCAGAGAAACAGCACGAAGCACCCTGCGAGGCGGGTGCCTGTTCACTGGCACATGGGCTACTGTGCAGCCAGAGTGCGCTTGCTTTCCAGGGAGCTGCTCCCTCCCCAGTATGCCCGGACAGCAGCCACAAGGGCCCGAAATAATTTGGCCAGTCTTGCGGCTTCTCCCTGGCCCACACGGATTCTCAGTCTTTAGGCGGTCCGCCTCCCTGCCCTGCCGACCTTCTAGTTGGCTCAGGGGCTGGGGACAGGGCGTGAGGGGCCTGTGGCTCTCTGGAGCCTCGCTGGGCCTGCTGCAGGGCGGCCCTCTGTCCCAGGCTGGTCCCACATGCATCGCTGGTGTATTCTGAAGGCCGTGGCGGGCAGCCTGGCTCGCTCTCTATCCTGGCTGTGCTCCCGGTGGTCACTGCCCTCACCTCTTGCTGGGGGAACCCACCCTGAGGCTGCAGGGTGACCCTTTGGAGACCCTTTGGAGACCCTTTGCCCTGCCGCAGCTGCAGGGCTGTGCCGTCCCTAGCACCTCCCACGCGCTGCGGCGAGCGGCTGGCACTCAGCCCAGTGCTCTTCTGCTGGCCTCCCCAGGTGTGGGGACTCTGGGTGTCTCTGGTGACACCGTCAAGCTGAACAGCCTCTGTGCAGCCACGTTGCTTTGGTCACCAAGCACATGGCCGCCTGTGATGGCTAGCAACTAGGAGCATCTTCTGGAAGGTTCTAAGCAGAACTTTAGCTGCTGCTGCGCCCTCAGCAACCCCCTCGGTCTCTCCCACATAGCCCTCTTTCCGGGAGTGTGGCTGCCTGCTGCCCGTTCCTTGCTGGCACCTGCCTCCCTGTCCTACCGCAGTTTCATGGTGGGACTCAGGAGGGACCTGGCCTCTTGCTCAGCTGCTCCCACCTCCCAGAGACTCACGCTGGAGTCCTACAGCCGGACAGTGGGGTCAGGAGGGCCCTGGGTTCTGGGGGATGGAGTGCTTCCCTCAGGGCCCCACAGAGGGTGCTTGGTTCACGGGGTGGGTGTGGGGAGTGATGGGAAGGGACAGCAGCAAGAGCCTCTGGTGGACGGGGCTTGCCACAGGGATGGCTCCAAGAGCGCCCTGGCCCTGCCGGGAGGCGCTGACAACAGCAGGCTCCCTAACTGCTGGGGAACAGGGGAAGCTGCAGGCCAGCATGGGCCACCGGCTGGTGACACAGCGGGG
Organism: Tupaia belangeri chinensis; assembly: GCF_000334495.1. Classification (NCBI taxonomy): domain Eukaryota; kingdom Metazoa; phylum Chordata; class Mammalia; order Scandentia; family Tupaiidae; genus Tupaia; species Tupaia belangeri. Next base: position 1,825,409 of record NW_006159826.1, on the reverse strand, counting down.
CTCGCGGGCAGAAGGTGCTGCCTATTCTGAGAGCGAGGGAGTGGGAGCTGCGCTGGGGTCGTTCCCTAGCCCTGCAGAACCAGCGAGGGCTGGGCCTGGGAACCGACCTCCCACATCCCTCCGCGTAGACAGCAGCGAGCACAGAGCACAGCCCGAGGCGTTCTTCCCAGCATGGTCGCTGACAACGTGCGTGCGTGGTCATTCTCTGACTGGGCTAACAGACAGGGTGTTCGTGCTGGGAGAATGCATTTTCAATATTGTAAAGATATCCACTGACTGGATATAAACAATAATAAACTAAAATAAAAAATACGTAACAAATTCCGAAGTGGAAAAAGGCATTTATCCTGATGGGGGGGTGATTTCTCCCCCTCCCCCTCTGGTGAGCTCACGTGCCCTCTGGCAGATAATAATAATAAAAAACATAAAATTTACAGTTTTTTAGAGAATAATAAATAAAAATAATCGTCACTAAGATCACATAAACTGCTCATAGCATTAGTAGCAGTTACGTTTAATTGCTGCTCTATTCATAATGGCATCCCCTTTTTATTCCCACAGTTATTTCAGTTTTTTCTCTCATCTGGCAAGACATTTATGTATATTTTACAACTTGTTTTCACTCGTCTTTCTATTGTGCATTTCTCGTCTCCTTATTTTTGCATATGACTTGTGTCTCTTTACTTTAAAAAAAAATTACTCCATTTGGAAAAATACCTAATGTAACTTAGACATCTTGTTCATTAATTTTCAAACTACTGTTTAAATAAATTTCCAGAGAACCACGTTAGCTGGATCCCAGATAATTCTTTTTATGATTGTTTAGTTGTAAGTATTTCTGTTTCTGAGATGATCTAAACTTTGACATAGATAATTTTTGTTTTGAAATTTCTGAGCCCGTAGGTTTAAACAACACGCCTGCTTCTCCCTCACTTTCACTGCATCTCAGTGAGGCTGTCTGCGGAGGAACAATCCTTTAACCGACAGGAGCCTCGACTGCGCCCAGAGTGGGGTCGTGGCTCTCCATTAGCGTGGGCTCTCTCTGTGTGTCCGAGTGTATTTTACTGACGTGTAGGTGGAGGAGGCTGTACACTC
>NW_006159826.1:1822250-1824295 GCF_000334495.1 Tupaia belangeri chinensis | reverse complement strand
TGGGCGACGCCTCAATGGACACTTATTTTAGAATAAATACATTCTCTAACTTTCAGATGGACGGTTCATCCTGCCCATCCAATGAGGCGCTGGGATTACCCCCAAATCTGTTGGTGCCGACATTCTCTTCTCCCTCTTGGGCTTGGCCTATGAGATTGCTGTGGTGCCCCCGAGGGGACTGCGGGTCTGTCAAATCTTGTTTCAAATAAGGAGTCTTCAAAAAGTTTGTGGAAAAAACCATATGCTGGAAAAACTCTGCGTGATTTAAACTTTCTTTTGGCACCAAAATAAACTGTACTTTAGCCCGTTTCCCGCGACGCCGTGAAGCCCTCGTTGCGAGCCGCCACGTTACTCGGGTTTACAGCAGGTTGGCTGCTGTTATTTTTCTGGTGACTCATTTAACCACTCTGCCCTGACGGTCTCTGCACGAGGGGGATTCTGGGCTTGGTCAGCTTGGCCTGATGTGACTGCGGTGCCCACGGCCTCCCCTCCGTGGGTGCGCATTTGCCTGCGACCTCCTCCCACCTTCCTTCCCCTCCCTGCACAGCCGGGCTCCGGCCTGCAGAGGGACCAGCCTGGCCACTCCTGGGCTGGGACGTCTCCCCGCCGCCCCACCGGGTGAGCCCCCCTCAGCCTACATTGGCTCCAGCGCCGCTTGCCCTTCCATGCGCTGCCCTTGCGTAACCCTCCGCCCCACCAGGAGAAGCTGCGGACAAGCTGAGGTCTCGCACTGTGAGGCCAGGCCAACACCTGTCTCCTCATCAGTTTTGCAGGTGTCTAAAACATAGGAGCAGATGTGCATTTTAAGGACATCACAGTCGCTGTGTGAGCAGACAGAAGGTCCGGGAAGGAACGCTGCACGTCAGAGGTCCAGTAGAGTCAGTGTGGCCAGAGCTGGGAGAGCAGCCACAATGCAGAAACGTAAGTGGGCTCAGGAATATGGGGTCCACGTCATGGGGTGTGTGATCACTAACACAGACACACGAGACCACGCAATGAGTCACCACCAAGGTGCAAGTGAGGCTGGCACCAGGTTATGAGGGGGCCAGTGGGCTCTCTGGCCTCTCAGTAGGTTCTCTGGCCTCTCAGTAGGTTCTCTGGTCTCTCGGTGGGCTCTCTGGTCTCTCGGTGGGCTCTCTGGTCTCTTGGTGGACTCTCTGGCATCTCTCAGTGGGCTCTCTGGCATCTCTCAGTGGGCTCTCTGGTCTCTTGATGGGCTCTCTGGCCTCTCAGTGGGCTTTTTGGTCTCTTGGAGGGCTCTTTGGTCTCTCGGTGGGCTCTCGGGCCTCTTAGTGGACTCTCTGTCCTCCTGGTGGACTCTCTGGCATCTCTCAGTGGGCTCTCTGGTCTCTTGGTGGGCTCTCTGGTCTCTTGGTGGGCTCTCTGGTCTCTTGGTGGGCTCTCTGGTCTCTTGGTGGGCTCTCTGGTCTCTTGGTGGGCTCTCTGGTCTCTTGGTGGGCTCTCTGGTCTCTTGGTGGGCTCTCTGGTCTCTCGGTGGGCTCTCTGGCCTCTTAGTAGACTCTCTGGCCTCTCAGTGGGCTCTATGGTCTCTTGGTGGGCTCTCTGGTCTCTTGGTAGATTCTGATCTCTCAGTGGACTCTGGTCTCCCAGAGAAACCTCTGGTCTCACAGTGGATCTGATCTCTTTATGGAGTGCCTGGTCTCCCAGTGGACTCTAGTTTCTCAATGGACTCATTGGTCTCTTGGTGGATTCTCTGGTCTCTCCGTGGACTCTCTGATCACTTGGTGGACTCTGATCTCTTTGGCAACTCTGTAGTCTTTCAGTGGACTCTCTGGTCTCCTAGTGGACTCTGGTCTCTTGGTGGACTCTCTGGTATTTCAGTGGACTCTCTGGTCTCTCAGTGGACTCTGATTTCTTGGTGGACTCCGTGGTCTTTCACTGAATTCTCTGGTGTCTGGGCTCTCTTTGGAGACCATAGCATGGGCAGATGTTGAAAGCCGAGCTCGGAAACATTGCTAAATGGGAACTGGGAGGGAGCCCGGTGGGGTCTCGTGTGGTCTCACCTGGCTATTGCCAAACAGGTT
>NW_006159826.1:1819618-1821935 GCF_000334495.1 Tupaia belangeri chinensis | reverse complement strand
GAAAAAACCATATGCTGGAAAAACTCTGCGTGATTTAAACTTTCTTTTGGCACCAAAATAAACTGTACTTTAGCCCGTTTCCCGCGACGCCGTGAAGCCCTCGTTGCGAGCCGCCACGTTACTCGGGTTTACAGCAGGTTGGCTGCTGTTATTTTTCTGGTGACTCATTTAACCACTCTGCCCTGACGGTCTCTGCACGAGGGGGATTCTGGGCTTGGTCAGCTTGGCCTGATGTGACTGCGGTGCCCACGGCCTCCCCTCCGTGGGTGCGCATTTGCCTGCGACCTCCTCCCACCTCCCTTCCCCTCCCTGCACAGCCGGGCTCCGGCCTGCAGAGGGACCAGCCTGGCCACTCCTGGGCTGGGACGTCTCCCCGCCGCCCCACCGGGTGAGCCCCCCTCAGCCTACATTGGCTCCAGCGCCGCTTGCCCTTCCATGCGCTGCCCTTGCGTAACCCTCCGCCCCACCAGGAGAAGCTGCGGACAAGCTGAGGTCTCGCACTGTGAGGCCAGGCCAACACCTGTCTCCTCATCAGTTTTGCAGGTGTCTAAAACATAGGAGCAGATGTGCATTTTAAGGACATCACAGTCGCTGTGTGAGCAGACAGAAGGTCCGGGAAGGAACGCTGCACGTCAGAGGTCCAGTAGAGTCAGTGTGGCCAGAGCTGGGAGAGCAGCCACAATGCAGAAACGTAAGTGGGCTCAGGAATATGGGGTCCACGTCATGGGGTGTGTGATCACTAACACAGACACACGAGACCACGCAATGAGTCACCACCAAGGTGCAAGTGAGGCTGGCACCAGGTTATGAGGGGGCCAGTGGGCTCTCTGGCCTCTCAGTAGGTTCTCTGGCCTCTCAGTAGGTTCTCTGGTCTCTCGGTGGGCTCTCTGGTCTCTCGGTGGGCTCTCTGGTCTCTTGGTGGACTCTCTGGCATCTCTCAGTGGGCTCTCTGGCATCTCTCAGTGGGCTCTCTGGTCTCTTGATGGGCTCTCTGGCCTCTCAGTGGGCTTTTTGGTCTCTTGGAGGGCTCTTTGGTCTCTCGGTGGGCTCTCGGGCCTCTTAGTGGACTCTCTGTCCTCCTGGTGGACTCTCTGGCATCTCTCAGTGGGCTCTCTGGTCTCTTGGTGGGCTCTCTGGTCTCTTGGTGGGCTCTCTGGTCTCTTGGTGGGCTCTCTGGTCTCTCGGTGGGCTCTCTTGGCTCTTAGTAGAATCTCTGGCCTCTCAGTGGGCTCTATGGTCTCTTGGTGGGCTCTCTGGTCTCTTGGTAGATTCTGATCTCTCAGTGGACTCTGGTCTCCCAGAGAAACCTCTGGTCTCACAGTGGATCTGATCTCTTTATGGAGTGCCTGGTCTCCCAGTGGACTCTAGTTTCTCAATGGACTCATTGGTCTCTTGGTGGATTCTCTGGTCTCTCCGTGGACTCTCTGATCACTTGGTGGACTCTGATCTCTTTGGCAACTCTGTAGTCTTTCAGTGGACTCTCTGGTCTCCTAGTGGACTCTGGTCTCTTGGTGGACTCTCTGGTATTTCAGTGGACTCTCTGGTCTCTCAGTGGACTCTGATTTCTTGGTGGACTCCGTGGTCTTTCACTGAATTCTCTGGTGTCTGGGCTCTCTTTGGAGACCATAGCATGGGCAGATGTTGAAAGCCGAGCTCGGAAACATTGCTAAATGGGAACTGGGAGGGAGCCCGGTGGGGTCTCGTGTGGTCTCACCTGGCTATTGCCAAACAGGTTTCGCAGTGAGGCTCCCAGAAGCTGCACAAGAGCCCTCTGGTGAGGGGCCAGGGCCTGGGCCAGACCCTGGGTGATGCTCTCACCTAAGCACACCCTTAGAGCTTCTTTTTGAGAGACCGACCCAGTTGGTGACAGCGAGGAGGTCAGAGTAAGTCCTGGTGATGGAAGGCCAGGCAGACCCATCAGATGGAGGGGCTGTTGATCAGAGCCTGGCATGGCGAGAGTCAGAGGGCCCCTGCACCGGCAGAGGAGAGGGGAGGGAAGGCTCCGGGGGCCCTGGATGGAGGCTGGGCCTGGGGAGCTGGGCAGTTCATGACAAGCAGGGCTGCCTGCCTGGTCCTGGCCTCGTTGCTGTCTCTGGTCAGTCCTGAGTTGGGAGAGGGTGTGGGAAGACTGAATCCAAGTTGTCTGGATCATTTTGAAATCTATGCTAGTTTTTTTTTTTTTTGAGAGGTTTTTTTTTTTTTCACTATACGGCGCGTGCGCTCGCCAGACAGACAGAGAGAGACATAGAGACAGAAAGCAAGAAATCACCCCCCAGGGGGGATGGTCACGCCGCAATCCCTTCTCCTCCGTTCTCCT
>NW_006159826.1:1814549-1819534 GCF_000334495.1 Tupaia belangeri chinensis | reverse complement strand
GGTTGGGTCATTTTTAAATTTATTCTAGTTTTTTTTTTTTTTTAGAGGTTTTTTTTTTTTTCACTATACGGCGCGTGCGCTCGCCAGACAGACAGAGAGAGACATAGAGACAGAAAGCAAGAAATCACCCCCCAGGGGGGATGGTCACGCCGCAATCCCTTCTCCTCCGTTCTCCTCCCGGGATCTTGGGCATGCACACGCGCCCGGCGTGAGTTTTAAGCCACCGGGTCCGGGACGCGAACCGCGGTCGACTATGTGGGAGTCCAGCGACATAGCCATTACGCTAACTGCTGGTTCCCAAATCTATGCTAGTTTTTTATAACACATTTTCTGTAAACTTTTTGCCAACCCCTTTGTATATGAATGCAATACAATCCATGTCTTCGAAATCCAGAGACTGTGTTCTAGAAACGGCTGGAAATGTTCTTAATGCAGGAAAAGGCTGCTCAGGATTGCCTCCTGAAGCGGTCGTGAGAGAGAACTCCTCTACCCAGGACCTTCACTGTCATGGGTGTACTTTTAGATCACTCGTAGCTTTCTAGGGCATCTGGAATAAATCCTTACGGTTTGCTCATTCTTGCCCCTTCATCTTGAATGTCCTGAAAGTCAGCGACTCTGCAATGCTTCATGGTGGCCTTCCGGCCATGTCCCCACGTGGTGCTGGCTGTGACTACGTGATGGGAGCCTGCCCGATGTGTTATGGAAGGGCCACTGAGATGTTCGAGTGCTTAAGGAATGTTAGTAAAATTTCAAAATGCAGTCAGCGATGCACAGTGACTCCCCGAGCTTCCTACACGAAGACGCTTCGCCTGTGCCAGGCTGGCCACCTGCTGCGTACAGGCTGGACCTGGCCTGCAGCCTGCTCTGTGCGAGGCCTGTGCGTGCGCAGCTGTGCCCGCTCATGTGCACACACACCGTGGTTGCTTTCATACTATGGAAAGTTGAGTGGTTGCAGCAGGGACCATAAGGGATGGTTCATTTTGTCAACTTGAATGGGCCACGGGACGCCCACGTGTCTAGTTCAACAGTGTTTGTGGTGTGTCTTCGAGGTGTTTCCAGAAGAGATTGGCGGTTGCATCAGTGGACGGAGAAAAGCAGAGGGCCTGTCCGGTGTGGGTCGCGCCATCGCAGCCTGTGAGGGCTGAACGGGCCCATGCGGAGGAAGAAGACTGAACTCTTCTCTCTCTGCCTGACTGAGACAGGCCCTCGCTCTCACTGCTCCTGGCTCCTGGCCGCCTACCAGACTGGAGTCCACACCACTGGCCATCTGACGCTCAGGACTTCAAAGTGCACCACGGGTTTCCTGGGTGTCCAGTTGCTCAAGGCAGACTGTGGCCTTCTCGGCCTTTGTCATGTGAGTCCCTTCCTTACAGACCTAGTGTCCCACGCCTACTAGTTCTGTCTTTTAGGAATTCCAAGCTAATAAATAGCATGTGACCCTTAAGGCCTGAAGTATTTACCCTCTGGTCCTTTCTGGAAGGCACTGTGTACCTCTGTGGTGTGGCCAGTGTCCACCATAGTTACCACCTTTAGCTCAGGGACATGCTGCTGGGGACGCAGAGCTTTGACCCAGTGGCCGAGGGTGGCGAGAATGCGAATCCTCTGTACAATGAAAGAACAGAAACCCAGAACCAAACAGCGGGGTCTGGTGTGCTTCAGCGTCTGCTCTGTTGTTTATCCCGAGCTCCGTTTTTCCACGAGCACATGCTGACGCTTAAAAACATAGCTGATGGTTAAGAAAATAAAGTGTCTGAGGAGGTGATTTTCCATAAACAGTCTGCTTCACAAACTGGACGCATCTGAAGCAACAGAAGACGTATCGGAGGTGTGTCTACCCCGCGTTATGATCGAATTTCCACTCGGGCTGAAGACTGGTGCTCTTTGGCGATGAGAACCAGGCTTGCCTCCAGGGACCGGGGTCATGTTCTGGTACCGCGGTGACCACAGGGGGGGTCTCCCACATGGCCAGCTGAGAGGAAGAGCTCTGACAGCCCTTCCAGCTCCCAAGTCCTGATTCTCTGGATCCGGTCTAATAATGTCCCCATCCTGATGGACCCGGTGAGGATGTGGCAGTGCGACAGTAACTTTGTGAGAAAGCGCTGCACAATTTCCCTGTCATCATCGTGTGTTGCAATGACTTCTGAAGAACTGGTTATTCAGTTAACAAACGGCCTCCCATGGCTGGGCGGGACTGGGCGTTCCAGCCTGCAGAGACCCCGGAAGGCCCACTTGGGGCGGTGACACATGGCATGCCAGGATCTGGTTCGTATTTGCGGAATGTACGGTGAGTTCACGACTTCTCTGTGACACACGCACTGCAGATGACTCCAGTTGTGAGGTTTCCAGTGTCTGCGAGCCCCAGCACCTCTCCGGCATCAGCACCGTTCTGCCTGGCCATGCGGAGTGCTGGAGGCGGGCGTGGCCGGGCGCGGGGCGGCGAGCCGTGAGCACCTGCAGCAGCGCCGTGGTGTAGGCGGACTGCAGTCTGTACAACGCGCTGTGGAAACGCCTCGTGTTGAGGTAGGACGGCACAGGGACTCTCTCCCCTGAGAGCTGCTGAGAGCGTTGGTTAGATAAGGACGGCAAGTGCTCAGTGCCTGGGCCTTAGTTACTGATGGGCGGGGCAGCTGAGAGCTGCCACGGGGCAGAAATTGAGGTGGGTCCATCAGGGTACCTATGTTTTAGTTACCGTCTTTGGCAGATGCTCTAAGAGATGTGAGCACGTGAGCCATGACAGCTGGAAGGGACTGGGCATCAGGGTCCGTGTCACGATTTTGAGAGCCAGAGCATTTGACACATTCGTCAACACCCACACAGGTAGTTAATGGCAGGGTGGTCTTTATTATCGTTTTAAAAAAAATTTCACCAGCAAGAGACAGAGCAAGAGAGAGAGGGGAAGTAAGAAAGTAACTTCCATGGGAAATGGTCATGCTGTATTTCCTTTTTCTCCATTTCATCCTCCTTTTGGGATTTTGGGCACGTGCACCCACATGCCCAGTGTGTTTTTCAAGCCACTGGGTTTGGGACGTCAACTCCACAGTCAGCCATGTGGGATCCAGCTGCATTAATCAACTTGCCACTGGCTGGCTGTTTTTTCTTTCTTTCTTTCTTTCTTTTTTTTCTTTTTTCTTATTTTTAGTTAAAGATTTATTGTTGAGGATTTTGGTATCTACAGTCAGCAGGGATGTTGGTCTATAGTTGTTGCTGTCGTGTTGTCTGCTTCTGTTAGCAGGATGATGTCGGGTCATACAAAGTGGTTGGTAGGGTTCCTTCTATCTGAGCCTCTTGAAATACTTTGAGGAGAATTGCTGTTAAGTCTTTGGTTTTGTGGAATTCAGCAATGGATCTTTCTAGCTCTAAGCTTTTCTAAGTTGGGAGACTCTTACTAATTCAAGCTTGTTTTCATCTGTTCAGGTTATTTAGTTTCTTCCTGATTCAGTGTAAGTATATTGGGAGTTTAGGGCAGTTTGTGCTCAAAATTAAAACAAAAAAAATAGATAATAGCAAGTAAATACCTAATGATGCATCCTAAAGAACTGGAAATGTAAGAACGAATGAAACCCAAAGGAAACAGAGGGAAAGAAAATCAATAAAACAGAATGCTGATTTTTTTCAGAGGATAGACAAAATTGACAAACCATGAACTAGACTAAGAAAATAGAGCAAGGACCCAGATAAATAAAAGCAGAAACAAAAAAGGTGACATCACAACAGACAACACAGAGATACAAACCAACATTAGGGATACTGTGAGCAACTATTGCCAACGCGTGGAAACCTGCAGGAGGTGGGTCGATTTTTGGATGCATACAAAATATCTAGACTGAGCCAAGAAGAAATGGCAGACTTACCGACAGAGAAACATATCCTAACCTTTGTCCCTATGAGCGCTCATGTCATGGAAGGGGGAAACAGCTGGAAATGTACCTGCAGCCCAGCGTCCATGGCCCAACTGCAGGTGCAGGCAGGAGCCTTAGGAGTGACCAAATGTGGTGACCTTGCACACTCAAACCCATACTCTGTGGCAAAAGTCACAGCGGACCAAGGAATAAGGGTGATGTTGAGAAGACGGGACGGTGCCGGTCACCCGTTAGTTACTGTTGACAGGGAGAGGAATCAGGACCACCCCCCTAAGCAGATGTAACTGAGGCATTTGCCCGAGTGCGGCGGGTAGTGGGACATTCGAAGCTGGCCACGGTTCGGGTGACATGGTTCTCTTTAGGAACTGTGGGTCCAGTCCCAGATAGGTAGCAAGTAAATAGCCTAATGATGCATCTTAAAGAACCAGGCCTTCTAGAAAATTCAGGAAGAACGTCACCCCGGATTTGAAAGACTGCCTTGCCTTTCAACCCTCCAGCACTGACATCAGTACAGCATGGAATTTCACAAACTTGGTTCCATGGAACAGTTTTCTGGAATCAACCATTATACGGCTTTCTACTCCTACCACACCACGAGCACCCACAAAAGATCGTCGTTGTTGACTAAGTCTGGAAACACTATGTTCTATTTCCGACCAGCCATTAAAGGCTCCGAGAAGTCCTGTACTACAGTGTTTAGTCTTCAGTGAGGCGGGATTTCCCGAACGTATCTGAGGCATTGCTTTCTCTCTCAGCGCCATGCTGGGGGCCTAGCAGTGCGTGCCATTGTGGCTGGGCTGCCGGGGGGCTTCGTGCCCCGTTGATGCATTGAAGAAAGAGCTGTGGAAGCACAAGGCACACCCTTGCTATTCCACAGGGAAGCATTGCTTCGTGAAGGAAATCATCCCTGTTTATCTATCAGAAACTACACCCCAGGAGACAGCGGATCTAAGTCAGTAGGAAATCGATGTCTGGGAAGATTCTTGAGAGGGAGTGGCTGTCTGCATCGTTCTGGGTACGTGGAGGGAGAGAGTGCCAGGCAGATATCTTTGTTTAAAGTTTATTTTTATTTATTTCTTCCGTGAGAGAGGGACAGAGAGATGAGGAGGGGCCTGGGGCCCGCCA
>NW_006159826.1:1810935-1813999 GCF_000334495.1 Tupaia belangeri chinensis | reverse complement strand
AAAGAGAGATGAGGAGGGGCCTGGGGCCCCCCAGAAGTGCTCACGCCACTCTGTTTGAGAGCCAGCTGGCTGCCTTCCCCTATACCCCCACTGTGTCCCCCCACCCCAGCCAGGTTCACGGGCTTGTGCACCTGCGCGGCACATACAGGGAGACCTCGGGACACCAGTGGCGCCTCCCATGTGGCCTCTGTGTTAGCACCACTCCACTGCGGCAGGCCCAGCAAGCGCTTTAAGCCTCCCTCCAAACGTGTGAACCCAGGGTGGAACCACTCTAGACAGGCCTTTTCCTGGAGCTTGGAGGCTCCTTTCCACAGGGGATTCTAAGAATGCCTCGTGGTGGCTGAAGGAGTAGCCAGGGCAGGACGCCGCTCCTCATGAAGATGTCCATGTTGGACAGGAGGAAGGGGCGCTCAGCTACTGCTTCCACCTCCGGCCACCAGACCACCTGCTGTTGTCTCTCCCCAGCCCTTCAGTGTGGAGCCTGGCAGAGCATGGGCCTCACTGCGGGCAAGAGCACGTCTTTTTAACCCCGGCGGACCTGGGTTTGCACGGGAATTCCCACAGCGACACGTGGGTGAGGTTATGACCCTTGTGTCTCCATTCTGCATCGCCACATGCTGCCAATTTCTGGCTCGCAGGGTCATGTGAAAAAGACGTGGCCCTGGCATTGAGGGTGGGGCCAGGGGAGCCTGGCCACATGGCGTCTGTTGACGTTGGGTCCCAGGAAAGCTGGACACGCTCCCTTCCAGGGACATGCAGCAGTGCGGTCAGTGCCAGGGAGTGAGGGGAGGCAGAGCGGGGAGCCAGGGCCGCGAGCCATCCTGGAAGATGGAGGGGCAGGGAGGCGGCTGAGCTGTACCCGCGTCTCCAGGCAGAGGAGAGCGTGCACAGTCGGTCAGACCCATCGTGCCTGGATGGGGAAGCAGCCTTCATGGACCGGGAAGAACAGGCCCTTGGACCACAGTGGGGCCTGACCATGCTCCAAGGAGAACCTGTACTGGACCAGAGGGTCCCACTCAGATGGCACAGGGCACCCTCTTCACATGGGTGCTGTGTCGAAGCCCTTTGAGTTCTCCTTCCAAGTGAGCTGGGACCCACCTGCTCAACCTGCTCCCAATTCACCATACCTGGGAGGTGTGTGTGTGGTATATAGTGTGTGTGTGTGAGTGTGTAAAGTGTACATGGGTGTGTGGACTGTGAGTGGTGTGTGTGGATTGTACATAGGTATGTGGATTATGAGTGGTGTATGTGTGCAGTGTGCATGGGGTGTGTGGACAGTGAGTGGTGTATGTGTGGAATGTGCATGGGTGTGTGGACTGAGTGGTGTGTGTGGAGCGTGCATGGTGTGTGGACTGAGTGGGGTGTGTGGAGTGTGCGTGGTGTGTGGACAGTGAGTGGTATATGTGTGGAATGTGCATGGGTGTGTGGACTGAGTGGGGTGTGTGGAGTGTGCGTGGTGTGTGGACAGTGAGTGGTATATGTGTGGAATGTGCATGGGTGTGTGGACTGAGTGGGGTGTGTGGAGTGTGCGTGGTGTGTGGACAGTGAGTGGTATATGTGTGGAATGTGCATGGGTGTGTGGACTGAGTGGGGTGTGTGGAGTGTGCGTGGTGTGTGGACAGTGAGTGGTATATGTGTGGAATGTGCATGGGTGTGTGGACTGAGTGGGGTGTGTGGAGTGTGCGTGGTGTGTGGACAGTGAGTGGTATATGTGTGGAATGTGCATGGGTGTGTGGACTGAGTGGGGTGTGTGGAGTGTGCGTGGTGTGTGGACAGTGAGTGGTATATGTGTGGAATGTGCATGGGTGTGTGGACTGAGTGGGGTGTGTGGAGTGTGCGTGGTGTGTGGACAGTGAGTGGTATATGTGTGGAATGTGCATGGGTGTGTGGACTGAGTGGGGTGTGTGGAGTGTGCGTGGTGTGTGGACAGTGAGTGGTATATGTGTGGAATGTGCATGGGTGTGTGGACTGAGTGGGGTGTGTGGAGTGTGCGTGGTGTGTGGACAGTGAGTGGTATATGTGTGGAATGTGCATGGGTGTGTGGACTGAGTGGGGTGTGTGGAGTGTGCGTGGTGTGTGGACAGTGAGTGGTATATGTGTGGAATGTGCATGGGTGTGTGGACTGAGTGGGGTGTGTGGAGTGTGCGTGGTGTGTGGACAGTGAGTGGTATATGTGTGGAATGTGCATGGGTGTGTGGACTGAGTGGGGTGTGTGGAGTGTGCGTGGTGTGTGGACAGTGAGTGGTATATGTGTGGAATGTGCATGGGTGTGTGGACTGAGTGGGGTGTGTGGAGTGTGCGTGGTGTGTGGACAGTGAGTGGTATATGTGTGGAATGTGCATGGGTGTGTGGACTGAGTGGGGTGTGTGGAGTGTGCGTGGTGTGTGGACAGTGAGTGGTATATGTGTGGAATGTGCATGGGTGTGTGGACTGAGTGGGGTGTGTGGAGTGTGCGTGGTGTGTGGACAGTGAGTGGTATATGTGTGGAATGTGCATGGGTGTGTGGACTGAGTGGGGTGTGTGGAGTGTGCGTGGTGTGTGGACAGTGAGTGGTATATGTGTGGAATGTGCATGGGTGTGTGGACTGAGTGGGGTGTGTGGAGTGTGCGTGGTGTGTGGACAGTGAGTGGTATATGTGTGGAATGTGCATGGGTGTGTGGACTGAGTGGGGTGTGTGGAGTGTGCGTGGTGTGTGGACAGTGAGTGGTATATGTGTGGAATGTGCATGGGTGTGTGGACTGAGTGGGGTGTGTGGAGTGTGCGTGGTGTGTGGACAGTGAGTGGTATATGTGTGGAATGTGCATGGGTGTGTGGACTGAGTGGGGTGTGTGGAGTGTGCGTGGTGTGTGGACAGTGAGTGGTATATGTGTGGAATGTGCATGGGTGTGTGGACTGAGTGGGGTGTGTGGAGTGTGCGTGGTGTGTGGACAGTGAGTGGTATATGTGTGGAATGTGCATGGGTGTGTGGACTGAGTGGTGTGTGTGGAGTGTGCATGGTGTGTGGACTATGAGTGGTGTATGTGTGGAGTGTGAATGGTGTGTGGACTGAGTGGTGTGTGTGGAG
>NW_006159826.1:1781988-1804460 GCF_000334495.1 Tupaia belangeri chinensis | reverse complement strand
TGCATGGTGTGTGGACTGAGTGGTGTGTGTGAGTGGTATGTGTGGAGTTTGCATGGGTGTGTGGACTGAGTGGTGTGTGTGGAGTGTGCATGGTGTGTGGACTGTGAGTGGTGTCTGTGTGTGGAGTGTGCATGGTGTGTGGACTGTGAGTGGTGTCTGTGTGTGGAGTGTGCATGGTGTGTGGACTGTGAGTGGTGTCTGTGTGTGGAGTGTGCATGGTGTGTGGACTGTGAGTGGTGTCTGTGTGTGGAGTGTGCATGGTGTGTGGACTGTGAGTGGTGTCTGTGTGTGGAGTGTGCATGGTGTGTGGACTGTGAGTGGTGTCTGTGTGTGGAGTGTGCATGGTGTGTGGACTGTGAGTGGTGTCTGTGTGTGGAGTGTGCATGGTGTGTGGACTGTGAGTGGTGTCTGTGTGTGGAGTGTGCATGGTGTGTGGACTGTGAGTGGTGTCTGTGTGTGGAGTGTGCATGGTGTGTGGACTGTGAGTGGTGTCTGTGTGTGGAGTGTGCATGGTGTGTGGACTGTGAGTGGTGTCTGTGTGTGGAGTGTGCATGGTGTGTGGACTGTGAGTGGTGTCTGTGTGTGGAGTGTGCATGGTGTGTGGACTGTGAGTGGTGTCTGTGTGTGGAGTGTGCATGGTGTGTGGACTGTGAGTGGTGTCTGTGTGTGGAGTGTGCATGGTGTGTGGACTGTGAGTGGTGTCTGTGTGTGGAGTGTGCATGGTGTGTGGACTGTGAGTGGTGTCTGTGTGTGGAGTGTGCATGGTGTGTGGACTGTGAGTGGTGTCTGTGTGTGGAGTGTGCATGGTGTGTGGACTGTGAGTGGTGTCTGTGTGTGGAGTGTGCATGGTGTGTGGACTGTGAGTGGTGTCTGTGTGTGGAGTGTGCATGGTGTGTGGACTGTGAGTGGTGTCTGTGTGTGGAGTGTGCATGGTGTGTGGACTGTGAGTGGTGTCTGTGTGTGGAGTGTGCATGGTGTGTGGACTGTGAGTGGTGTCTGTGTGTGGAGTGTGCATGGTGTGTGGACTGTGAGTGGTGTCTGTGTGTGGAGTGTGCATGGTGTGTGGACTGTGAGTGGTGTCTGTGTGTGGAGTGTGCATGGTGTGTGGACTGTGAGTGGTGTCTGTGTGTGGAGTGTGCATGGTGTGTGGACTGTGAGTGGTGTCTGTGTGTGGAGTGTGCATGGTGTGTGGACTGTGAGTGGTGTCTGTGTGTGGAGTGTGCATGGTGTGTGGACTGTGAGTGGTGTGTGTGGAGTGAGCAAGGCCCCTTTGTAAGAGAAGCCTCGGGTCTCAGTCTCTTGCCTCTGTCCCCTTCCTGCTCCGTCCAGCTTGCCCGCCCTGGCCTGGTGCTGCCGCGGTCTTCCCAGCCAGCTGCCCTCCTTCCTCGGCAGTGGTGTCCGGCCTCGTCAGCACACACTCTCTTCGGTTTTGGGAGGTGCCGCACAGACACGCCCTCAGCCTGTAGTTCGGATATCAGGAAGGTTTAGTCTCTGGTTGCTAAAACCCAGTATTCCCCCACACCCTGGAGAACTAGTTCGTGCCCTCGGGGAACTGCGTCTTATTTGGGGACCACTGACCCGAGGCCTCGACTTGTCCTGTTCTTGCTCCTGCTTATGTCCCTGCAGGTTCATGTGCGCTGAATTCTGACCTCCCAGCCAGCATCCAATATAGCTAAGAAAAATGCAAATACGTGTCCCAGCCCAGACTGCTCATGTGGAAACGTAGGAGCACGGACCTGCCAGATCCTCCGACGGCTTCGGAAGGGAGGCCACGTGCTCTGACAGAGCCCGGGCATTGAGAGACACTCAGGGATACCTGGAGCTCCAACGGGGGTCACCCCTTCACCTCGGGACAGGGTCACACACAGCAGGGGATCCCATCTCTCTGCCCGGTTAACCAGGAGTCCTACTGAATCCGCTCCGTCCAGTGCTCCAGGTCAGGCCGCTGCCCCGCTGTGGCTGCTCCACCTGCGGCCAGCTTGTGTGTGTTTAGCCCTCAGCAAGTTACAGAGGCCGGTGGCTCTTGGAGCCCCCTATGCCCATGGCACGGGTGGGTTTCCAAATTGCTCCCCAGGACAGACACGGGGGTCCTGCCATGCTGGGTCCTCTCTAGCAGCAGAGATGACTCTAATGGCTCACAATGCCAGCAGGCCCCACATACTCCTGTGGACAGATCAGTGAAACCAAAGTCATTGGAATTGGCTTCACAGAGCTCTGCACCAGGAAGGGGCTCCTGGAGGCAGAGGGAGCAGCAGCCCACCGCCACTCTGACCCCTTTCCACCGTGGTCGTATCGGAAGTGCCAGAAGAGTGGCAGTCATCGTGTCACATGCCGTACGGACAGGGTGTGAGTGACCTCTGCATTGAAGTGGGGAGCCCAGGCACACACCCGGCGTTTCTCACTGTCTAATCCCATTCAACCTTGGAGCTTCTTTGGGCCCAAGGCAGAGTCTGGGGAGAGGTGTGAGCATGGGTATGGAGGAGGGCCTTCAGCTGTGTGCAGGGGAACTGAGGCCACCTGTCTGGGCCCTTCAGCTGTGTGCAGGGGAACTGAGGCCACCTGTCTGGGCCCTTCAGCTGTGTGCAGGGGAACTGAGGCCACCTGTCTGGGCCGCATGGGGTAACAGCCCTGCTGGGCTGGCGTCTTGGCTCCATTTGCTGCAGATAGGCCAGGACCAGCCGGCCTCAGTGGGCGCGCTCCTCCCCGGCCTGTGCTCCTGAGCATGCCCGGCTGCAGAGGGCCCACAGAGGCCATGAGCTGGAGTTCGGATGGGCCCAGCACGTGGGCACAGCTTGGTGCTCCCACGTGGCCTTGAGAGGGGTCTTCTTGGGAACGAGGACTGTGGGCAGAACACGCTCTCAAACGCGCACCGGGCCTGGAGAAATGACCCCTCTCCCTCGCCCGCTCCTGCTTTCTCCAGCTGAAACCCTGACCTGGGAAGCATCAGCCTTGCTTGCACGTGAAGTGTTTGTTTCCAGACTGACACACAAAGCCCCAGCGTAGAAATTGGAATTTCACACCCGGAGGGCCCACGCGGCTGCCGAGCCCAGCAGGCGGCTTGCACGTCCACCCCCGGTGAGTCATGCGGAGAGGTGCCACCGCGAATTACCGTCAGCAGCTGCTCGTGCGTCAGAGGTCTGTGTGCGAAACCGTTTGCTCGACATCTGTGTCCCTCCCGCCCCAGCAGCAGGCCGCGTTTCTGAGCTGAGCACGTCCCACTCGCCTGGTGAACTCGTCAGCTGAGCGCAGTCCGCTCCGATAGCAGATGTGGGGCGCCCGCCCCGGGGAGGCCACTGGAGGGCTCTTCAGGAGGGCTCTTCCAGGAGGTGGGGGAGAGCGGGACGGCCAGAGACTCAACTTTCATTGAACCACCTACTCTGGGTGCCCAGGCGAGGCCCCTGAAGAGTCCCCAAGCCCCATCCAGAAGGGGCTTCTGTTTCCCATTTACTCTCTTGGGCGCCTCGCTCCGTGCCCTGACCAGAGCAGCAGGGAGTGGGGAAGGGCAGCTGGCTGACCCGGCGGGCCCAGAGGGGAGGCCAGGCCCATGGGCTCACACCCGTGGAGCCCGCCGCTGCCACTGAGGATGGAGGACATGACCGCCTCAGCACAGTGGCTCACCTCCGCCCATGTCGGCCCTTCTGTGGTTCAGGCCTGCAGGTGCACACGCGGTCCCGTGACGGCACACACAGCAGGGTTACGGCGAGCAGCCAGGCCACAACGAGAACACCTGCTTCCCAGGAGCAGCCGGTGGCCCCAGGGTGCCCAGTGCTCACATTCTGCACGTGTTCGCAACGTCCCCTGTAGCCCTCGGCTGTCCCTGAGGGATGTCCGAGTGACTGCAGGGTCCCCAAGGATGGTGCCGCCTCCTTCCAGTTTTCCTTGTCTCGCAGCCTTCTTTGTAAAGCACCTACCCGTGAGGCTCCCATGGGGGGTCGTGTGGCCGTTGCTGTCATTGCAGAAATGCTGTGTTAACACGTGAGCTTGAGGTAAATGGCTGCTGGTCAGCGACATGGCGGGGCCGCATCTTCAGAAGGGTGCAGCAGAATGAGGGTCTTGGCTGTCAACACCTCTCTTGACTCCCGTGGGAGCCGTGAGCCTGCATGGGTGCCTGTCCTGCCCATGGCTTCAGTCCCCACGCCCAAGGGGAGGTGCTGGATGCCACCCCTACCCTGACATGAGCCTGCGGTCCTTGGGGCTTGCACTTCCCAACACCCCCAAACAAGGAAGCAGGCAGACCACAAACCCACCAAGGCTCAGGTGCACCGAGGGTGGCCACAGGGCCCACCTCCCAGTGGCCATGTGCTTGCGTGATTCCCTCCCCTCATGGGTGGGTGGCCAGCAGCTTGGTTCTAACCTATGGAAGACGGCCAGGGAAGGGGCATTCCTCCCTTTGCAGGCCCCGTCACAGCGATGGGCGGAGGCGCGCCCTCGCTTCTCGCAGAGGGAGATGTCTTTGGAGAAGGCCCGGCTCAGGCACCTGTGGACGGCCTCCAGGAGCCGTGCCTGGACTCCTGACCGAGGAACCATGCGATAGCACATACACTCGAGTCGTTTACATTTTTCCGTTCTTTCATGAGCCAGGGTGAGACAGAGACAGAGAGACGGACAGCAGGTGCCCCCAGCAGTTCCCACACTTCAGTACTCTCTCAGCTGTAGGCAGCCCCGGGCCACAGGCACATGTGCACCTGTCCAGGGAGGTCTCCAGACGCCCTCCAGACCTTTCCCGTGGTCAGCAGCACAGAGCACCGGTCTGCCCGGCAGACATGTGGCGTAAAGCCGTGCGGAGCGGTAATGAGCTGCCCTCATAGGGACACGGATGGCAGCGTGGTCTCCTCCTGGTGTCCGGGCCCGGCCTGTCATCTGCGATGGCCCGAGCCGTGCCCATGCAGGAGCCGCGCACCTCTCTGCCCACTGTCAGCTGGGGTCACACTTTCAGATCAAAAGGATGTCACCCAGACCTCTCCCACATGCAGAGTGTGACGTGAGCAGGGTGTCTGCCACTGCAGGGCCTGAGGCCAGAGGACTGGTGACTGTGTCAGCCAGAAAGGGGGTTCAAGGTGGGGTGCCCACAGAGCAGGGAGGGCCCAGCATCTTCCGCAAGCCCTGAAGCAGGGCACAGGACGGGGAGGGGAGTGCAGAGCACACTCAGCTGAGCCGTGGCCGACAGCAGCTGGGGCCGGACAAGGGCCAAGGCTGGCTCTGAGCAGGGACCACAGGGTGTCACTGATGCAAGGAATGAGAGGCCAGGGCCAGGAGGTGGAGGTGGCTGGACTCGGGGAAGACGAGGCTGGTCATGAATGACCTTTGTACCAGGCCGGAGGCCCGGGCATCAGGGGTCCACTGTCAGGAGCTAGAACAAGTATCTTGGGACCCGATCCTGCTAGCGGGAGTCGAGAGACAGTCCTGTCCAGGGGGCAGGCAGAAACAAGGACAACGGTCAGGAAGCTCCAGTGCACTTTGTCACAGCGCAAGTCTAACTGAGAACAGACTGGAAAAGGCTTCCTGGCACGTGGAGCATTTTGCCTCTTGTCCACAACTGTTTACCCTGGCAGCTAGACGCCAGATCGTGGGGACAGAGGAGCCTCACAGGAACAGCTTCTGTAGGCCATGAAACTGCGAGGGCCGCGGAGGACATGCTCCTGACAGCGTGGGCTTCCGGCTGGGGTTGAGGCGCTGGTGCAGGTCCCTCTGCTGCCACTGCCTTGCCTTCCGCGTCCCACCTGCTCTGGTGGGCTGGCTCCCAGCTGTCCCTTCCTGGGGTTTGTGGACTGCCTCTCTGTCTGCGGGTTTCGACCCTGGCACAGCCCCACATGGCTGGAGGGTCATTTCAGCCTGGCCTGGCCCTGCTCAGCTGGCATCTGAGGGGAGCAGAGCTTGTGAGCCTGGGATTCATTCTCCAGTTAAACTTCCAAATATGGTTAAGTTGGTGGGTGATAAAAGAAAAGAAATCCCAACTAATCTTTTTGTGGTACAATTTCAGTTCCTAAAGTCTGTCCCACAGCACCCCGCACGAGCCCTCGCGAGCCTGGTCTGGTGGGCCTGGCCTTAGCTGGGGAGGCTGGGAACTGGAGGCTCAGGTGAAAACCTCGTCTGGCTGTCAGGTAGGACGGGCAAGACCAGGATGGTCTGCAAAGCCCGGGTTTCCCGTTTTGTTCTCTGTACCTGTCCACGCCTCCTGGGAAGCCCCACGGCAAGCAGAGCACCCCGCTCGCTCAGCACCTCACGTGGCATGGTGGCAGAGAGGTGGCATGTCTGACTGTGGGGGTTTGGACGTCCATCCTCCGGCCCTTTCTTCTGTCCCCACACTGCCATTCGGGTGAGCAGCAGTTGTATTCGGATGGAAGCGAATGGGACCCAGGTCAGCTGCCCGCAGCAGGTGCTGCCCATCCCAGAGAGCTGGCCTCCCACGGGGGAGCAGCCACGAGGCACCTGGTGACAGCGCCAGCATGTCAGGGCCACGGGGGTGCTCGAGTGTAGCTCGTGTGGGCATTGCGTGTGACCGTTTCCCGGGGGCGACCCCGCTGGGAACACCTGACACAGGCAGCGTTCGAGTCTCGGCCCCTTCCCCCTGGGACAGGGCTGCTTGGCGGGCAGGGAAGAGCCAGGCACTTACCCTACATGCCGCCTTCACTGCAGGCCGAAGTGTGTGGGCCTGAGAAACGGGGTCGCTGTTGAAAGGCTGTGGGGGGTGGGTCAGGAGAGCTGGGCCGCAGAGTCATCACCACTGGGCTCCCTGGCACCACACCCAGGCGCCAGGACGCTGGGCTAGGGCAGCGCTGGGAACAGGCCCTGCCTGCTCAGCCCCCGCCGGGCCCACGTGGAGGCTGACTCTCGCGTCTCCCAGTCAAGGAAGGTAGCAGTCACCTCGCACTTCGGTCACACACTTCAAAACCACGCCTGGAGAGACTGGCCCTGAGGGATCAAGTGTGTAGCTGGCCAGGGCCCTCTCTCCACAGGTGTCCACAGAGCAGGGAGGGGTTGCAGCGCCAGGTGGCCGAAGCCACCTCATGTTTGAGTCCCCATCAGCAGGGCAGGTTCTTCGCCTTCTGTTCAGCAAATGCAGTTCAGAGCTGGATTTGAACTACCTGGTTTCCCTGTCCGAGGCCTTTGGCAAACTTCCCCCTTAAGGTTGGATTTCTACACTTGGTATCACTCCGAGGTACATTTCCTCAATTTTCCGTGAGTCGGAAGAGTCGTACTCAGCTGTTAGAGGTTGAGACCCAAACCAAACACCTTTTCCTGGCCAGAGCAGGTGTTCCAGACAGCTCTTGCTGGCTTGGCTCTGATGTCAGCTCCCCCGTGTCAGCTCTCATTTTTTATCATTTATTATTGATTTATTACCATACTCAGTGCCCATTTTAAAGGAGAATGCTTTGGTCCCTGTCCACCAGAATCTTATGTTGGTGGGAGGACTCATCCTCACCCAGTTTATAGATGCAGGATCTTGAAACTGTTCAGTTCAAATGTCGGAAACCTTCATTGAAATGGAAAAGAAAATTCAGTACATTCTACTTTTTAGGAGAGGGGAAAACATGAGGAATTAGATGCGTTTTTAACAACTTGTTTAAAAGAAAGCAGCTCTGTCACACTTAGCCTGTCCTGCAGCCACCTGCAGGGAGCGGTGGCACAGTGGGAAATGGGTCCCTATCTGTTCCTTTGGGCTAGCTGAAGGTATGCGACTATCACAAAACGTTTTGGTGACTTTTTCTATAAAAATTAAGGCAGAAGAGTGCACCGAAATATTTTAAATGGGAAAGTCGAAGAGTTTTCTGGGCAGCTCCACCTTTCCAGAAAATTCTAGTGCCCCATCACTTTCCTGTCCCCATGCATTTTGACTTCTGGGATATTTAAGTGCGGGTTGACTTCTGTCTCTTCACCATCAGCTCTCGGCTATGACTCCCAGGAGGGGGACAGAGGGCATCTGTCATCTGCTTAGGTCTTCAGGGTGTCTCTGGTGATGGACAGGATGCTCCAGCCTCCCTCCTGGGCTGGTCAGCTTGGTGCTGGGTCCCCCTCAGAGCTCTCTTCTGAGGTAGGGCGCAGGGTGCAGGGTGCAGTGGGCTCCAGGGCCGGCCAGCTCAGATCACCCTCAGTGATGTGTCAAAGTGACACACTGAGGCAGAGGCAGATGTTCCCGGAGAGCCGAGAAGCCAGGAATGTCCTTGTGCTCATCCCGGTCTGGGGGGTCATGTCCTGTGGAGTACCACGTAGGAAAGTAAACAGTGTTGGGACCAGCAGTTAGTGTAATGGCTGTGACACTGGACTCCCACGTAGTCGACCGCGGTTCGCGTCCCGGACCTGGTGGCTTAGAACTCACGCCGGGCGTGTGTGCGTGCGTGCCCAAGATCCCGAGAGGAGAATGGAGGAGAAGGCATTGTGGCGTGACCATCCCCCCTGGGGGGTGATTTCTCGCTTTCTGTCTCTCTGTCTCTGTCTGTCTGTCTGGCGAGCACACGCGCCCTATAGCAAAAACCTCTAAAAAAAAAAAAAAAGAAAGTAAACAGCATTGACAACACAGACACCATGAAGAGGAGTCTCAGAAAACAGGGACATGTGGACTCTCTCAGAAGGTTCGTCAGTTCACCTCAGATCCGCCTCCTCTAATTCCTATGTAATACTGAGTCAGTTGCTGAAAATCAAACGAATGGGCATGCTGAAGATATCACCCCGTAGGAGACAACTCCGGGGGAAACTTCTAGTAAAACATGCTCAGCTGTGTTTGAATTACGCACTGGTGAAGAGATTCAGACTTTCCATGACTGCAGCAACGATTCCTGTTTGTCTTTAAGGCGGCACACATGCTTCCAAGATTTTGTTTTGTTTTGTTTGTTTTTCCTGCCACGCTAGGATTTGCAAGACAAACATAGTGTATCCTTTAGAAAAATGGGATTTAAAGATCTAGAAGCACAATGCCAAATTTCCACAAAATGTACGACTGCTATTTCTTTCTGATTTTGTGACCATTCTCATGACAGTGAAAATAACCCACGATGCTATCACATTTCTGCTGAGCTAACAACCCTAAGCCACTGCGTATTAAGGAAAGTTGAGGTAGAATGGCAAGCTCCAGTAGGTGAATTTTCTAAAAAAGTTTCAGTTCAAATTCTGGTTCTGGGGACCAGCAGATGGGGTTGAACTCCCATGTAGTCAACATGGTTTGAGTCCTGGACCTGGTGGCTTAAACTCACATTGGGCGCGTGTGCGTGCGTGCCCAAGATCCCGAGAGGAGAATGGAGGAGAAGGGATTGTGGTGTGGCCATCCCCTCTGGGGTGTGATTTATCAATTTCTGTCTCTCTGTCTCTCTCTTTCTGACGAGTACACGCACCCTACAGCAAAAACCCCCCCAAAAAAAAAAAAAAAAATACTGGTTCTGCTGTTACCAGCTCTAACTGGGAAGTCCTTTTCTTCATCTGTCAAATGCTCAAAAGGGGTGCTGTCTCCAAGGTCTTTGCTCTTTAAGGCCGGCTGGCTGACTCAGTGAGGGCAATACCTTACTCAGGGGCCCACAGCACACCAAAGGTTCTTGGAATTTGAAACTTACAAAGATAGGAAAGAAATCAACAGAACATTTAAGGGACAAAAAAAATAGAAAGTCACCTGTTGACGATAGCACGTCTGGGAATATTTGACTGAACTAGCGCATAGTGTACTCATGCTGAGAAAATCCATTTTGTATGCTGTAATGATACACAGTGATTGAACGTAAAAGGGAATAAAAGAAAAGAAAAAAACATAAAATTTTCAAAATTAAGAGAAACAAACAAACAAAAATAAGACAGAAGAAAGATTGCCCTTCCTCCTGTCCCTGGCCTGGCCAGTGATCAATAACTGATTTGCTTGGCCCTGAAAGACGCAGCTGACTGTTGGGTTTCCATTTGCTCCTCTGCCAGGGTCCTCCCTGTGCATACTCCTCTTCCACAGACTCAGGCTAACTGGCATCTCCCTGTGAAGTAGCAGGGAGGGACGATTGTTGCTAAATCCATTATTTCATAATGGGTTGCAAAATGACCCTATTCTTATCCTGTCACTCCTTTATTGTATTCGTTGGACTATATCCTTACAGAGAAACTTCCCCTCAGCCGCTCTCAGGAAAAGTTTGCTCAGGAAGAGTAGGATAGTTGCTTGATTCCCATTACTGGTTTGTAAAATACTAAGTTGATTAACTAGCATCCTCCGAAGTTGACCAATGAATTTTTTCAGAAATATTATTGTAAACTCGCTGATGTAAATATACTTGCTGGATTCCAGTCCACTGCAGATTTCCCTTTCCTGATGTCCACATTGTCTCATCTTTGGGTGATCTTCTGACCCCACCCCAGTGGTTTTTGACAGCTTTCTTGCATTCAGCTATCACAGATGTTCCAGACTCATCCGGTAAGTGCCCTGCTCCAGGCCTAGGCGTAGCCATTTTTCCAGGGAGCCCTTGTTTAATTCAGTGGGAAATGGGATGTAGAGATGGCTGGTCCTTGGAGCATTCAGTGCCATTGGGCGGTCTTTTGTCTAGGGGTTTTCAGTGGAAAAGCCAGTACTTTTTAATTTAGTTTAATTTTTTAAAGATAAAGTACATTGTGAATTCCTTCTGTTGCTTTCAATTTAAATTGAGGGCAAATTCCAGTTTTATTTAAATGAAATAATCTTAGATTTCGTTTTACTGATACTGGACTTAGGATATTCACATTGATGTCACAATGAGATTGATCGATATGTGAGAAATGTACTCACCCGCCCAATGCCAGTTCCTCATTGGCCGAGTACCAGGGGGTGTACAATCTTCCTGATGTCGTCTAAAAATCATTATTCTCTCGTTAGGTATTGAGGCGTAGGGTAAGGACTAGCGCGAAAAAGGCCCACCAAATGTCGTGAGTAGGCAGAAGAGCTGGAAAGATAAAAACAGGGTAAAGGGCTGGAGGCCAGCCGCCATCTTGAGTAGTCCTTTCTCAAGGGTGACTTGTCCTCTTTGGGTTTTGTTTGTTCAGGAACTTTTTGGGAATGTGTGCTTTCTGGGGTTGTTACATCTGCAAGTTGGTTAACACTTGAGTTAAACTATTTTTAAAAATGAATCACTTAAGGCTATCTTTTTACACTATAGACTTTGAAGTTTGGGAATTAATGTTATACTTGCTTAACGAAAGACTTTGCAAGTTTTATTTCCTTTTTAGGATCTAGAATAATTGACATGGTAGTGGGACTATCTGGTCTTTAAAGGCTTGATAGAATTGCCTCATAAAATCACCTGGGCCCGGTGCTTTTGAGAGGAACACTTTGCTTCTGTGGTAGTGGCTAGGTTAGTCTTTCTCTTTCTACTGGGGTCAGTTTTGGTATATTGTACTTTTACAGAAAATTGCTTTAGTTTTTTCTCCCAGGTTTTAAAATGTATTTGCATGGCATTGTAACTGTAATAGTTGCAGTTTCCCCCTCTTTTTTCCCCCTCAGTTGGACTGCCTGCTGAGTTGTCTATTTTGTTGAATGCTTTTTCTTTGTAGGAATGGCATTTGATTTCACCAGACTCGGGAGAACAAAACAGCAAAATGTCAGAAGCTCCTCTTCAGTGAGTGTTGAATTTCTTTTTTTTTTTTTTAGAGGTTTTTTCTATAGGGCACATGCGCTCACCAGACAGACAGAGAGAGACAGAGAGACAGAAAGCGAGAAATCGCCCCCAGGGCAGGGGTGGCCATGCTGCAATCCCTTCTCTTCCATTCTCCTCGTGGGATCTTGGGCACGCACGCACACTCGCCTGGCATGAGTTTTAAGCCACCGGATGCGGGACACGAACCGCGGTCGACTACATGGGAGTCCAACGACATAGCCATTACGCTAACTGCTGGTCCCGAGTGTTGAATTTCTAAAAGAATGGATTCTCAGGCTTATTTATTCACGCCACTGCTTTGTCCTCTTCACTCACTCTTGGATTTCTGCTTTCATCATCATCAATTTCTTTGCCCTGGCTTCATTTTGATTTACTTTAGTTTCCTTTTATAACTTTTTGGGTTGGGCATTTACTTCATTTTTATTGATTTGTAAATCAATAAAATATACATTTTCCTTTGATAACTGTTTTAGCTATATAACATAGATTCAGATACGTCATGTTTTCATTATTGTTATTCTTGAGAAAATTGACAATACTGGGTAGTGCTTCTGTCTGAGGCAAGAATTTTAAAATAGTATTTATGATTTTTTTTCTAGATAGAAATACCTTTTTGTTTATTTAGTTTTAAAATTTATTTTAAAAATTTTTTACATTCAATCACTGTGTATTTTTACAGCATACTGAAGGAATCTTTTCATCATGAATACACTGTGTATTGGTTCAGTCAATTACCATACACATTATCATCAACAGATAGCGTTCTATTTTTGTGACCCTTAAGCGTTTCACCTTTTTTCCCCCCTTGATTCCCTCCCCTCACCCTCGCCCACTTCCCACCCTCCTCCCACACTGTCTTTGGTATTACCGTTGTTCTCCTGCTTTTATACCTTCCAGTCTTTTAGTTTCTGCCATAGAGTGGGAGATTTCCTGCTAAGTGAAGCAAGCCAACTATGAAAGAGAGGCATTGTATGTCCCCACTCAGCATACACCAAGTGTCGGCATTTTATGATCTTTTTATTTTTAAATTTTGATTTTAATTTCTAGTTTTAGTGATTGTGGTCAGAGAAGGCCTCTTTGTATTATTTCTGTTCTTTGGGATGTATTGAGGTTTTTTTTTTTTTTAAACATTCTATGTGTACTTAAAAATAATGTATATTCTAAAATATTGGGATTCAAAGTTCTACATGTCTGAAATGTGCTAGCTATGCTGTTTAGGTCATCTATACTACACTCTTTTCTTCTACTTGGCTTACCTTTCATCGAGAAGTGTTTTACATTCTCCTGTAATGGTGTCTGCTTCTCTCTTCTTCCGTCTCAAGTTTGGGTTTATGTTGTTAGTGAGTGCATCTTCACTAAGACTGTAGACTTCCTTGGACCCAAAAGCCTACTTAGCAGCACATACTCTCACCACCCGGGGAGGATGGGCAGCTTCTAAGTGGGCCCTGCCCCAGAATAGCCATCCCACCGGCCTCTAGTGAGTGCCTTGGGTTTCCCTTTAGAAGATCTATTTGTTTTAGTCTCTCTGCTGTCCCCTGCCACAGAGAAGTGAGCCTTCCAGGGGGATTTAGTCACTTGCAGTGACACTGATTTATCAGCCGCTCCCTGGTGACAAGGGACCAAAGCTGAATCTCACTCTGGGCGGGAGGAGGGCCAGTGGAGCATTAGCAGTTTGGAGAGGGGCTAATGGAGCAGGAACAGGTCTAGCCGGAGAGCCGGGCATGGGCAGCGGCCTGTTCCTCAGGCTGCGGAGGCTGCCTACTGCGGACCCACTGTGGGAAGGCTCCTGGGTCGGCGTCAGGTCCTGGCAGCCCGGCAGTACCCTGCAGACGTCCCGCAGCCCGAGCTGTACAGAGCTGCTGCTCACAGCCGTGAGGTGCTCTGACTGCGCAGGCTGGTCTCACCCTTCCGCTCGGCTTGGGGCGAACACGCACCTTCCGCCAAGGAAACTAGACTTCTTTCTTACTGAAATATGTGTAGGAGAGTCACCTTCAGGTAATCACCCCAGGGTTCACTTCCCTTCCATCCTGCTTTGTTTCATGAACACATGCACACGCGCGCACGTGCACACACACACACACACACACACACACACACACACGGTGAGTCATGCTCAGCTTTCCGACAGTCAAGGAAGAGAAAATAAACAGATGCCTCAGTGGACAGAGAAACTGGTATTGCTTTAATCAAAATTGTGAAGACAAAGGAACAGAAAATCTAATGATCTGAAAAAGCAAAGCTCCGTGGCAGGTAATTCAAAGGTCTTTCCAATCCCCTCCACCTCACCCCATGGAGCACTTACTGAGAGTGGGGGAGGGAGGGACCCAGCAGCTGCCGTGTGATGTCACATGGGAGCGGGAGAGCCCAAGAACCAGGGATTGGGTGTGCCAGGAGATCAGAAAATGCCTGAAAGAGCACACACAGATACGAAAGGGTTAGAGGGCTGAGCGGCAAAGTGTGAAATACCTCTGAGCAGTGAAATTATGGATGATTTGTATTCTCCTTCTTTTATCTGTGTTTCACAGTACACCAATATTGCCTTAGTATTAAAAGAATTTGTACATTATTTAAACAAATGTAGCTCACAGGCCTCATTAGCCCAAGTGGCTGGGCTAGACAACTCGCCCTGGGCATGCCACAGCTCAGGGGGGCACTGGGCTACGGTGCCACTCCAGTGCCACACCATGCCATGCACTGGCTGGGCTCACCACCCTCACCCAAAGTGGAGGAGCCTGGTGGGCCGGAGGAGAGAAGCCTTGGAAATGATCGAAAAAGGATTTTCCGCAGTGAGCCCACGGATGTAGATGTGGCCACGTGGAGGTGAGCCACTGGACGGCACGGAGTGTCCCGGGGCCGTGCAGCCACCACCTCACTCTCATTCCAAAATGTTTCCCTCACAGCGCAGGGAGGCCTGCCCCACTAGGCAGGGTCCCCATCCCCATCCCACAGCCTGGGGACCCTGGGCACCAACCATCTGCCTTCTCTTGCTTTTTCCCCAAAGGGAGACAGTTCTCTTTCCTTTGTGGAGGCGATTTTGGAAAGAACTCTCTCACCCTGTGTAGGCCAACGTCCCACCATTGAGCGAGGGCTGCAGTGGTTCTGGTCAGCCTTCCCAGGGCAGCCTCCTCCGGTGGGGTTTCTGATCATCGGAGGCCAAGACCTGAGGCCAGAGCCGGGAGGCCTGGTCCCGACCCTCGTTCAGGCTGTCCCTATGGCTGCAGCACTGGCTGTCCCTCGGCAGGTGGCCTCTGGATGACCCGCCTTCCAGGGCTACCTGGTGAGCCCGACTCTGGAAAGGAGTCCTGAGCGAGCGTGTGCATGTCCCCGGGCGTGAGTGCCCTGCTGGAACTTGGACAAGACTGACAGCTTGTCGGCGCTGCCATGGCCGCCAGACGGGGCCATTTCCCTTCAGACAGGTTCCGCAGGGTTACAGCCTGCAAGGAGATGAAACCTGTGAGAGACTCTTGAGCTAACCCAATGACTTTGAAGGTGAGGATTCCTGACAGGCCGGCACTTCACTCCAACATGAGCGTCCCCAGTAATTTAACGTCATGGGCTACAAAGGAAGGGGCAGGCCCCCTCATCCCAGCAGGAGTGGAGGTGGTGGGGAAGGGAGGAGAGGAGGGAGGCATGGCAGACTCAGGGTCTGTGAGCCGTGCAGCCTGCAGCCTCCAGTCCAGGTGTGTGTTGGGTGTGCAGCAGGCTCCCCTGAGAGTCCCCTGCATGGCGGCTCCTGGGAGGCAGGCCAGAACCACACTCTCCCTGCTTTAGGGACAGGGTGCTGAGCCTTGGGAAGGCTCCTTGGGGCCCTCCCCAGCCTCCAGGGCTCCCACTTAGTCAGTGCAGAATCTCAGGGGAAACTGCCCATGTGCAGATCCTGGCCCCTGTGCCCCCTTGAGGCCGGCAGAGCCACTGGAGCCTTGCAGGGTCCCTGGAGTCCTCCCGTGCCACGTGGTCTCTCCACCGCCGCGGAGCCTACCATCAATGGAGTAAAGCACAGAGAGGAGGCTAAATCTCCAGTAGAAATGGTCAAGAGGTATTTAATATAGTCCAAAACACTCCTTGATGCGCAAACAAAATGGAATGAGAAGGTCCTCGGGGCCCAGCTCAGCCCTGCTTGCCCCTCTCCCGTCTGTGGGAGCAAAGCCCTCCCCGCCGGGGTCCTGCCTGTGAATTGCCTGTGACCAAGTACACAAGACCCAATAGGACAGACCCAGGCACACATTCCTATGTCAGTGGGGACAGAGTCCGAGCCACATAGGAGCCAGTGGGGACAGACTTTTCACAGCCCTAGACAGGGATTTGCTGGGGAGGACCTGCTGGTGGATTGGCAGGGGGACGGAGAGGGTCCTCGCTGCGCTTTCTTCTTGACCTCCCTTGTTATGAGAGTAGCTTTGCCTACAGGACTACAAACCAGCCCATAGCCTTCAGAGCGGTGTGGACCGTGTGTGGAGTGCATGCCACCAGACCCGTGAGGGCACACTTAGGCGAGGGGCCCGAGCTCACGGCTGGGAGCAGGATGCCTGGAGGAGGCCCTCGTTCTCACGCAGGAAGGCGCTGCTTCCCATTCAGGATGCAAATGTTCCAGTGAGCCTCGTTCCACCCACACGCAAGGGGCCTGAGGAGCGCATGTTTCCAAGTGTCGTTTGATTTGATACTTCATTACCAACGGCGTTTTGTTTCACATGGTTATGTAATCTGCTAACCAGCATGCGCTCAGGCAGCGCAGTCAGAAAGAAAGAATTCGTTGATGAATAGATTTTATTTTTAGCTGAAAAGCTGGTTAAGTAGGAGGCCGCACGGAGGAGGTTAAGGGTAGACAGGAGGCCAAGGGTAGACAGGAGGCCGGCCTCCGCTGCAGACGGAACCCGAGGACGTGAGCAGGAATCTCCCCGGAAGGGCATTATCATTTGCAATGAAGCTCTTTGGTTTTGAGAATCTGGAAGAAACAAGTACACGTTTCCGTCCCTCAGCCTTCAGCCAGCTCAGCCGGAAACTCTGAGTGTTTGCCAGGCCTCTCTGCCGCCCCTGGGCCTCTGAAACCCGATTTTCTGAGTTTCTCATGCGAACTCCTCCCGCTGTCAGGACAGCCTCTGGGCACCAGGGCTCGTGGGCTGCTGGGGTGGGTTCCTACTTCAGGAATGTCCCCTCTGCACAGCCGGCTGCCCGCACTGTCTCTTAAACCTTCAAAGGCTCAGAGCTGAGGTCTCTGCGGAGCCGCCCTCAGCCCCACAGCCCTGCGGAGCCCCGTCCCTGCATGCTGCAGAGTACGAGCCCTTACACTGGGCAGGCTGCCCTGCTCCTGGGAGGTTGTAGCAACTGGAGGGGCATTCAAGGGGCACTTCACACTTCTGATGGTGCCAGGAGGCCTGACCGAGTGGCAGGCCCTCCCACTCTGGGGGGGGACACACTTGCCCCACTCCCCCGTGCTGGTTTAGTCTGGGCTTGGCGTTTCCATATCAGATCCCAGGGGTCGGCCTCTGCTCGCACGGTGCCCAGGGAGCTCCAGCGCCTCCTTGTGCCCTTGCAGTGCGGCCCAGGGAGATGTCCTGCCCTCCGAATACCCGAGTAGGGCTGGAGGTGATGGCATTTACGTGCTAGCCCTCACAGAGGCTCCGACTGCCAGCTCTGGCAGGCTGCTCTGGCCGCTGTGGGTGGGACACTGGGGTGACAGGAAGAGAAGGTGCTGGTCGTGCAGAAGGCTGGGTTGTCCAGGCCTTGGTGCCCCAGAGCTAGAAGTGGGGCCGGCCCAGTATTCCCAGGTCTGAGGCCCAGACTTGACCACAGCAACAGGCAGCCTCTCCTGGATGGTTTCTAACCAGGCGTGCCAACCCCACCCCCGAGCTCTGACTCCTGGAGCTCTTAGAATTGAATTGGGCCATTGTGAGGAAGCCGGGTCTGCCCATCCCGGAAATTAGAACTCAGTGAGGAGTCCAGGCCAGCCGTCCTCCACTGTCCAGCAGTTCAAGGCCTGGCTCTCCTGGACTCACTGGGCCTCATCTTCTGCCACAGCCAACCCACCCTCACAGCTCCTGTGGTCTCTGGGTCCCCTGCCTGCCCCCGGGTCATGTCCATGGCAGCCTCAGACCGTCTTCCCATGGGCTCCCTCCCTGCCCTTCCATCCGCCCCTCGTCCTGTTCTCACCAAGCCTCAGGGAGAACCATCTGGCCTCCCTCTCACGCTCAGGAGGCACGAAATGACACCAGGCTTAAAAATAGCTGGGTCTGGGAACCAGCAGTTAGCGTAATGGCTATGTCGCTGGATTCCCATGTAGTTGACCGCGGTTCGCGTCCCGGATCCGGTGGCTTACAACTCACGCCGGGCGCGTGTGCGTGCGTGCCCAAGATCCCGCGAGAGGAGAATGAGGGAGAAGGGATTGCAGCATGACCATCCCCCCTGGGGGGTGATTTCTCGCTTTCTGTCTCTCTGTCTCTCTCTGTCTGGCGAGCGCACGCGCCCTATAGCGAAAACCTCTCAAAAGAAAAAAAAAAAATAGCTGGGTCTCTGCAGATTCCTAGGACTCAGCCTGATTTTTCTGACCGGACGAGAGGTGTGTTCTGCGGTGCGCGACTGCCAGGGCTCTGGGTCGTTGTGCATTTTGCACCTTGTTTACAAAGTCCGCGCTGCTGCAAGACGGAGATATGCTCCATCTTCAAAGCGCTCTTTTCACTTCTAGGAAGCTGATCTATTTGGAATCGACAGTGGTACTTTGACGAATGCTGTAGGGAGAACGTTGATCTGTTTTCCTTCAATTTTCCAAGCACGATCATTGATAGTCCGTCCTGCCCTGTGAATGGGGAGACAGCACCCTGGGCATCGCCGAGTTCTCACACCCAGGAAGTTCTGTTTCTGCCTCTGCCTTCGGTCCTGCCGGAGCTTCTGTCCCGCACTGCAGTGGCTCCGTTTTAAAACACGTCTTGAGCTGCGGCAGGACGTCCCCCTCTGCTCTCCTTCCGAACAGCCGCGCTGCTGGGACTTGGCTCATCCTCGTCTGTCAGTTGTGGGGAGAACTTGCACATTTTCAGGGAGAAGCTCTCTTGGGGAATTTGGTAGAGAGACCAGGTAACATGTAAATAAATTTGTGGAGGACTGATTTTCTTTTTAGATTTTTTTTTTGCCACAGGATGCTTGTGTTTGCCAAAGAAAAACAGAGAGAGAGGGAAAGTGAGAAATCGCTCCCCAGGGGGAATGGCCGCGCCACAGTCCCTTCCCCTTCATTCTCCTTCTGGGATTTGGGCATGCACACACACACATGCGCGTGCACACACACACGCACACACACACACCTGGCATGTTTTTCAGTTTGCTGGATCCAGGATTTAAACCAGACAGTTGGCCAGGTGGGATCCAGCACCTTAACTCCACACCTCCCGGCTGGCCCGAGTAACTGGGATCCGTCTAGTTTGGCTGTGGTGGACATATTTCCCGTGCCGTTTAGGTTCTGTTTACCAGTATTTCATTTAACACTTTTGAGTCTGTGTTCATAGTTTTTCTTTTCTCTCCTCTTATTTTGCTTTGCTATCACGGGTATGCTTGCTTTATAAAAGATGGGAGTTCTCCTTCCTTTTGTGGTCTTAGGAACATTAAAATAGAAGTCTCAATAAAATTATTGAGACTTCTAAAGAAAATTGTCCATCAAATATAGTTTCGAATATATTTTAGAAATTATCCATTGTTTGTTTATGGCGAGAGGGGACAGACATTTGCTTAAGAGAGAAAAACGGAGCGAGGGAGAGGAGAAAGCGCTCCTCTGGGGAGCGGCCACGCTGCAGCGCCCTCAGCTGTCCCTCCTTCGGGACTCTGGGCACGCACGCACTTGTGCCCTGTGTGTTTCTAGAGCCACCAGGTCCAGAAACCTCATAGTTTGCCGTGTGGGATTTGGCTGCCCGAATCATCAGGCTGCAGAGCCAGTAATTCTTTTCTTTTAAATTTCTCATATAGTTTATTAACACCTTTTTTCCTGCTCAATGAAAATAAAAGATTTTTTTTGAGAGGTTTTTGCTATAGGGCGCGTGTGCTCGCTAGAGAGACACAGAGAGACAGGAAGCAAGAAATCACTCCCCAGGGGGGATGGCCACACCGCAATCCCTTCTCCTCCATTCTCCTCTTGGGATCTTGGGCACGCACGCACATGCGCCCAGTGTGAGTTTAAGCCACTGGGTCCGGGACTCGAACTGTGGTCGACTACATGGGAGTTCAGTGACACAGTCATTATGCTAACTGCTGGGCCCAAAAATAAAATATTTTTTTAGGGAGTTTTTTTTTTTTTTTTGTATAAGTTGCGTGTGCTTGCCAGAGAGACAGAGAGGCAGAAAGTAAGAAATCACCCCTCGAGAGGAAGGCCACGCTGCAATCCCTTCTCCTCCATTTTCCTCTCGGGATCTTGGGCAAACACGCACATGTGCCAGTGTGAGTTTTAAGCCACCGGGTCCAGGATTTGAGCCACCGTTGACTACGTGGGAGTCCAATGATGTTATCATTACACCATCTGCTGGTCCCAAGATGCCATTTCTAATTAGTCCTTTGTCAAAAAATCAACTTTCAACTCTTTTTGTTTCTCCCAATTGCTTCATGGTTTTTTTTTTTTTTTTCTATTTCAATCATTTGAAATTTATTGTTTATTTCTTTTGACTTTCTTTGGTTGTGTACTTATTTACTTGTCAAATTTCTTAATTGAAAATTTATCTCAGTATCTTGAAGTCTTGTTTTTCTGCTGTGTATGTTCATGGTTTTAAGGTCCCATCACAGACCCTTTGTCTATATTCCGCAAGTTTCTACGCGTAGCTCTCCAGCTGTCTGCTTCTCCGTGTTTGTCATTTCCATTACAACCCTTTCCAGAACCATGAATTATGTAACAGCGTTATTTAGTTTCCCACTATATGGGTGCATTTCAGCTGACTTAAAATTTTATTTCTCAGTTCTTTGTAGACCATATGTTTTCAAATCCCTGGAATTTTTTAAGACTTCCTTTGTGATCCACAATATATGTGACCAATTTAAAAACATATTTTATGTATGTTTGAAAAGAATGTGTAGTCCATGTTGTGGGATCCTGGGAGACACACACACATATGTGAGTGTAACTGTGTGTGCGTGTATATATATCTTCTATTCTTCCTAATATTTTGAAAGCTTTAATTGATCTGTTAGCAAGAGAGATGTTCCCTGACAGACCCTCACTCTGTGAGCCCCCAGCGTCCTAGCAGGCCAGGCCTGTGGGTACACGCATCTGGTATGCACAGGTCACCCGGGAACCAGCCCTGGTCTCCCTCCTGGCTTCCAGCACTGCGGAGCCCTGCACCCCTGCCCTGCTGCTGCAGCCGGGCCTTTTGGTGCCTTGTAAGCCAGCACTTCACACTGAAAGAGATTCCTTGCAGACGATTTTTAAACTTCAAAATGTCCCTCATTCATACGGAAAATAGTATCGAACAACTTATCAAACTACAGCCAACTCTCCGATGATCAGAGCGAGTAGAGACATTAAGGCTGAGGAACGCCTGGTTTGCCTGAGAGGTTATTTGGAATCCGTCAGGCCCTCCTGGAAACAGCGCCTCGGGGTGTGGGGGGGAGGCTCTGAGGACCTGGAGCCCAGCCGGGGGCACCCTGCTCTCTCCCTGCACAAGCCACCCCACAGAGATCCTGAGAGCAGACTCCCAGCATGCTCACGCAGAAGATCCTCCTGCGAGGAGCAAAGTGAAGACACATGTTCTGTCTTTGTTCAAAGCGGGAACACAGGAGCTCGGCCTAATCTGCGTCATTTCTGTTTCTTTTAGCAACGTCCTCTGTGGGAAACTAGTGTGTCAGAGATGGCCCAGGGTGCTCCTCTGGCCCTGGCCCAGGGGTCGGGGAGATGACCCAGTCCTGGAAGCACCACCAGGAATCGGAGCCACAGGGCTCTCTGCTCACCAGCTGTGCGACTTTTAGAAATTCCTTCATCTCTGTCAGTCTCTTATCTGTCAAACCAAGACATTATTTCAGAGCATCCGCTGGGGTCTCCGTATCTCCAAAATGCTGGGATTTTAGATCATCGTCTCACAGGGACGAGACGTCGGCGACAGGCGCTCCTGTGCCCCGCCTACTACTCTCTCACCACTGTTTCCTCCTCGAATTTGCAAATGGATTCAATTTTCTTTCCACAGTCTTTCTTTCACAAAAGCGGTCTGACTCACCAGCTAGCATAAGTTTATTTGAAATGTTTTTGAGAAGGGAAATAAGTTCAAAGAATCGTTTGATAGGAAATGGAACCAGAAGTCAGTTGCATATGGAGGTTGAAAATAAATGTTTAAGCTACAATGTATGACCAATTTTCGTTCTACTCAATGTTTCTTAAAGGAAAAAAAGATACTTCAGAGTAAAAGCCTTTGAGCTCTCCACATTTGGTTGCTGCATTTTTATTTAATTAATAACTGTCTTTGACCATTTTTCATCTGGCGAAGCAGCCCGACCAGGAAATGATCAGGAAAACATTACTCGACATATTGCCAATAAATTACAACATGGCACCTGAAGACATCTGAGTCGGGCTGGGCCTTGATCTTTTCATGGACCATTAGGAGTAATTTCCACAAGGTTCTTGCAGGTGGAGGAAAAAGCTGGAAATGCTGAAAATGTGAGTCTAACCAAGAAGGCCGAGCAAGGAATTAGTTATGCTCGCAGTGAACTAGAACTGCCTTTCTCCACCATGAATCAAGTTGAACTTCCTCATCATGAGGCGATCCCGGGAGCTGACGTCCCTGGCCACCGAGCCCCCTCTGACACAAAGACAGCCCATGGTGGTGGAGCTCTGGGCCTCCGTGCCAGACTTTAGGGCCTCGGGGCTGTTTGTGGGCAGTGTGGCTGGCAGCCAGTCCTGGCCTGATGTTGGGGCCCGCAGTCCGTGCGTAT
>NW_006159826.1:1775301-1781913 GCF_000334495.1 Tupaia belangeri chinensis | reverse complement strand
GCGGCCAGCCAGTCCTGGCCTGATGTTGCGCCCTGCAGTCTGTGCGTATCCGAGCAGTGGGTCCCACACCCAGGAGTAGGTGGTTCTACGGCACTATCGCTTGTAAGAAGGGAAAAGGATCTTCGAGAGGCCAGAGACAGGAATTCAGGCTAAACCATGAGGGATTTCATACACGGGAGAGGCTCTGCTGGAGGAGACCACTGGGCAAAGGGTGAGGGCTGCTCGTGTGAGTAGAGGGCATCTCTGGCTGACCGCCAGCAAGCAGCCAGGGACTCAGTCACACAGCCACAGGAACTGAGTCCTGCCAACCCCCTGGGCGAGCACGGTGTGGCTTTTTCCCCAGTCGAGCCTCCAGATGAGGGCCCGGCCCAGGTGACACCTTGATTTCGGCCTTTGCGAGCCTGTGAGGAGAACCCAGTTACTCCACACCCAGACTTCTCCCCGCACACCGCAAGTTAATACGGTGGGCGTTTTAGGCGGCCAGGCTTGTGGTGGTGTGCCATGCAGCCGTGAAAGCTGGGTAGCGCCGAGTGGGACCAGTAAATGAGCGAGTGATTTTAGAGATGGGAGCTGCGTCTCCACATCCAGGTGTCGTCCCTTCCTGGGGGCTCAGGCTCCTCAGGTTGAGCGGCCCCTTGCAACATTCACCCCGACATCTCAGTCCTCTCTGTATTGTGAAGATGGGGCTGGGTGTCCTCCGGAAAGATGGCAGCTCTGTTGCCCTGAGCTCTGCGAATGCCTGGTAGCATTCCATCAAGTCACTTACATAGGGACCGCAGACACTGCTTTTGTTTATTTATCTTACACTCAGCAACTTTGCTGAATTCGCATATTGATAATTGCAGTTGAGAATTGGAATAGTATTCCCTAAATGTACAATCAGCTGTCTGCAAATAATGACAATTTAATTTCCCTGCAATAATGACAGTTTTAATTCCCATTCTACATATCGTCAGTTCCCTGGATTATTCTCAACAGAATACACCCTCGGCTTATTTATGTGCTGGAACTCCGATCTGCCGCATCACGCTGAATGAGAGCGGTGGTGGCGGGCATCCTTAGCTCTCCCGTTTGCATCACTTCACCGTTAGCTGCTGTTTGGTATGGTTTTTTGCAGATGCTGTTTAAGGAAAGCCTCCGCTGTTACCATTGCTGTTTGCTATGCATGTTCATCATGAATTGGTATTAAAGTTTCAAATAGTTCTTTTATTTGTGAAGGCATGTATCTCTGGTATATGCACATGTGTGTGTGGTATTTTGTTTCACTTTATTTTAAATGAGGTCTAACTGTCTCATCCTCCCACCTCAGTTTCCCAAGTAGCTGAGACTGCAGGTGCATGCAACTCTGCCCAGCTCGGAATACTTTGGGCGAGACCTCTCGGGGGCCTCAGCTTGCGGAGCAGCAGCGATGCCCCACGCACTGCTAAAGGGTCCACCAGACAGTCTCCTTCACTGTACGTGCGGAGTTGCCAACCTGGTGATTTGGGGAGGAAGCTGGCTTTGTCATGAAGTATTTTCATTTTCACGTATTAATGGATTCTATTTAATAACATTTTGTTTGGAATTTTGATCAAATTAAAGTTTGTTTTTAAATAAAAATGCTTTGTAAACGGTGTGGATTTCCACTGGGAGGCATGGAATTTCTGGCTGTCCTCTATCTGAGATGTTAGCAAGCCGAGGGATGGTTGTCTGGTCATCACTCAGATGAGACCAGGCACATTCTACAGCCTGAGATGGTCATTACTTCAATGTTTTTTTCTCTTTTGTGTGCAAAGTTTTGACATTCCATTTCTATTATTCGGTCCTCCATGGTCAGTGTGAATACTTCTATGAAGAAAGTGTCTCCTTTTCACATTTTTACCCTGAAGTACAATTCATACAGAAAGACAGAATATGGACATTATTGGGTTTTTAATTTATTTATCAACTTTCTACTTATCGTTTTATTGATGGATGATGGACTGAGCTTCAATGCCATGCCACGATCCTTCTCACAGCCTTCTAGCCGGCCAGGATCATGAGCCCTGGCTGACCCAGGATCCAGACTCCGGGCCTTCCCACAGGCCTCCAGTAGCACGCAGCAGCGCCTGTGCACCGGCAGTGCACCAGGGCTGACCTCATCCTCCAGCGTCCTAGTGAGCTGCCTCCCAGCATCTTGTCCATGATAAAAGCATAGATGCGAACACACTCGACGAGCCTCGGTCCATTGCAGCTGCCTCCGGGTCGGCTCGTCCTTGGGTAAGAGTAGCCTTGTAATGCCAAAGACTGCGGGACAAACCGCCATCTCACTCATTACGCCCTTGACAGATTCTAGTCATACTTGACAGGTTTTTGCTTTTGGCATAACAGAACGTTCTCAGACCATCTCTCCTCCTTGCGCTAGACCTGGATCAACCATTTCTCCAAGGAGTTATGGTTCCTTAGAGGGAGATGGTACATGTGAGCCCAAATCCAGGCTTTAGGGCATTTCTTATTACTGGGTTTTCCTCATCGCCTGGTCTTTGCAAAGGACAGAGCTAGGAAACAGGAAAGTTTTTAAAAGACAAAATATTTCTTGAGGGACCAGTAGGTGGCATAATGGTTATGTTGCTAGACTCCCACATAGTCGACTGAGGTTCAAGTCCTGGACCCGGTGACTTAAAACTCACGTCGTGTGTGTGTGTGTGTGTGTGTGTGTGTGTGTGTCTGTGTGTCCCCAAGATCCTGAGAGGAGAATAGAGGAGAAGGGATTGCAGCATGGCCATTGTCCCTGTGGAGTGATTTCTCGCTTTCTGTTTCTCTCTCTACAATGAGAGAGAAAGCTTTATGGCAACAAACAAACAAACAAATCTCTTAAAAAATTCTTGAGTCTAATAATTTTATTTGTAACTCAAACTTAGTGGATTATTTTTTCAAAACTTGAATAATTTGTACATACCTCCTTTCTCCAAAGCCTAAAACCCTGGTACTTCATGCCAGCAACGTAATTAATTATTTGCCTTATTTTACAGTATTTGCACAACCTCAGGACAATAATACTGATGTTAATTATTGGCAATAC
Source organism: Tupaia belangeri chinensis (assembly GCF_000334495.1). Taxonomy (NCBI): domain Eukaryota; kingdom Metazoa; phylum Chordata; class Mammalia; order Scandentia; family Tupaiidae; genus Tupaia; species Tupaia belangeri. The sequence goes on along the minus strand of NW_006159826.1, from coordinate 1,778,873 downwards.
AATTACTAAAAACAGCTTGACGTGTGTGCGTGCGTGCGTGCGTGCACATGTGCACGCGAGGGACGGGTGGTCAAATCATTGTGTTTACAAGTCACACCCCATGGCTGCTTTCTGTCCTCTTTGTCACCAATTTGATGCACATCCAGGTTCATTTGCTTCATTTTGTTTTTTTATTTGTAGGAACTAATTCTTCTTTCTCTTCTTCTCCTCACGTGCCCACTGGAAAGAGACAGAGAGAGACAAAGTGAGAAACCACCCCCCTGGAGGGGCGGTCATGCCGTATTCTCCATTCTTTTGGAATTCTGGTCATGCACATACATGTGCTTGGTGTGTTTTTCAAGCCGTCAGGTCCGGGATTTTAACCACGCAGCTGGTCACGTGGGATCCAGTTGTCTTAACCTCCACGCCACCTGCTGGCCCTGGGAGTCTCTTCTCAGTGAGCTTTTGTATTACTGTTATCTCCATGATCTTAAGTCGGAGCTGTAAGACGGTGTTATATTCCTGTCCTCTTCTCCCACCCACTGGTAATTTTTAAAGATTAATTTAATTTATTTATTATTACTTCAATCTGATCAGAGAGAGAAAAAGTGAGAAAGCAAGGCACCAGGTTTGGGATTGGAACCATGGTCAGCCATGTGGGAGTTCAGCACCTTAACCACCATGCCGCCTGCCAGCTCCTCCCACAGGCGATTTTGTGAAAATTGCGTTTTAGCCTTTCATTTCAAAATATTGGTAAATACTCGTCTATGTTTGTACTCTCCCATTTTTCCCCATACAGGATAATAGACCATCTGAGACACCACACTTACCCGTCTTCGTTTTTGTCTCCAGAATTAGTCTTCGCTGCTCTTTGTAGTTGTAGAGCCCTCCACTGGGGAGAGCCCCCACCGTTGTTCAGCCGGCCCCCTCTGATAGGCCTTAGGTGCTCCCCGTCTGTCCTCCGACAGCGTCCCAGCGGTGGTGCTGTGCACGCACGTCTGCGTACGCACGTACGGTGTGTCTTCTGGATGCGGAGTGGGAGTGGAGCAGCTGGTCAAAGGTTAGGTGGGTGAGCAGTTTCCTAGGTATGTTGAATTCCTCTGCAGAGAATTCGTACTTTGCATGGTCATCTCCAAGGCACGAGGGTGCTTATTTCTCCACAGTCTTTCCAAAATATTTCATCATAATTTGGGAAATCCAGTACATTTCCAAATTCAACAATTTGATCACCATGCTTTGAAAAAAGTCTGGGACATTTGATTAAACACGGCCCTAGCCTCTCACTATACAAATACCTTGCTACTGGAAGAGACAGTCATAGAGGTTAAAGGCTAATTAACAGGAAAGGGACTTGGGGTCGGCAGGCGATGTAGCGGGTATGGAACTGGGCTCTCACCTGGTCGACTGTGGTTCAAGTCCCATGATTTTCAAGCCGCCAGGCATGTGTGCATGTGTGCCCAAAATCCCAGGAGGGGAATGGAGGAGGAGGGATTGTGGTGTGGCCACCCTCCCTGAGGGGTGATTCCCACTTTCCCTCTCATAGTCTTTCTCTCTAGTGCAAATGTCCTAGGGATTAAACCAAAAATAAAATAAAATAAAATAAAATAAAAGGACTCAACACACACACACATATAAAAATACCTCAACGATGAAAAGTGTTTCTTAACCCCCTGGCGGCGTGGCACTCCCGACAACTCGCTGCTCGTTTGGCGACTCCTTGTCAGTTCCCCCAGATCCTGACTTACTTGTGACCCTGTGCAGCCTCCACTTACACCTGCTTGGCACAGCGGCCTGGGGGCCTAACCTTCTCCCATGCAGGGCCATAATTCCCCCTTCACTGGGGAACCCGGACTCACACCTTCTGGTCTTCCCACTGTCCCAGCATGGCCCTGTATCTGCTTCTGCACCTCATCCCTTCTCCACCGCCGGCCCCTGAGCGGTGAGGGCACCGGGCAGCGAACTCGGGGGCTCCTAGTCAAGGGTGCAGCCCAGCAGACTGCTTCACCCCTGCCTGCGGTTCTGGTTCCGCCGGTGCGGCTTTAATTCGTGCTGTAGCCCGCTTCGCCCGTTCGTCATGGCCACGTTCAACGTTTTTGCTTTAAACTCTATTTACTTGTGTTTTTCTTTACGCTTATTTTCAGTATCAATTTAAGGTTATAAAATGAATTCATTTCAAAGAATTTTTGGAAAATAAGTGTAAGTACAAAATTATAGAAAAAATTCATATGAGCACAGTGCCCACATGTGGTATTTAACACCATGGCGTGTTTACTTCTGAGCGTTTTCTGTGCTTTCAAACATAATTGAGATCATTGTGCATGTGTGCATTTTTGTCCTTTTTTCCTATTTATTGCTCTTTCAGAGAACACATGCTTTTATTTATATTCACTTTCATAATTTCTTAATTTATCTTTTGTTCCTTTTTATTTCCTTCTTATATTTTTAATTAGAAATATTTTATCTCCTCTCTGTATTAGTTGAATACAATACAAATTAGATCATTTGTTGATTATTTTTATTCAAAATGGAATTTCAGAGATTGAGTTGCTTTACCCCGAAGTAATAGATTTTTCAGGGAACAGAGCGGGGCAAGCCCGCCGGTCCCTCGCACGGAAAACAGCTGGTAGTGGCTTTTGGTTCTTTTTATGTTTATGCGCCGTTTTCCATGACTTCTGATTTCACCCAACTACACTTTACGGACATTTTCTACAGCAGTATATGCACTGCTTTTATTTTTCAAAATTTTCATTTGTTTATTTTTATGGAGGGTGTGTGAGAGAGGACGGGTGTGCGTGTGCACGAGGCTTCCTGGCGGGGCAGTCACACCGCGGCCTCGTCCCTCCCTCCACTTCCCCACTCCGTCAGGCTTTCGGGCATGCCTGCAAACGTTCCCAGCTTGTTTCTCGAGCCTGCAGGGCTGGGGCCATGGCTGGCCAAGGAGCTCCGGCCCCCGGCACACAGTAGCTAACCACCATGCCAGCTGCACACGCTGCTGTGAGCCACGCGTTGTCCACACACTGCGGGTTAATCAAATCCTCTTTCAGGCGGCTGCTCGGCTTCAATTCCAACACTTCCTTCTTAGAAACCTTGCTTGTCATGAACACTTTGAAGGTTCATGCTTTTGAACAGAGCTTACACTTGGAGAAGAGATGTATTACATTCCTAGAAGCAGAACTCGTGGGTAGAGGTCCTGCCTAGTTCTGGGGCTTCTGCTGCCCGCATGGACTGTCAGTCTGCAGGACGGTTTTCACTTTCAGACTTCAAGATAGTATTTCTGTCTTTTCTCATTTTCACCAGGAAGGAACATAAAATTTAACAGGCCTTTTCCTTTTGATAGAAAACATGGCGTTTTTCTTTAATTACTAATGAGACGAAACGTCCCGATTTGCGGAGTAAGTGTGTGCGTATTCTTGGCGCACTTAGACGGCTGCTTCTTGGTTCGAACGGCCTTTGTGTATGGAGGCCGTGAACCGTGTGGCTCACACGTGGCACACGTTCCCTTCCGTCTTTGCCCTTTGTAGTCCATTGATGTGTAGCAGGGCTCATGTTGCAGAGGTGCGTTCATCAGTTCTCTTCACAGTTTCGCTCGGAGC
>NW_006159826.1:1770860-1775273 GCF_000334495.1 Tupaia belangeri chinensis | reverse complement strand
TAAGTATTCAGCTATTATTTCTTTTAGGACTTTCATGATTTTATTTTGCTTTAAGTTTTAATATTTTAATCATAATTAAAATTATTTTAGTGGCAGGCCAGCCAATGGCACGGTGGTTAAAGTGGCTAGATCCCACGTGACAGATGGTATGGTTTGAGTCCCAGATCTGGTGGCCTGAAAAACACAGCAGACGGGGGAACCAGCAGTTAGCGTAATGGCTATGTCCCTGGACTCCCACGTAGTCGACCGCGGTTCGTGTCCCGGACCTGGTGGCTTAAAACTCACGCCGGGTGCGTGTGCGTGTGTGCCCAAGATCCCGAGAGGAGAATGGAGGAGAAGGGATTGCGGCGTGACCATCCCCCCTGGGGGCTGATTTCTCGCTTTCTGTCTCTATGTCTCTGTCTGTCTGGCGAGCGCATGCGCCCTACAGTGAAAATCTCTCCAAAAGAAAAAAGAAAAAACACAGCAGACGGGTGTGCCCAAAGTCCCCAGAGCAGAATGGAGGAGAAGGGAGTGCAGGACGGCCATGCCCCTCCGGGGGTGGGGTGCTCTCTCACTTCCCCCCTTTCTGTCTCTCTGGTGAGCACATAAGCCCGATAGCAAATTATGTGTGTGTGTGTGTGTGTGTGTGTGTGTGTGTGTATATGCATATGTGTATGTATATACGTAACTTTATGGAAGCTAAGTAGGATTAATGACAAACCACCTGGGCTGGGAGCGCCCCTCGAGGTCAGAGGTTGACGTGATGGCCTTCAATCTCAGAAGACATTCTCTGTAGCCAGGAGGAGCTCACCTCTCCATTTTCACTGGCTCCTCACAGGTCAGCCTGGAGACTGGGTCTGTGGAATTCAGGGTGAGTTTCGGGCCTTGCAGTCAGAGGTCAGGCTGTGCAGACCTGCAAAGGGCCTACCCTCTCTGCTCAGGTGCACCTGAACCCCGGCCCCAGCGCACGTGCTCCCATTCCGTGTAGCTCTGGACTCCCATAGCCCTTGACTGGAGGCCAGTCTCTGGCTGGGCTGGGCAGGGCAGGGCTGGGGATGGCAGCACAAGCACGGGTCTGTTTCTGCAAGCTTTGTTGACAGCTTATTGGGAAAGAAATGGTTTTAAAATGGAGATAGCCAGCGGCGTCTGCTGCCGTGCTCTCACTGAGGTGTGTGTGTGTGTGTGCGCGCGTATGTGTGTGCGCGTGTGCGTTCGTCTCTGTGTCTGTGTAGGACAGAAAGAGGCTTGTGTCTGGGCCCTTAGTCCGTTCTGGGGCTTGGCCATTCACAGCCAAAGGCAGTCCCTCGTGCCATCCAGCTCCTGCGTAAAGTAAGGTCCACAGTGGGCCCCACCTGCCCAGACAGCACCACGGGGCAAGAGGGCAGGGCACAGCCTACGGGTTTCCAGAAGAACGTCTTCCCAACTGTGGCAGGGCGGAGCCCTCAGCCTCACTTGTTTGCTTTCAGAGAATAAAGGCTTTTCGTTGGTGTCACCAGTCTCATTCATGATCTAATTTTGTAGTGAAAGAATAGAGATTTCATTAACTCATAAGCGCTGGGGGAAACGCCCATGGCACAGTGCTGGGGACACATGTTCACTTGGAGAGCATGCGTGGCCGCACCACGGCTTCCAACAGCGTGGGAGCCAGACGCTCCTCACACAGCCCTTACCAGTCAGCGGTGGCCCTCCCCCGCCGCACCCACTGCCAGGTACACGCACCGATGGCCCACTTGCTGCCACGGAGCCCTGGGTCTAGGACCCACCCGCCAGGCCCCTGAGTGGGCTCTGGCCACCGGAGTGGGCGTCCTTCCTTCTCTGCTCGCTGCCTGCTTCCTGCTGTGGCCCCAGCTCCCTCCCGCCGAGCCCTCTGTTGTACCCTGCCCCCATCCCTGGCCTCAGCGAAGACGCAGGGCGTGAGGAGGGCCACTGCGATGGGATCCGGGTCTGGCTCTGGCCCTGTGAGCCCGATGGAGGCCTTGCTTAAACCTTGGCTCTTTATTGGGTAGTAAATATACACCCTCCCGGGGAGTGGGTAAGGTGGGACGCGGGCTTCTTCTGCTTTTATTTACTTTTTCGGTATATGTGTTTATTGAGAATGGGATAGGAGAGACAGGTCCCCCCACAAGGCCTCACTATGTTGTCATACCCCAGCCAGCCCTGCGGCCAGCAGGTGTGTTCAGGTGGGCCTGGGATTCGAACCAGAGGTCTTCCCACAAGGCTCCAGTATCGTGCGGTGCTGCCTGACCTCCGGCGCCACCGTGGCTGGGCCTGCGGGATTCCTTTACCTCTGGAAGGGCTCAAGGTCACATCGCAGCAAGCGGGAAGCCAGGCCTGCCCTGCCTCACTGACACCTCCCGCCCTCCTGCGGCCCCTAGCTGTCCCCCTGTGGTCCCTCTCCCTCCCCTTTCCCCTGACAGGAGCGGTTTCCTGTGAGAAGCACCTGGTCTCCAAGCCTCTGTGACCACCACCTCCTGCCTGCCCTTCCCCTGCTAGCCCGGGTGGAAGTCATTTCTTCCCTTAATAAGCTGTGATACTGCTGGGTGCTTTGAAAGCACAAGAAGGAAATATTTAAAACATTTAAATAATTTTGGAGTGGGGGAGGGTTAGTGCCCAACTAAAGAAAGAAAAAATGCGAAATCGAAGTTTAAAAATGTGAATTAGGAAGGAGGTGTTCAGTGTTCGGGCTCCTCCGCTCCAGGACTCTGTAAGCACCACCCTCCGGCTCCTCATCCAGAACTCCAAGTTCTGTAAAGGGCAAAACTGTCCCTTCTGGAAGCTCACTCCGTGCTGTGGAGTTGGCTGACGGGCTGCAGACTGCGCGGAGGAGGCATGCGCACAGGGAGTGACGACGAGAAAATAAAGGGAAGGTGAGACCGGGCAGTAGAGGGGACAGCTGTGTCCACCTGATGTCCCCAGGAGGAGCCAGGAGCAATGGGACAGGAGCAAGAGTCGGAGACACGTGAGAAAACAGCAGTGAGAGCAGGGCCGCCCCGCGGAGGGTCGGGCTCCCACAGCGCCCGATAAACCCGGAGGGGCTTCCTCGGCACATGCGGCCATGAACCGTGACCCTCCAGGAAGCGGAGGGGAGCCTGCGGATACCCAGGTCAGAAAGCAGTGACACCCAGAGGAGGGCTCCCCGGCTGGCCGGAGCGTCCTCAGCCCTGCTCAGGGGCCAGCTGAGAGGCACAGGGGTGGAAGTCACCAACCAGGGCCTGTCCTCGAGATTGCTCCTGGAGCAGGCACAGCTACGACGAGACTGACCTAGTGGCCCGGGAGTGAGGGTCGTGACAGGGCCACCACTCACAGGACAAGGAAAAGCAACTGTAGCCAAGGAGGAGACATTTCCGCCATTTTTGAAGAGCAGCTGAGTTACTGTCTCTCCAAAGACAACTTGAAAATGACGAGGACAGGCAGGAGGCGGCTGGCCCCGGAGGTCCAAATTCACTCACAGGACAAGGAAAAGCAACTGTAGCCAAGGAGGAGACATTTCCGCCATTTTTGAAGAGCAGCTGAGTTACTGTCTCTCCAAAGACAACTTGAAAATGACGAGGACAGGCAGGAGTTCAGGAGGTGGCTGGCCCCGGAAGTCCAAATTCGTGACTTTTCTAGATGTTCTGTGGGACAGCAAAGCCCCGTGTATTCCTACACATACATGCACAGATTTATTCTACGCTTGTTTACTTAGTACTTGTTCTGAAACTGGGCCATTTCCACGCTGACGTTTCCCCTGGTTCCTGCTGCCGTGGGACCCCGAGACGTGGTCATCTAAGATGAGCAGGACAGTACTCGCCCCATGTACTCGATTCCGGAGGCTGGGCAGCCCAAGAGCCCGGCCACCAAGGGCCTTCGCGGGAGCAGCCCATGGGAGAGGGCAGGAGGGCGAGCCAGTGAGCCACAGGGAAGAGGGCAGCTTCTCCTTTCACTGGAGCTGGCTCCCACATAGCCGCCCACTCCCGCCAGAACTGGACCGCTCCCACGAGAACCACACAGAGCCCTTGGGGCCTCGCTGCCCCTCCAGGGCTCCGTCCACCTTTCAACTGTTGCTTTGGGAATTAAGTTTCCGACACGTGGACTTTGGAAGACATCATCAAGCCATGGCAAAAGATGACATCAAGCTAATGGTACATTTTATAATCGATGTTGTCTTTGAATGAGTCAATGTGAATCAATTAACCATACATTCTGGAGTGGGCTCCATAGCCCAGTGGTTAGGGCACCAGATCCCACATGATTAACTGTGGTTCCAGTCCCAGCCCTGGTGGCTTGAAAAGCATGCCAGGCACATGAGCGTGCACGCGTACAACGGAGAAGGGACTGCAGCACAGCCGTGCGGCGTTGCGGGCGCATTCTCCCCCTCGCTGTCTCTCTGCCTCCCCATCTCTCTTGGCCAAGCACATGTGCCCTCTGGGCAATTAAAAAATACATTCCGGT
>NW_006159826.1:1769686-1770829 GCF_000334495.1 Tupaia belangeri chinensis | reverse complement strand
AATGTCTGGATGCCTGAGTATACAGCGCTCTGAACAGTGAGATGGTAAAAACAGCGGGGAGTCCCCTTCAGAATGAGACTGGGGGGTCGGGAGAGCCAGCCCGTGGTCCTAGAGGGAGGATGGCATACTACCATGCACGCCTTCTCACAGGAGGACAGTCTAACGCCTTATGGATGGAATTCCAGTTCAAGTCCCAAGGTCTACTCTGGGCCACGAAGCAGTGTAACGCCTCTGGAGCTGTCAGACCAAGGCCCTGGGGATTTGCCACTGGGCCCGGCTCGCCTTAGCGCCAGGACGCCCAGGTGGTAACGACGTAAAGAGGCCACCAGGCAGCAGAAACGGAAGGGGCCAAGAGAGGGGAGCAGAGCCAATGCATGACAGCTACGCATCCATTCCATGGAGAGAGCTGAAATCCAGTGGGAAGGGTGGGTTGTGCAGCCTGTGTCCCTGGCATAGGTGGTGACAGTTTAAAGAATTCAATGTGGGCTCTTCCAGGGGCCTTGAAGAGGTAAGCATAGCCCAGTGAAATGGTGAAGGAATTTGATGGACATATGGGGGGTAGTTTTACACTCCAGGGGTGACAAGGGCATTTCTGAGCCTCACACCTAAGTTAGAAAGCAGAGCAAGAAAGTTCTAGTCCCCCATGTGAAAATGTGAGCCTTCCACGCGGGACGGGGGTGGGGGGGATGGACACTGGTGTCGCTATTCGCAGCAAGAGACAAGGAGTTTCTGCCTTTACAGCCACGTGGTCTCACCCTCAGCCCAGTCCCGTAATCAGCTTTATATTCTGGGGTCTCAACACATGCATGGGGAAATGAAATGAAAGTTTAAGTTTATTTTGGTGCAAGACAAACAAACAAACAAAAAAAAAAATGGAGATCCTTCCTCAGAGAGGAATCCAGATGTGAACTCGGAACCTTCCCGTGTGGGCCATTTTCCCTCCGTGCCACTGTCTGCTGCGCGTTTTTCCATCGTGTGCATTTTCCACGAGCTTTCCGAAGCCCCTGTGAGACACTGTCCGGGCTTGCAGCAGCCCTCAGGGGAGGAGGAGAGTGACAACCCACAGGTGCAGATGCGAAGGACTTGCCTAAGTGCTCTGGGCGCCAGTCCTAAGAGGGACCGGCCCGTTCTGGCTGTAGCAGC
>NW_006159826.1:1766788-1769674 GCF_000334495.1 Tupaia belangeri chinensis | reverse complement strand
ATGACCAAAGTGAGGGGGAAATCGGTCAAACACAGATTACCGAAGAGCTCAGAATTGAAGCAATAATCAGATACTATTGAGGGTAGCCCATGGATTGTAAAAAATACCAAATGTGCGTTGGCGAGGGATCGAGCGGGGCTTGCCCTGCCCTGCCGCTGGTCCCTGGGAGGGGGCAGGACCCTGTGTGGGCAGAGTGGCCGGGCGACTCCGGTGGTCACAGCCAGGAAAGCTTAACCTCCTGGCCTCAGTCCCCACCTCTGTAAGGCAGGACGACGCGGCATGGCCTTCACGTGGAGCTGTGAGGACCGCGGTGGGAACATGGGACTGTACACAGCCCCCGCAGGGCCCCCACGTCCCAGCTCTGGCTCTGCGCGGAAACACAGGCATGAGGCGGAAAACGGGTCTCCTGGGACAGGCCGGGGCCTCACAGGCACTTACAAGAACTCCCGCAGTCCAAGAGGCAGCAGAGCCCCCTATGGGGGAGCTCAGCATGGAACGAACCTCCGACACTCTAAGAACTGATATTTTTCTGCTTTCTTTGGGACTTTGAGGAACTCTCTCAGCTCTCCAGTGGACAGAGTGAAGGAAGGTGAGGAGACACAGAGCGGGGCTCCCCAAGCCCTGGCCCCAGGTGTGGGGGTGAGTCCAAGAGCCACCGCCTGAGTCTGCAAGGTCAGCGGGTGCAGTGCTGAGCCCAGGGCCCTCGGGGCTGGGGATGGGCCTTAGGGCCATTCTGGTCCCTCGACCATCCTGCCGGGTGTGACCAGCCACTGCCACATGGGCCTGGACACCCACCAAAGGGGAGGAAGAGTGGCCCAGGCCAGGCAGACGTCTCTCAGATCTTCGCAGGCCAGAGACACACCCTTGTTTCCTGGGGCTGCGCTCCCTGGCCACTCGGCGGGCACAGTCTGCCACCCAGGCCTCTCCCAGCTGCTGCCATCTCTGCTCCTTGTCATCTTGCCCCAGGTCCCCTGCCCAGGCCCCAGCTGGGGCCTCCGTGTGCACGACTTTGGTGTTTGATCACGGCTAGCCTGGGAAGAGGCTCCCTAATGTATGGGTGTCCGTGAGCCCGGGGCTGGCGTGAGGGAGAGGGTGGAGAGTCCATGCAGAGACAGTTTATCTGCAGAGGACAGTGCTACGGCCTTGCCCCGAGACCCCTGAGGACAGACACGCTGCCTGGGGTCCCATTCCCCATGGAGAGGTGGCCCTTCTGGTGTCAGTCCCTCGCCAGGCTCCAGGCAAGGTGATCCCAGGGCTGGGAGCTGGTCACTGCACGGTGGCTGGGGTGTGGCGTGAGAGATGGCCCTTCTCACAGACCTAGTCAAAGGGCACCCCGAGGTCCTCCCACCCTGCCGACTCCTCAGCAGCCTCCGCAGCATCGGTTCCAGCTTGCTGCGCCCTTGCAGGTGGGTGTCAGCCAGCCCTCAGCTTTATTCAGGGGGTTGGCACACCCCAGGGCACAGAGCAGACTGCGGCTGCCCTAAGGCTTCGGTGACAGGAGGCCATGTTAACAGAGGAACAGCGTCTGTGGTAAGGGAGGGCATGGCCTGTCTCTCAGGAACCCGTCCACCTTCCCCAGGGGACCAAGGTCCTTCTCAACTTGGACTTTATGAAAAAAACTTGCAAGAGGGCACGTGCACTCGTGGGGCCGGGCTAGGGTGCTGGTGGTGGGAGTGCGGGCAGATGGGGTGGGCAGGGGAGAATCTTCCAGAGTGCACAGCCTCTCTGCAACCCCTTCTCCTCCGTCCTCCCTCCCCGGGTGTCCCTGGGCGCATGCGCACATACCCAGCATCTTTCTCAAGCCTCCGGGACCGGGACTGACCCGTGCAGTCGGCCCTGTGGGAGCCGGTCCCGACCATCAGACCATGGGCTGGCCCTCAGTTTGCTTTTAAGGCTGCGGGATGATAGCCTCCACACGCTGGCTCCCAAGGGAAAGCTGGGACGCAGGGGGCCCCCATCCCAGCACAATCCCTTTCTCTGGAGACTGTGAGGACAATGTCCCTCCCCCTTTTTCCCTGAGGTCAGATCCTGGGGTGGCTCCTCCCTGAGAGTCCCCTGCCTGCTGCTCCTGCCCTAGCTCTAACCAGAAGTCACCCCCAGCCCCAAAAGGAGGCAGATAAGAAGGCCAAGCCTACGGGAGCCTCCTTCAGAAGCTCGGGTCCAGTGACCACAGTCTTCGCTCCCACGTCCTGGGTGGGGGCCCCAGGCGTGGGCTTGACGTCCAAGGCTTCACAGTCCCCCATCCCCACCTTCTGCCGGTCCTGCGGCCTCTGTCTACCGGCCTGGCATCTTGGTGCTGCCCAGCCCACGGTCCCTGAGACCCCAGGCTGGGTGAGGGCTTTGGTGAAGCAGCACCTTGCCATCGCGTGGAGCTGGAAGGGAGTCCCAGGCGCGGTGCTGTGAGCATGGACAGGCGTGAGGAGGTGCCTCCAGTCGTCCTGTGGAGACGCGTGAGTGGGAATTAGAGGAAGGGGCCTCAGCGCAGACCCCGTGAGGAGTCTTGGGGAGGTTGGCAGCCTGGGTGTGAGCCCCGGCGTGCTAGGGTCCGAGTCATGGTGGAATGGATGCTCGTGGAAACCCTACTAGCAGCCCCCCCGGGGGTGTGGGCGCTGATGGGATCCAGGGTCTTTTAGAGCGAAGCAGCTCAGTCTGAACAGCATCCCTAATCTATTAGGCTCGGACACGCACTGGGGCGACCGTCCCCACCTCAGCTCCAGGTCATCTGCAGTGAGCGCGGTCCTACGGGGTGTGTCCTGGCCCCGACAGACCTCAGGCGAGGCAGCCTTCCCCGGGCCTCAGCGAGAACGTGGTCCTGTCTGCCCTGGGCGTCTGACAGTGCCCACGCAGGCACCGCCAGGCATGACCGGGAGCGTGCGTGGGCCCTGG
>NW_006159826.1:1746676-1765264 GCF_000334495.1 Tupaia belangeri chinensis | reverse complement strand
GCCTCCTGCCCCGCCACTCCCCAGGCAGCAGGCGTGTGGTGCCATTCCCAGTCACAGGGTCATCTGAGGAGCACAAGAGGGAGAGACAGAGACAAGAGAGAGAGGAAGCAGAGGAGATGAGACAGATGGGAGGAAGAGAGGATAGAGAGGAAGAAGAAAGCGAAGGAGGGGGAAGCAGGAGAAGGGGAAGACAGGGAGAAGGAGGAGGTGATAGAGAAAGAGGGGTGCGGAGGGCGAGGGGGAGGAGCTCCACCAGTCTCTGGAGGCAAGCCGGACTGTCCCCGCTCACCGTGTGGTCTGCAGCCCCCAGTGCTCCCCAGGGTGCTGGCTCCCTCTGGTGTGAGGGCAGGGGCCGGGCTGCCCTGCCTCGCTGTCGCTGTCGCTGTAGCTGTCCTGTGGGGATTTCTCCCGGCTCTGGGCGCACCCTTTCCCGGCAGGAGGAGGGCAGTCTCTCTGACAGGGACGAGTCTGGCCAGGCCTGTGGAGGCTGCCGGGGCTCAGTCTCCATGGAGGGGCTCCTCCCAGCCTGGTCCCTGCACAGGCTCTCCCCGAGGTCCGCGCTGTGGCCTGTCCCGTCTGCCTCTCACTCTGTATTGTCGGGGTTTGCCCTTAGTATGCTTCCTCGTTCTCTCTCCTGACTTCGCCTCTGGCCTCCCTGCATCCCGGCATTGGATTTTGCGGGCTTGGAACTGCAGGCCTCCCTTCTTCTCCGAACCAAGGGGGACTTGCTTCCCAGGCAGGGGGAGCTTAGATGCTGCCGAGCCCTCCCCGCACCTCCCTGCTCCTGTCCATCCCAGCGCCCTTACCTTCCCTGTCCCCAGCGCTGGCACTCGTAGCATTGTTTCTCTGGGACAGTTGTCACTGTGTAAAATGTCCTTAGACCAGAATGCCTGAGAGCGTGTGTCTGCTCACACCCACGGTTACAACCCTCTACCAGCTGTTGTGGCTCCCAAGCAGAACCCAGGGCTCAGTCTCCATGGAGACCACACACCCCGCAATGTCTCAGGGGGGCCTGAATGTGCAGAGTCTGTGGGGTAGCCCCAGAGAGAACAGCCAAAGCTGGGCCTCGGAGCGAGACAGGAGATGGGTGACAGGCACTCAGGGCGGAGGCTCCCGAGGAGACCACAGCACCTTGAAGACCCACCGAAGACTGCACAGCTCGCTCAAGGGGCTGCTTACAGCGCCTTAAAACCATGGGTGTCCGAAAGCCATGATGCACTTCTGCATAGAAAAAGAAGTCATGGCTTTTTCGACAGTCCAGGAGCTTTCTTTTCCCCGGCTGCTGCCTATAACTAAAGCCTTTTCAGGTCCCACCTCGTTCTGAGACCAAGAGAGTGGTCTTTACGGCCTAAGCTTTTTGACAAAGAAGGTCTCATGCCCTTCGGACCCACTCTGAAATAGAATAGCCAGACCCCCCTGGTTGCCCGCCCCACCACCCCCAGGTACACACGGCCCTCCCAGCTAGGATTACCCTCTGCCCCGGGGCTTTCCTCTCCTTCGGGGATCTTCGCTCTTCTCTCCCTTCCGAGTGCCCACACCTCGAATCCTTCATGACTGATGGCAGACTCGGCGGCCCAGACATCGGCAGCCGGAGGAGATGCCGAAGGCCTCACCCTACACCTGATGTGAAGTAGGCCTGGTTCGCTGCGGAGCCCCTGCGTCCTGAGACCAGGGGTTTCTGTAGGAAGAGATGTCTCGGACACGCGTGGCGCCTTCGCTGCAGCTGGGTGGAGCCAGCAGAGAAGCCGAAGAGCGCCTTGCGCTGCCCCTGCAGGTAGCCGAGCGCTCGTTAGCTGTCCTCCACCGTCTACACAGCGGGGCAGCCAGCTGGCAGGGACGTGCTCACGTTGGCGGGAAGGCTGTTCTGAGCCTGGCTCTCTGCCAGACTGATTCTTGTTAGGCTGACTTGTGTGCAGATTGTAGCAGAGCTGGCCTGGGGACTTCATTTGACCTCTGATCGTCACCCCAGGACACAGACGCTGGTAGGAGGTACATGGTGGCCGGGCCTCCGACACATTGCCGGGCTTATGTTTGAAACCTGGTCAGCTGGCTTGAGGGGACTATAAAACTCGAGCAAAGAGTGCAGCATTTTCTTCATTTAGACAAAGACTCAAACTTTAAAAATTGTTTTAAAGTTGGAAAATGACAATGACACAAGTGCCGTAATAGATGCATTTGACAGACTCAAGCCGAGCCTCTGCTGTCTGTGGGCAGAAGAAAAACGCACTGGTCGGGCTTGCTTGACCAGTGAGCGAAGGCCTCTGAGACCAGGGTCCGAAGCCCCTGCCGCAGCCCTGAGGCACCCACCGAACTGCACAGAGAGAGACACAGGGTACAAACTGCCCCCACGTTGAAAGGGTTGTCTTGCCCTTGGGGAGCTGAGCAGGGATCATTTGGCGTGCATGGAACCTCGCTGCTGATATTGAATTCTGTGGAATGAGTAGCTTTGCTCGGTCGCTGCAGGCTGCCTGTGGAGACCAAGGGAGGACTGAGCTCCGCTGGAGCCGGCTGCTCCCACCCAGGGCCAGGGACCACGTGACCAAGGGGACGAGGCAGCAAAGCAGTGAAACAGAGTATCTGCCTGGAGTCACTGCCCAGCCCTCCCCGAGGGCGGAGGCCGGGGCCGCCCTGCCTGGCCCTGGCCTCCGCCCCAGCTGAGGAGCCTCCGTTTGGCCCCAGTTACAAACAGTGAGGGTCATTCGTGCATCCTGATCGAACCTACTGGACTCAGCCTCCCAGAGAGGGACCGTCACATGGTGCCCTTGCAGAAAGCTGACGCTGAGGTCACTCTCCCAGGATGTCCTGGGCTGGTGGCCTCCTCCTTGGAAGACGGCAAGCGTGGGCCTCCCAGTTGGTGATCCTGAGAGTGGAGTCTCGGTGCCACAAGCCCCAATTCCACCTGCTCTACCATGTCACAGGGCAATGCGCCTGCAGAGCCCCCGTTGTCTGCACTCGGGAAGGGGGACCTGCCAATAAGACCCACCGCTGGGCCTGCCTCTGATGCCCTCTCTGACACACCCTATCCTGTGGCACGCAGCATCTGCATCACTGAGATGCTGGCCCACTGTCCCGGTGCCTGCGTCCCAGCTGGACTGTGACGTTGCTGCCTACAGCGTGGCCACCTCACTGAGTCGGGAGATCTGACTGAGCGGGCCGTCCCCATCTTCTCATTTTCAATGTGTCGGGCCATTTTGTGCTTATCAGAGGGGCGGCTGCATGGCTGTGCACACGCACACAGCCTGGCCTTTTAAGACGTTCTCCACTCCAGCCGTGGCCGCTGGGTCCTGTCTCTACGCCTGCTTCCTGTTCTATCTGTTGATTTGTCTTTCGCTTCTTTGCTTCTCTCTCTCCACATGGCTGCACTCTCCTTGCTCTCCAGGGTTAGCCAGCAGCCTCTTCATTTTCATTTCAGCTGATGGCGCCCCTTGTGAAGATGAGATGTTTGTTCGGATCTGTGCTGATCACGTCCAGAACTGAAGATGAGATGTTTGTTCGGATCTGTGCTGGTCACGTCCAGAGAAGTCCCTGCCTGTGTGCAGGGCCTGTGCTGGAGGTATGTGGATGTGGCCTGCCCCCTGCCCCCTGCTTCCCCCGATCTGGCTCCCGGGCAGGCTCGGCACCCTGCTCTGCCCAGTGGACACCAGCAGGCCCTTGTCTCGGCACCCTGCGGTCAGAGGCAGGGTCACCTCTGACTGCCCCAGGCTGGAGACTGGCCAGCAGGATCGGAGACGGTGTCACATCCGCAGGTAAGTACAGGGCCGTGACTCCCGAGTGTGGCTGTCCTGAATCCCACTGGCCATCCTGGTCAGCACAGGTGCAGCTGCAGGCTTCCAGGGCCTGTCAGAGGAGCCGGTATATGCAAATGTGAGCTGTGTGCCCTGTATGTGTAGACGCGTGCTGTGCGTCCCTGTATGTGCAGACACACGTCACGTGCCCACGTCCATGCAGACAAGTGCAGTGTGCCCCCTGTGTGTGCAGACAGCCACAGCAGGGCATGCAGGATATGCACATATGTGCAGACACACGCAGCATGCCCCCGCAGGTGCATTTGGGGCAGGAGAGAGGAAGACTGAGGGGCCTTCCTGTATGCTTTCCACGTCCGGCTTCGTCCGACCCCGCCACTGTACCTGCACTGTTCCTACACAGACGGAATCCCCGCTAACGTCCCAAGGCCTGCTGTTGGGTCTGCGTGAAAGAGCTTGGAGGAGAAGCAGAGCAGAGCTGCAGGACCCAAGCTGCTCCCAGCCGCAGCAGACCAGGAGGTACCCAGGGTGGCTCAGGAGAGGGCTGGTGCTCACAGGGAAGAGGACAAAGTGAGGTGGAGCTCCCGGAGGCTCTGGTGCTCTGATTCCAGGCTTCGGATGTGGGCTGGAGTCCAGCTCTTTGTGTCCAGCTCTGCCATCCCTGCAGGGCTGCCCGTGTTCCTGCAGAGTGGCGCCTCCAACTGGAGGCTGATGGTTTACCGGGATCCGCACTAGCCAACCACTAGGGGACCCTCCTGCAGGTCCCCACAGTCCCCTCCTGCCGGCTGCCCATCCTCTCTGGCGAGTTTCTCTTCATAGTGCAGGTGACCCTTGCCTCGGCCACTGCCCCCACTCCCGGTTGTAGCCCCGAAGCCCTGCACGCACACAGTGGGGCCACATAGCGCTCATCCCTGCACTTCCGTGGTGTTGCCCGTGTTGCCCCTTCATCCGCCCCTGGGGAGGCATTGTTGCAGCCTCCAAGATGGTCGTCAGGGTCCCACTTCCAGGCCTTGCTTCTTCCAGGGTAACCCTTCAAAGAAACAGGAAATTTCTGCTTGCTGAGAGACCTTAGGACATCTCTTGCTGCTCCAGGATGGAGGCCACCCTCTGATCCTGGCCTTCCAGGCCGCTGTGATTCGGCCTTACCTACTGCCCATGGCCGCTGGCGTCCTGGAGAGCCACAGGACAGGCCCGAGGCTCTGCCCACGTATTCTGCACATTGGCCACCGGGGAAAGGAGGTGAGCTGGGACAGGCAGGGTCAGTGGGGTCCATCAGAACCGCTGGTTCTGAGGCGGGGTGACATGTGTTCAGCCATCTTGGCCGAGGGAGTCAGATTCCACTGAGGTGGCCACAAACCTCAGGGGACTGGGTGGGGCGCTGGCATCGGGCATCTGTGGGCAGAGGCAGTATAAAGAGTCCCTGCCAGGCCCTGAGGCTCCCTTCGGTCCTGGTCTCTGGACCTCAAGTCCTAGTGCCTTCCCTGCTGGACGGCTCCAGGGTACCCCCAGACGTGCAGGGACAGGACGCCTGCACTCCCTGAGGGGCGCACCCCCACTTCCACTCTTGCTTTCTGGGACTATGCACCCCAGCTGCTGAACACAGTGCCCCCCATGGTGGGTGTCAGGGGTCTGCGGGCCTCAGAGGTGTGCACCCCAGCTCCATGCCCCCCTCAGCAGCACCCTGGACAGGCCGTTCCTAGCTCCTTCCCTGCCTGCAGCCTCAGGGTGGCGTGACCTGCGCCTCCACTCACACCCCTTGCTGTAACGTGGGTTCCTGGGTGTGGCGAGGTTATTAAGGATCCCAGGTCACTGGGCCGGACACTCCCCGAGTCCTCCACGGTGACGCTGGTGGGGCTCTCTGGGAAAAAGTGTGCCAAAATGACCTTGTGCAGGGTGTCCAGATGGCCTCCTGGGACTGCGCTGTGCCAGTGGAAGGGCTGCGGCGGGAAGGGCCTATGGGAGCCTGCGGTTCACCCGCTGTTAACTCTGATACGACAATGAAGTCTTTCGGCATTTGCACTTGCTCTATTGTTGATTCTCCGGAGTGAGTCATTGTTTCACCTAAATAGGGCTGGCTGTATCACTTTGCTAGTTCTCAGGCTTCTAAATCCCCTCTGGTCTGCCAGTCTGTAAGGCCTAGAACAGACTGTCGAGTTTCCGAGGCTCGAGGGCATTTCGCTCCTGCTCTGCTCTGAGAGGACAGGGCTGAGCTTCGCCCATTAACTATGCTGCGGACCGGACCGAGGGCTGATGACGCGTCCTTCGGTGGTGGGTGCCAGAATCATAGCGCCTAAAAACAAGCTAAAAGTTGATTTTTCTTCTCTGTCTCTTTTTTCAAAGGTTTTATTGCCATAGGGCACTTGAGCTCACCAGAGAGAGACAGAAATAGTGAGAGAGAAAGTGAGAAATCACCTCCTGGGGGGATGGCCACGCTGCAGTCCCTTCTCTTCCATTCTCCTCCTGGGATTTTTCGTGTTCTATACCAGGAGCAGTTCAATGGCGTTAGAATTTCCTAGTCTTTGAAGGTGTGGTGGAATTCCCTGTGAGATGGCCCGGCAGGCCTGCGGCTCGCGTGTGGTTCAGTTCTTCGCTAACCTTCTGCATTCCATCCGTGGGCCGGTCTATTCAGGCTGTCTAGCTCTGCCAGGCCAATATTGATAGAGCGCGTTCTTAGGGGGTCATCTCCCCTCTAAGGCTTTCAAGTGTATTTGCAGTCTTGTAAAGTAGTTCCTTTCTTTTAGAGATTCTTTGACTTCAATGGTTATTTCGCCCTTGTCATTTCTCATTTTTTCTTGCTTTCCGCATTTTCATGATTAGGTTAACTTGTGATTTGCCCTTTTTTTTTTTCTTTCAGATAACTGGCATTTTAATTTATTAGTTCCATTTAAAATTTTCCCAGCTTTTATCTTGATTATTTTCTTCTTTCTGCTTTCTTTTCGGTTACTTTTTTATTTATTCTTTTTCTGGCTTACTGGGTAGAATATTTAATCAGCTTCTTTTTATTGTTTCCTTTATTTTTAGTAATTTAAACATGAAACTATGAGCTTTCTTTTGATTATTGTTTTAATTTTATCCAATCAATTTTACTGTAGTTTTTCTATTATCACCATTGAAAACATTCTCTAATTTAGGTTCGATTCGCCTTTTGACCTAGAGTTTTATACGTTGTGGTCGTTCATGACAGAGTATGAGAGAGACAGAGAGACAGAGAGGGGAGAGACGCGCACTGTCTGTTGGGCCTGCTCACGCCATGAAGCCCTTTCCCAGCTCCGGCGTTCCAGGACCTCGAGCACACACTCACGGGCCTGCGTGTCTGCAGGCTGACCAGGCTGGGGGCTCAAACTGCAGCGCAGGCGGTTAGGCCGCTGACTGCCACACAGCTTGGGCCTGACCCTAAAAGCTTTGTTTTCTTTGTTTCTTCACCTTAGGGCACATGTGCTTGTCACAGAGAGGTGGTGAGAGGGAGAGTGAGAAGCCACGTCCCAGGGGGGATGGTCACACCGCAGTCCTTTTTCATTCATTCCTCTGGGATCTTGGGCACACGCACAGTGTGAGTTTCAAACCACGGGTCTGGAACTCGAATTGCAGTCGGCCATGTGGGAGTCTGGTGTTTTAACCACTATGAGTTTTTTTTTTTTTTTTTAATTGTCTTCTGGTAGAAGGATATTGTTATCAATTTTGAGTTTTGTTTCATTAAGAACAGAAAATATTGTTTGCATTAATTCTACTCCGGGGTTTACCGAGCTTTGTAGCCTGAGCTGCGGTCACTTTCAGGAATGGATCCCTACGCGTGCTTTCTGTACTGAGGCCAGGGTTTACCGGCCTGCTGGGGTACACCGTGCCATGTCCCTGCCCTTGTTCACTAGCACGGCTAACGCGACCCTCCGCGGAGAGCCGTGTGTTATGGTCTGAACGTGAGCTTTGCTCCCTGCACCTGCCTGCGTTTCTGCTGAGCGCTCTGTCCTATGGTCTGCAACATAACTTTGAAAATAATTTATTGAAAGCAATTTTACTTTCCATTTCATCACTGCGTGTCTTTATAGCATACAGCATGGTTTTATTCCAACCCGAGTGTGGTGCATGACAATCAAGTCAAAGATACTGCCATATACCTTATCACCGACGACAACTTCTCCTTTCTGTGTCTATTAAATGTGTTGCTTGCTTCTCCCCGACCCTCTCCCTTCCACCCCCTATGGCACCCCGTGCTGTCTCCAGTGTCTGGGGTTGCTTTCTCTGCTATTTTACGGTCCAGTCTTCCCGTTTCTGCCATAGAGCACATGCACTCGGTATCTGTTACATATCCCGTGGGCACACACAGTGCCTGTCTTGCATCATCTGGCTTCTTTCACTTAGCATTAAGTCTTTCAGATTCATCCACTTTGTATCAAATGCCGAGGTCTCTCTCTCTTTATGGCTGAGTAGTATGCCATAGAATATATGTGCTACTTTTTTTCTTCAATCTATTCATCTGTTTTTGGACATCTGGGTTGATTCCATGTTCTAGCAATGATAAGTAATGTTGCAAGAAACATGGATGTGTAGGCGCTTTCCTTCTGAGGGTTTTCCTACCCTCTGGGTAAATACCTAAGAGTGGAATTGCTGGGTCACGTGGCAGTTCTCTTCGTAGGTTTCTGAGGAACCTCCATGTCATTCTCTACAGTGGTCGTACTAATTTACCTTCCTACCAACAGAATAAGGTTCCTTTTCCACTGCAGCCTCACCAGTACTCACCATTTTTTTCATCTCAGTTGTTCTGACTGGGGTTAGGTATCTCATTGTGGTTTTGATTTGCATTTCCCTTATGATAAGAGATGTTGAGCACTTTCTCATATGCCTTTTGGCTGTTTGTATGTCTTCCTTGGGGAGTTGTCTGCTTGGCTCATTTGCCCACCCTTTAACTGGGTTGCTTATTTGTGTGTGTGGGTGAGTTGTCTGAAGTCCCCGTGTATTCCGGTTATCAGTCCCTTACCGAGGCACAGCTTGCAAATGTTTTCTCCCACTCCCTGGGCTGTCTCCTCACTCTAGTCATTGTTTCTTTTGCTGTGCAGAAGCTTTTTAGCCTAATGTTGTCTCACTTGTGTATTTTTGGGACTACTGCCTGTGCTGTGGGGGCCTTCTTTAAGAAGTCTTTGCTTATTCCAATACCTACAAGAGTTTTCTCTGTGTTTTCCACCAGTCATTTTATAGTTTGAGGTTTTGGGTTTAGATCCTTGATCTATTTTGAGTTGATCTTTATTAACGGTGAGAGATAGGAAGTTTATTCATTTATTTTAAAAAGGGGAGAGACAGAGAGAGAAGCATTCTCAACGGCGTGCCATGCCATGAACCCCACAGTCCTCCCATACAGCCAGAACCATGGGCATGCAGGCCCAGTGTGCACAGGCCGACCTGGGAACTGACCCTGTGGTCTTCCATTTCAATCCAGCATTGCTCGAGTTGCTTGTTACTATGCTTCCCTGAGCCAGCCCAAAGGACAAAACTTTTACATTTGATGTTTTGCTCTTATTCCCACGTATTTTGTTGTTACTGGCCTTAAATGTACTAGGTGGACGTGGAGATGTGTTTTGGTTTTTAAGAGACTGAGTGTTTTTGAAAATGTTGTATCCATTCATCTGTTTTCAGACTTTACAGAAATCCTGGGCAATTAAGTGTATCCTGTACTTGCTGAAGTTCTGTTGCATTTTATCTCTTTTCTTCCTCTGGAAACCCACTTACATCTTAAATCTCTCACTATGTCCTAAATTTCCTTCTTTCTCTATCCTTTTGCTTCTCTGTGTTTTAGTCTATTTTCTTCTGCTCTTCAAGTTCTCTAATTCTCTCTGTAGCTATGTCTAATCCACTATTACATTCATCTCTCAAGTACTTGTGTTGATTATAGTGTATCACTTCTATAATTTTTCATTTAATAAAAACTTCAAGTTATTTCCCAAAATTTTACACCATGTCTTTTATTCACTTAGACATATTACTGGGGCCAGCAGGTTGTACAGTGGTTAAACTAAGGCACTCCCACATGGACAGCCACAGTTTGAGTTCTCAACCTGGTGGCCTGAGAATCAGGCTGAGCACAGGTGCACATGTGTCCAAATCCTGAGAGGAGGCTGGAGGAGAAGCGATTGTGGGGTAGCCATCCACCCAGGGGTGATTTCTCACTTCTTTCTCTCTCTTTGGTGAGTGCACATGCTGTATGGCAAAAACCTTAAAAACATTATCTGGTAAATAAATGAATATATTACTAGTAATTATTTTAAAGTTTGTGTCTGATAACTCTGTTACCCGAATCCCTTTTGGGTTCATTTCTTTTGTCTATTGTTATTCTTGATTTGGTTATTTTTTTCATTGTCATCTTGTAAGCCTGGTCATTTTTTTATTGTTCGCCAGACATGGTGTATACAAAAATTGAAAAGCTAGTTGAGATCTAGGATATGATTGTCTGACCAGGAAGAATTTATGTTCACTTCTGAACTGTGGCTAGCAGTATCAGCAATCCCAGACTGCCATTATTCAATCAGGATTTGAAGTGAAATTGGGTGCTGTTCTTGTGAGAATCATCTATCTCTGGTTCACCTGTGCTCTGTAATCTTCAGGCTTCCCAAGAACTCCTGCCTTGGAGACTCCGATTTGCTCTCTCACTGCTGTGAATCTGAAGCGCTGCTTGGCTTCTCACCTTTTCTTCTGGAATGAACATACGACCCTGGAGGAAAGCTGGGCTCCCTGAGTTTCTTTTCCTGGATCTGTGCCTTACAATGCTTCTTTGCTCTGTTAGCTGTCTGATGTTTTCCAGCAGATTTTTTCTTTTTCTTTTTTGAGGGGAAGTTCCAGCTTTTCTACTTGTTCTTAGCTGAAGAGTTGGCAGGAATTATACATTCTACCATTCCAAAAAGTTGAGCTTTTGGTAATTCATACTATTTCTATGTAGAATTTTACATTTTTCTACAGTAAATACATATTTGTATTATAACTTTTAAATAGAAGATTAAAGTGTTAAAAATACCAGGCAGATGAGAAGCAGTTCCTATCGGGAGACTGTTGGTGAGACTCCCTGTCCGCTACAATCTGCCTTTCCCTGGAGAAAGTTGTCGAAGTTGTCGGTGGACCGGGGGCACTGTTCTTGGACGCTCTGTGGGGCTCTCCCCATTCATTTTGCAGGAAGAATACAGAACGATGGGGAGACTGAAAACATGGAAGGAATGTATACTTGGCCGCTCTGTCAACCAGATGTCTGCACTGCTGCCCTAAAATCTATCGGGAACCTAATGGCTCTCTGAAAATTAGTCTAATGTTTGCAAATAGAAAAGCTGTAATTTGGACAGAGGAATCACCGGAATTGTTTTTAAAAATCCATATTTTGAGTATTTTCATGTAGCTTGAGCTTTCACCGCCTTTTTCTGTAACTTAGGTTTTTTTCTCCTGTGTGTTTGGCTCCGCGGTGAAGCCTGTGCGCGTTTACAACAGTAATAGCACGTAACACTGATATTTTGTAACTGGAAGCCAAGGGAAACATATGGCCATTTTAACGTTGCTTTGTTGAAAACCTTTTTTGGAATGCCTTTTATTCACTTTCAGACAGATCTAATTATAGATGGATTTTTGGTGTGCATGTTAAGCACATGATTTGGTATGTCTGAACAAGCAAGAAGGGGCCTAATCTCTCCTATGGGAGCAGGCAAATCCTCTGGCTGTGCTGGAATGTTCTATATTAGCTATTGCATCAGAAATATTAGTCACTCTCTTGGGCTTCTAGGTATCTTACTTCTAATACTTCTCTATTACGATAGAACTTAATATGCATAACTAAATATGTAAACTTAAGGTGACAATCTCGATTTTCATATTTATTATCAGTTTAAGTTCCGAAGGAGACAGTTTGCCTGTAGGATGCCCAAAGAACTATTTTTGTTTTAATTACATTTTTTAGAATTTAATTCTTTATTTTTACGCCAGAAGGTGCACGCTTGTGTAAGAGGGGAATGGAGAGAACCCCTACTGGGGCCTGGCCCGTCCTGCCCACCATTCTCCACCTTCTCAGGGCCCTGAGCACATGCACACATGCTCCGGGTGTCTCTCAAGGACTGGAACCCTGGCGGGCGTGGGGGTGTGTCTTCCCCTGTGCAGTGCCTAACACTATGCTCTGAGTCGGTCCTCCTTTTTCTTCCAGAGAGTGCACGCTCACCAGAGAGAGACAGAAGGGGGAGAAAGCCCCCTCCGTGGGGAGCTGTCACTTCCCTCTCTCTGGGCTGGCGGGGGCTGCGGTGGTCACAGAGGCAGGCCCTGTCAAAGGTGCTGTATTTCAGGTGTCTGGCATGCCATTTTTTTTTAAGTTTATTTATTCCATGAGTGAGAGAGACAGAGACAGAGGCAGAGAAACACTGCTCCTCTGACAGGTCTCGGTGCTGCCATCCCCAGCCTCAGCCAGTCCCGGTCCCAGCTGGGTGCTCTGGCTCAGGGAGGTCTCAGAGCAGAGCCGCCACCTTCCCGGGGTCTGCCCAGCGAAACATCTCATTGAGCTACACCATGGCCCGGCCCCAAACAACTCCTGGTAGGGGCCTCACTCACCCGCTGCCCACCGGGGGACCACCAGTGACCTCTGCGACAAGCCACACGGCGACCCTTTATTGGACACCCGCTCTGTGTTTATCTGGTGCTGGGTCCTCCAAAGCTAAAAACTTAAATTCTCGGGGTTCTTGTGACCCATGGCAGGGACAGGGTTGCAGGTCATGCTCTCCAGGCCCAAGGCGGAGAGTTTCCAGGAGGCTGCTCCTTCCCAGGGGAGCCGCGCTCCCTGAGCTTCACAGAGCGGGTGCTACAGCGAGGGTGGTGTCTCTGCGTGAGCGGAGACACACGGCACAGAGACCAGTCATTGTTTGGTGCAGCTTCCAGATACATATTTGCTGTTTTTATAGTTATTAGGAATCCTGAACTCCCACTCTCGTGACCTAGCCAAGAAGATTCTAGAGCTCTTTTTTTTGGAGAGTTTTTTTTTTTTTTTTCTATAGGGCGCGTGCGCTCGCCATGGGATTCGAACCACGGTCGACTACGTGGGAGCCCAGCGACATAGCCATTACGCTAACTGCTGGTCCCAATTCTAGAACTCTTGACAGGACCTTCCCCCCCCTGCCCAACACACACACACACACAATGTTTCATGCAAAACGACAAATCTGAGCATGCCCTTCCAGAGGAAACTGGGGCAGAGACTACTGGGGGTCTTTGGTTTCCTAAGGGCCTGGCGGGCCCCGGGATGCCGCTCAGCAGTGGAGGCAGTACAGAGGCTAGGCCGGGGCTGGCGGCGCCGTGGTGGGCTGGGCTGTGGAGTCAGTGCTGGAGAGCACGTGGGGCCTGGGCAGCTGAGCAGGACAGGCCACAGCAAGCGCTGGAGTGGTGCACCGGAGCCCAGGCCATGCAGGTTCTTGTCCGTCCAGCCCTGGGCCATGCAGGTTCCTGTCCGCGTCCCAGCCCTGGGCCATGCAGGTTCCTGTCCGCATCCCAACCCTGGGCCATGCAGGTCCTGTCTGCGTCCCAGCATCTGGGTGCCCCGCGTCCCAATTCTGCGGAGGCCCAATTCTCGCATGTTGCCGCTAACCCCTGGCGCACTGCAAACAGAGCTGCAGGGGAAGGTCCCCACCTCTGGGCCGCGGTCAGCTGCTGCAGACCCACTTCCTCCCGGCTGATCCAAAGCCCGCCCAGGGCAGGACGAGTGTTCCTGTCGGGCTGTACCCCGGCTGCAGGTACCCAGCCTCGGTTTTGCTAATCCTAGAGAAACATGTGCACACACGCAGGGTCTCGAGAGAGCTCACAGGAAGGGGTGATGAACCTCGATGCGTGGGAGTCAGGACGTTTTGGTGGTGAATCGAACTTATACTTGAATTCCACCTTCCCACACACTGTGAAGTCCACCGGTGCATGAGTGATACTTAGAAACATACGTGTTCACATGCACACACAAGCACACATATGTTATTACTGTTTAAATCTTCATTTTAAGAATTGAAGTGAAATTTATTTTTATGTTTATTAGCTGTCTTTCTCCAGTAAAATGCTTGTTCATCTCTTTGGCCAAGTTTTTTATTTTTTTTTCCAGTTATCAGAAGGTGTGTGTGTGTGTCATAAACGGAGAGAGAGAGAGAGAGAGAGAGAGAGAGCGAGGACACCCTCCAAAGAGTTGTGCCACGCCGCGGGCCTCTCTCCTTTCTGCGTCCCGCCGGGATTCCGGGCGCACGTGCACGCGCTCAGGGCGTTTTCCAAGCTGCTGGGCTGGGAGTCGGACCTCACAGTTGGCTGCGTGGGTCCCGCTCCCCACGTGCAGTGTGCAGCCTTTACGGCCCAGACTGACCTCTGCCAACCTTTAACGTTTTCCTTTGGTTTGTAGCACTTTAATATAAATCACAGATAGTAATATTTTATATATTATGAATATTTTACATATTTTCATAAAAGCTATCACTCATCTTTTTTTTTTTTTAAATTTTGCCATAGGCTGTGTGAGCTTGTTAGAAAGTGACAGAGAGAGAGAGAGACAGAAAGAGAAAAGTGAGCGTCCCTCAGGGGGATGCCACGCCAAACCCCGTCTCCATTTTCCTCTCGGGAGTCTGGGCATGCACACATCTGGCGTGTTTTTCTTGCGAGCCGCCAGGCCTGAGACCCTAACTGTGCTATTGCCATACGTGGGGTCCGGCAACCCCAGTAATCACATGACCAACTGGCTCTATCACTCATTTTTAAATTTTGTTTAGAAAATATTTTCAAAATTTTGGCTTTCTTCTTTTGGTTTGCTAGAGGGCACTTGCACTCTCCAGAGAGAGAGACAGAGAAAGAGAGAGATGGAGTGTGAGAAAGCTCCCTCCTCCACGGGGCAGGACCGTGCTGCACTCCCTTCCCCTCTCTCCCTCCTTCGGGATCGCAGTGCCCGCACGTTTTGCCGTGCTGTCGGGTCCAGGACTTGAAGCACGCGCTTGCTCTTCTGGAGTCCAGTCGTCTTACCACCCGGCCAAGGACGGGACCCAGAACTTTTTCTTTTACATAATCTGATAATCGTTTCTTTGATAGCTTCTGAGGTTTACCCATTTAGAAATTCTTTTCTACCCTGATTCTAAAAGTATTCTTTGATTTCTCTTTGAGTACCTGGGGAGAATTCCCCCCTTTTTTTTACCTGAAAGCACCTGGAGTGCGTTTTTGCTCATCACGAGGGCAGAGAAGGGAACGCGGGGCTCGTCCGAGGAGGCAGCCCGCTAAGCCGGCTCTGCTCACTGGGCCGGTACGCTGTCTGCCCTCAGACGCTGAAGCTCCCGTTTGCTCTGCGCTGTGCTCACGCCATTCACTCGTTCCACACCCCCCACCCGTTTCACTGGTATTAGCGTTTGAGACTGTAAAGTAGAAGTATTGTTCTAAGTAATAATAATGACGCGTTTTATTTTCATTCCAACATTCTTCTCACGTCTATAGAATTTAAATCCTCTCAACAATAATTGTGCCATGGCGAGTCCTCCTTTCATGGCTTTCTGAAGCGTGAATGTGATGGCCCTCTCAGTTGCTCCCGGCCATGACTTTTCCACGGGTGCTCGGGCTGACCTCCCGGACCCCTCCTGCTAGCTAGAGTTTGGTCCCCTGAAGGTACTCTGGCTCCTGGGCTAGGCTATGGGTAACGTCTTCCTTTCCTCTCCTCTCCTTTCCTCTTTCCTCTCCTCTCCTCTCCTCTCCTCTCCTCTCCTCTCCTCTCCTCTCCCCTCCTCTCCTCTCCTCTCCTCTCCTCCTCCTCTCTTCTCCTCTCCTGTTCTCTTCTCCTCTTCTTTTCTTTTCTCTTTTTGTCCTTTAATGTCTTTATAATTTTTAGCAACGTTCTGTCTGTCCCCCTTGTTATTGGTAACCTGTGTCCCCTCCTTTTTCCTTGGTCAGTCTAGTAAGAGTTTCTGCCTTTAACGACCTTTTCTAGGGAGCCACTCTGGCCTCACCGACAGCCTCAGCGTTGTCTTTAGCCATGCCCTCTCTGGTGTCCTATTGTCTCCACTCTTGATTCGCACCGAGGTTTCTCATCTTCTCCTTACTGTGCTTTTACTTCCGGCCTCGTTTTCTAGCTCTGTAAGGTAGAAACGTGCCTCGTTGACTTTAGGCATTTCTCCTTTTTGAGCATGAAAAGCTTTAAGTTTCCTTCTAAATATGTCTTTTGCTCCCTCCCTCACCTGCCACAACTTTTGTTATGTGTGATTCATCATCAATAAGTTTAAAAATTTTAAATTTCTTGAGTGATTTTTTTCTTTGACCAACGAGTTATTTAGAAATGTATTATCTAAGGACCAGCAAATGGCATAACGTTTATGTCACTGGACTCCCATGTAGTCGACCAGAGTTCAAGTCCCAGACCCAGAAGCTTAAACTCACACTGGGGGGCACATGCATATGTGCCCAAGACCCCAAGAGGAGAATGGGGGAGAAGAGAGTGCAGTTTGGCCATCTCCCCTGGGGGGTGATTTCTTGCTTTCTGTCTCTCTGGCAAATGCATGCACCCTATAGCAAAAATCTCTCTCTCTCTCTCTCTCTAAAAAAATAATAATGCATCCTATAATTTTCAACTGTTTGGAAATGTACTAGATATCTTTCCATTATTGATTTCTAATTACTTCTGTTGCCACCGGAAGACATATTCTCTCATCTTAATCCACTAAAATTTCCGAAGACTTACTGGAAGGCCATAGCTGTGGTTACCCCTTGTGCGCTTGCAGAAATGCGGCACGTCTGTAACTCGCCAGACCAGGCTGACGGGGCGGGGGCGGTTTTCCTGCCTCCTGACCCTCTCTCATCCCATCGCCTGCTAGAAAGCAGAGTTAAAATGTCCACGGATGAGTGTGAATCTGTTTCCTGATTAGTTATGTCTGTTTTGTTTTAAGTATTTGGAAGCACTATTACTAAAGATTCTGCATTCGGGATTTTTGTATCTCTCTGATCTGTTCTCCCTCTTTCGCCATTATAAAATGTCCCACTTTATAGCTGTTACTTTTCGTGAAGTCTGCTTTTACTATCAGTATACTCACGTCAGTGTCATATCACCAGTGCTCACATGGTCTGCCGTTCCCCATCTTGCTTTTCTGCCTGCGTCTTTCTTTAGAAAGAGCTGAATCTCACGAGTTTATCCAGTCTGATAGTCTGTCATTTTTATTGGATCAATTGGAGCATTTACTTTGAATATTGTTATCCATGTAGCTTGGTTTAATTCTAATATTACATGTTCGTTTTCTATTCGTTTCATCTCTTTTTTCTTCCTTAATTCCTCTTTTTTGTTCTTCATTTTAGAATAGCTCAGTGTTCCGTTTTATTGCTACTGCCGACTGATACCTTCTTGTCTAATGGTTGGTTGTTTCGGCTCTTACAGCATGTGCTGTTATTTACCGCCTTTGTCCTCAGATGATACTACGGCACTTCATGTGCGGTGTAAGAACTTTGCCACAACTTCCTGTCATTTTCTTGTCTTATCTTTTGTGTTATTTTTGTCTCATGTTTTACTTACGCATAATTTTAGCACCTCACTATACATCGCTATTAGTTGTTCTTTAGTCAGTGATCACCTTCAATTTTTAAAAATCGATAATAAATGTCTCATATAATCACCCCATTACCCGAAGCGTTGTCCATCCTTCCGGGTGGGTCTTATTTAGTCTCCTTATTGTGTCGTTTTCCTTCAATCTACAGAATTTCCTTTAATATTTCTTATGGTCAGATGTTCTGTCAAAAAATTCTTTCGACTTTTGCTTTTCTAAAAAAGTCTTTTAAAAGCCTTCATTTGTCTTTATACTTGAAGTGTTTTTTTTTTGCTGGATATAAAATTCTGGGTTGACATACTTTTGTTTTTATTACCACTTTCCAGCTTGCATACTTTTTGACAAGAAACTTTTGCTAATTCTTTTTTTTTTATATATATATATATATATAAAGAGGTTTTTGCCTTAGTTTGCGTGTGCTTACGAGAGAGAGAGGAAATGTGAGAAATCACCCCCCAGGGGGACGGCCATACCACAATCCCTTTTCCTCCATCCTCCTCCCAGCACACACACACGTACCTGGCATGATTTTTAAGCCACCGGATCTGGGACTCCAACTGTGGTCAGGCATGTGGGAGTCCAGCGACATAACCACTATGCCATCTGCTGGCCCAGACTAATTCTTATATTCATCTCCCATCATGGAACTTGTCTTTAGTATTTCCCATTTATTTTGGTTTTCAGAAGCTTGGTTATGAGAGACTTGGCATGTTTTTCTTTCTTCTTTTCTTTTCTTTTTTCAGTCCTTATTGGAGGCTGGTGACTCCTCTGTGAATTGGGCTTGTCTCCTGACCATCAGCGCTTCGACGCCGGGACAAGCTCGCTCATCCTCTCTCACTTGCTGTGACTGTTCTGTACGGGATTCCGGACTCCGAGCCCGTTTGGGCTTGGCCTCCTCCGGGAACAGCTCCTGAGTTTGTGTCTGCAGAACTTCACTCACCAGATCTCCTTGGCGACACTTCCCTAAGGTCCACGCTGGTCTTTTAGATCCTCCCTGTGGGCTGACGGTCTCTGGGTCCCTCTGTGAGCAGAACCGGAACCCTGACCTGAAGCGTGAAGCATATCTTAGTGCTTAACTCGCTTCTTTAAAAAACACTGTGGGGCTTGCCAGGCAAGCGCCTGCGCCAAAATGAAGCCGAAAACAAGGACTAAGAACTTGCAACTATAAGCAACAGAAAGAATCTTTAGCTGTCTTAAACCAATTGAGAAATATATTGTATAGGAGGATTCTCTCTACCTATGGACAGTGAGAAGATGATGGTTACCAGCCCTGCATTGCCTCAGGGAAGAACAGGAACTACTCTACCATTCTT
>NW_006159826.1:1743275-1746640 GCF_000334495.1 Tupaia belangeri chinensis | reverse complement strand
ATTCCTGCTAATTACAATATGGCTGCTGTGCCGCACCAACTGATAATCATCTCTGCTTACCAGAACCACTTTCCTGAAACTGTATTCCACGGAGACTCACCTACAATGGCAGATCCGCACGAGACCCACCCTTGATCCAACCTTGAATGGAATCTATGTTCCCTATTGTTAAAAACTTTAAACTCTATGCCTAAAGTCAGACTTGGGCACATGTATAGGTATGTGTCAGCTGTGCTAGCTATTGGATATATTTAGACTAATTAAGTTCATAGGCAGAACAATTGAATGGGGTCGGGGGAGGACATGGAGGGCAGCCGTGGATGCCAGGGACAATGGGGGAGGAGGATGGGACATAGCAGAGGGTGGCGGATGGGGAATCAAGGATGGCAAAATAAAAGGCAAGGTATGCAGGACATAAGAATTGGAAAATTATTTTGCTGAGAACATGTATGTGGATGTGCTTGATTGAGCCAATGCACAGTGTATTTTGGATGGAAAATTCATTTGTGTGTTGTGATGGTATATAGTGAATTAAGGTAGAAAATGAATAAACAAACAAACAACAAAAAAACACACGGTGGGGCCAGCAGGTGGCGTGGTTGTTAAGGTGGCTAGATCCAACAGGGCTGACTTTGCAGTTCAAGTACTGATCTCAGTCTTGACACACTGGATAAGTGTGTGCGTGTGTTCACCCAAAATCCAGAGAGGAGAATGGAAAAGAAGGGAATGCAGTGTGATCATCCCCGGGGGTGCTTTCTCACTTTTTCTCTCTCTATCTCTGTCTCTCTTTGGCAAGTGCATGCACCCTTTGACAAAGTTAAAACAATAGGCCAGTCGGTGGGATAGTGATTAAGGCACTGGACTCACCCTTGGCCGACAGCGGTTTGTGTCTCAGACCTAGAAGCTTGAAAATTGTGCTGGGCATATGTGTGTGCATGCCCCAAATCCCGAGAGAATGGAGGAGAAGGGGTTGCAGCAAGGCCATCTCCCCTGGGGGTGATTTCTCACGTTCCTTTCTCTGTCTCTCTCTAGCAAGTGCAAACATTCTATGGCAAAAATTTAAGCTAATAAAACAACGGCAACAAATCCATGCCTTACTCCAAAGGCTGCAGCATGCAGACTTGGAATTGCTCAGTGCGGAGTCATGGGACAGATGAGTAAGTGGCTGAGGCTCCTGCCTGAGCCCCTGCCTGAGGCCAGGAGCCGACATGTGGGTGAGCTACCCCTTGTGGTCTAAGGAAGCCGGTGAGACAGTGAGTGTCACCCCGTCCTTATGGTGGCCAGGCCGTCAGTAGCGGAGCTTGGGGTTCAAATTCAGACTCCACTGCTAACTGGCCAGGAGATCTGGGATGAGGATCCTCACCTGCTGTGCCTCAGTTTCCTCTTTCATGACTCTTCACTGTGGGATGGTTTTAAGGATCAAATGTCATAATGAGCGTGAAATGGAACGCCTCACCAGGTGGGTCAGAGGCATTCATCTTCCCTTGTGAGCACCTGCTAAGTGCCAGGTCTAGGGGGGTGCAGAGGAGGGTGATACCCCCGCCCCCAGGGTGCCACAGTCTAACTCGATGGTTCTCAGAGGGGGGCTGTCCTGGCCCCAGGAGACATTGGACACGTCTAGGAATATTTCTAACTGCTGCAATTCAAAGCGGGGGGCTGGGGGTTGCTACCGGCCTCCAGTGGGGAGACCTAGGGTGTTGCCAAACATCCCACCAGGCACTGGATGACCCCAGAACACAAGGTCGTCCGGCCCCAACATCAATATGCTCAGACAGGAATTCTGGTCTGCCGAAGAGCTGTCCAAGTACATAGGCCATCGAAGTCTCCACCACGAAGGTTTTAGTGCCAGAGTGACCCTGAGGCGCACTGGGCCCTCCTCTCACTCTGAGGCTTAGTTATTGGCTCGAACTCCCTGTGCCCGGATGGGTCTACCCCAGTTGAGCTCACCGAGGACTCCTAGCCTCAGCATGGCCTCCGTGAAATACCACCAGCAGCACGCAGCCAGGTGCACCAGGCACTGCCCTGTACTTGGGCTCCATGGAGGCCACTGGACCTCCACACGCCCATGGGAAATGTCCTCTTTCAGCCCCTTTGACAGCCAATGAGAGGCCAGCCTGGGCCCTGACCATGGCACCGGCTTCTCCATGAAGGAACCCCGGGCCTGCCGCCCAGGCACTTTCTTGCACTGGGTCTTCCAGAATCAGGCAGCAGGGAAGGGACCCCAAGGACTATGAAAAGTTCCCAGAGCCCTGAATTCTGGGAAGAATTCCTCCCCTCCTCAGTAAAACCCTCAGACAGAAGTGCCCGGGGACTCTGAGGCTGAGCTATGAGGGAGGCTCCACCCCGAACAGGCAGGAGAAGGCTTCCTGGGCCCAGTGGGTCTTCTAGTGGGTCCTAGGGCAGCCCAGCCTCACCTGGAGCCTGTTACAGCTGTCCTCTCAGCCCCACCCAGACCTGCTGAATCCACCCCGGGGAAGGACCCAGCCCTCAGTGTAGCCAGTCCTCCGCCGACTCCCATGCAGGCTGAGAGAGAGAAGCCCATGGGAAGACAAGCTCCTGGTGTGGACCAGTCCCTGGTGTGGTCAGCCCGGTCCCACCACAGCTCGTGATGCTGGGGCCCAGCCAAGCGAGTTTCCAGGAACTGACACAGCATGGCCCCTCCCAGCTCATCAGAAAATTCACCTCAAGTGCCAGGAAGTCTCAGCTCCCCTCTGCAAAAGACACAGGCCAGCTGTGACAGTTGTGTAAGTGGCATGGCGTCATGGTCACAGCATCCAGATTCAGCCACCTTATTTGAAGAATGTGGCTCAAGAGGGCTTATGCTATAGTTCCTCAGTGTTGGTAAAAGGCAACCCTGACTGCAAACTTGAACGTTGACAACTTCTTTGCATCCAGGAGGCTGTCCCCAGCGACTCTGCAGCTGTCACCATGCCATAGAATGAATATATTGAATTACATTGTAAACGCTATGGATACCGTTTGGATTACCATGAGAAAAAGAGAACGAAGGGAAGTCGGGAGGCTCATGAACGTTCAAAGAAGGCAAAGAAGATGGCTGGTCTGAAGGCTAAGCCCTATCATAAACAGCGCCACGCTGAGAAAATACAAATGAAAAAGACGATCAAGATACATGAAAAGAGGAACACCAAACAGAAGAGTAACGGAAAGACTCCACAGGGGGCAGGACCTGCCTACCTGTTGGACAGAGAAGGATGGGCCTGAGCTAAAGTACTTTCCAATATGATTAAACAAAAATGGAAAGAGAAAGCGGGAAAGTGGGAAGTCCCTCTACCCAAAGTTCTAGCCCAGGGAGAAACAGAAGTCTTAAAAGCTATTCAAACTGGAAAGAGAAAGAAGGAGGCAAG
>NW_006159826.1:1719783-1742834 GCF_000334495.1 Tupaia belangeri chinensis | reverse complement strand
TGCAGCGAGCTGTATGGGCACAGCTGGGTACTACTTTATAGTATGTTCATTCTACCCACCAGGGTTTATGCCTAGGGTCAGACTTGGATACATGTGTAGGTTTGTGCCAGCTGTGCTAGCTAATGGATTTATTTAGACTAATTAAGTTCATTGGCAGAACAATTGAATTGGGGGGGAGGAAGGTATGGAGGGCAACCATGGATGCCAGGGAAAAAGGGGGGAGAAGGTGGGACATAGCAGAGGGTGGGGGATGGGGAATCAGGGATGGCAAGACAAAGGGCAAGGTATGCAGGATGTAAGAATTGGAAAATTATTTGCTGAGAACATATATGTGGATGTACTTGATTGAGACAATGCACAGTGTATTTTGGATGGAAAATTCATTTGTGTGTTGTGATGGTGTAAAGTGAATTAATAAATAAATAAATTAAAAAAAAAAAGATACATGAAAAGAGGAACACCAAACAGAAGAGTAATGGAAAGACTCCACAGGGGGCAGGACCTGCCTACCTGTTGGACAGAGAAGGACGGGCCTGAGCTAAAGTACTTTCCAATATGATTAAACAAAAACGGAAAGAGAAAGCTGGAAAATGGGAAGTCCCTCTACCCAAAGTTCGAGCCCAGGGAGTGTTGGAGATGCTGTACCAGAAAACCACCCAAATATGAAAGGCTCATTAGGCCAGTGGGCTCACGTTTCAAGAAGGCCCACGTAACATCCTGAACTGAAAGCCACCTTTCGCCTGCCAATACTCGGTGTAAAGAAGAACCCCTCATCCCCCCGTATACAACTTTGGGTGTTATCACCACAGGTACTGTCATTGAGGTGAACGTGAGCGATTGGGCCTGTGACACAGGAGGCATGGCTATTGGAGAAAATGTGCCCAAGTTCCCAACAATCCTGAAAATGATGGCTGCCGAGATGCTGTCTTACTGGTGAGAGCAGCTGCCTCCGAGTAATGCCTTGTAACTTTGGAAGATGATACGCCAACCTGGAAAACCACCATGACGGATGTTTCTGAATACAACCGGTCTAACATGTCTGCAGTCATCAAAAGGTTATTTATTAAGTTGTACAAAACATTAAAGTGGCCTGGTTTTACCAAAATAAATACATAAATAAAAAGGCCACACTGACTCAGTGCAGGTAGAAGCAGGACGCATTTAGGGCAGGGAGTGAGCCCAGGGCCCGGGACATGGCACACCTGCAAACGCGGCCGACATGTGCCAAGCCTGAGACGACAGGGTTAGAACGTGGCATGCGGCTCCATCTGGCAAGCTTTGCGTTTGCCTGTCTGTTGTTTTAGTTTCTGTTATGGGACATATTCACCAGAGAGAGAGAGAGAGAGAGAGAGAGCGATCACCCCACCGCCTCTTCTCCTCCATTCTCCTCTCAGGACTTGGGGCGCACATGCACATGTGCACACACACGCAGCTGATGTGTTTTCAAGCCCCGGGTCCGGGACGTGGATGGCGCACCTTAGCCTCCACGCCATTGGCTGGCTCCTTCATCTGGCAAGTAAAACAAAGAAAGACAGGAAAAGCCAGTATGCTGGAGGCCGTGTCTTGAGCGTGGTGGGATTTACAGGTATTTATTGTAAAAATTCATTGAGAAGGAATATGTTTAAGGTTTATGCATAAAGAATATGAACTTTGTCTATTTCTATAAACATCACCAGAATGATTGGTGTACTTGCAGTTTATATGTATGTTTTAAAGTATTTCATGTTTACAGAAGACAATCAACCAATACATTTTTGATAAAGCAGCAGTTTTTCAGGAACTGCAGTGCATTCTAGAAGCCAGGTCCCGAGAGTGACCCCCAGAAGCACCGTGCCAAGACCACACACTGCTGCTGAGCCTTTACGTGAGTGTTCACAGTCCGGGAGGAGCAGGTGCGGGCCTGTGAGGTCTGTCGAGAACTGGGACATCACGCTCAGTTTGAGAAGGTCAGAGGGTGGTGACCCCCAGGACTTCTCTGGGTGAAGAGGAGAGGGGTAACTGGGGTTCCACTCATCCCCCATCCCTAGTCTTAGTGAGTGTGTGGTAAGTTAGAGCTCGGCGTTGGGTCAGATGGACTCGGACTGCCGTTCCAGAACGTGGAATACACCAGTGCCTTCTCAGAAAGTCTATAACTTCCTCATAAAGTTTGTGGGTTCCCCCTTCTATAAACTCCTAAAATATTAATAGACACAATTTTTAGAACAGGTTTAGATTTGCAGAAATATTGCACACAGCACAGAAAGTTCCGTAGCTCGCTCGGTCTCCCCTGCACTATGTCATTGGTAAGCTGCGATGCTACAGCCAACAGCCCACTGCATGCACGCGTTATCAACTAGAGCCGAGTTGATCCGCATCTCCTTAGTTTCCCCCAGTGTTCTCCAGCCCACATGGGCCATTCTGGCTGCCCCCTGTCCAGAGGACGCGTCCACTCCCGGCTCTCCCTCTGCCCTCTCTGCTCCGAGGTTCGGTTCCAGACCCTGAGGACAACACCTGTCAGTGGTCAGCAAGCGCATCGGGAGAGAGCATGGGGTGGTCCTCGCCCTCGCCCTGCAGACGGCACTCGTCCCCGAAATCACACGGTTGGCGTCCCCCGTCCCTGTCAGTGAGGTCTGACACATTGGTGATAGGGTGAGATTCGCGGGTCAGAGCCTGCGTTTCCCCCGGACTCCTCGCGCCTCTGAGTGGTTTTTACCCGCACACAGTGAGGCTCACTTTGTGAAACGGTATAGCTGTTAGCAGGCACGTAAGGCCAGGCACCCCCCATCCAGGGTCGTGCGGAACAGCTCCGTGGCTCTGAAATGCCCAGCCTCGCCTTGCCATCCCTCCCTCCCCGGGCCCCTGGAAGCCCTGAGCTGTGCATCGTCCGTGCAGTCTGGCCTTTTCTGAGACGTGTGGGGGCCACAGTGTGTGGCCTCTTCGGACTGGCTTCTGTCACTGACAGCCGGCAGCGAGGGAGACCCTGTCTGTCTAAGGCTTAAGAACACTTCCCATTGCCAGATCATACTCGTATGGCCGTACCAGTTCGTTCACATATGCACCTATTTTTTTCTTTTTGAAAGATTTTTCCACAGGATGTATGTGCTCACCAGATAGAGAAGGGAGAGAGAAAGTGAGAAACCATCCCCCGCGGGACAGCCATGCTGCAATACCTTCTCTTCCATTCTCCTCTCGGGAATTTGGGCACACGTGCACATGTGACCGGCATGATTTTCAAGCTGTTGGACCCAGGACTGGAGCCATGGTTGACCATGGGGAGTCCAGTGCCTTAACCACCACGTCCCCTGCTGGCCCGTGCAGAACACCTTGCGGTTTATCGTAGACGGCGTGGAGTTGGGTCTTGTTTCATGGTCCTCGCCAACAGCCTGGTTTTCTTCTTTTACTTTTTTGCCAGAGGGTATGTGTGCTTGCCAGAGGGGGAGGGTGGGGGAGAGAGAGAAGCGCCCCTAGTGGGGTGTGGTCGTGCCTCCATCTCTTCCTGAGAGGGTATGTGTGCTTGCCAGAGGGGGAGGGAGAGAGAGAAGCGCCCCTAATGGGGTGTGGTCGTGCCTCCATCTCTTCCCTCTGTTTGTCCATCCTGTCAGGATTTGGGGCACACACATACACGTGCCCGGTGTATTTTTCAAGCTGCCAGACTGAGATCTGACGTGCAGGCAGCCATGTGGGACGCAGCTCCCGACATGCAGTGTGGACCGCTGTGCTGGGGGCTGGCCCTCTGACAACCTCTTTTACCTGGTTTAACTATGGAGACCTTTCACACTTAAAATGATTACTGATCGCGTTAGCTACTTGTTCCTTTTGTTTGTTTGTTTCATTTTCATCTTGTTCTCTTTTCTGCCTTCTCTGGTTATAATGGAGCATTTTGTGTAATGCAGTTTTCCTTTCTATCTTAACATGTCCATCATCTACTTAAAATATTTTTCTTCAGGATTGCCGTAGCGTTTGCGATGCAGTTGCTCCCCCTAATCTGTGGGGAGTAGTCCCAGGACTGCCGTGGGTGCTGGAGACCATGGAGGGCTCCGAGCGCAGTCACCACCACCAGCACATGGGCAGTGACGCCCTGACAGATATTGCTTTGCACCTGAGGTGCACACTGAGCACGCACGCGACCACAGCTCTGCAGTTCTGGGTGTGACAGCGACCTAGATCTGCTTCCTTCGTGACCCCACACGGAGCAGCTCTGCTCGGATCGGAGCGCCCAGCACCTCGGTGGGCCACTGCTGTTCTTTGCTTGAGTCGAGAGCATTCACCGTTTCCTTGCCACACTCCGTGGCTTCTCCCTGACACGCCCAAAGTGCCAGCATCCCTGCCCTTGTGCACCGGGGCCAGCAGTAAGTACAGCAGGGGTGACTTGATCTGATAACCAAGACAGCGGCCAAGCAACTAGCTGGCGGGCAGGCGCCTTCACGGCTGACGCTCTGGACAGAGGAAGTCGCGTCCTGGGGAGGGCGGGAGGAAGGCGTGTGCTCGCATCGCGCTGCCCGGAACGGTGTGCGGCCCGAAACTCGCGAATCTCTTCCTCTGGCACTTTCCATTTAATATTTTAGGACCGTGGAAGACCATGGGCAGCTTACGCTATGGAAAGTGAGGATGCTGAAGAACATCTTGGGACAATTAGGAAAGGGGGGGGGGTTCCTGTGTGCATTTACAGCTACCTACTCCACTGGGAAACCGCGCTGCTCCGCGGGTCTGCAGGTGCCTCGCAGCAGAGTGTCCCCGTCCCCCTCCTGTACGACAGCCATTCAGTGACCTGCCTGCCGTAATTGTCTAGTGCATTGCTACTCTCAGCACTGAGCAAATCATTAGCTATCAGATCAATTAAAACCAAGTAAAAACAGACATTTTTATCTTGCTTCGTTTTTATTACCCTGAGGAATTTGTTCTAAAGTTTCTTGGAGGGCAGTTTTGCCGGCTCTCTGAGAAAGTCTTTGTTCCCCTCTCACGGCTGAAGGGTCGTCTCACCGCACACGACATTCTGGTCGGTGCGTTTTTTCTTTCAGCGTGTCGCTCTGGGCCCTTCCTGCTTGTGTGGTTCTGAAGAGAATCCAATGGGGTCATTATCTTGTAGGTAAGATTAAAAAAAATCTCTGAGTGCCTTCAAGATTTTGAATTTGGACACGAGACGTCTTGGTGGACATGGTGGTATTTATCCTGCCTGGTGTTCTAGAAGCTTCCTGTCATTAGTTTGGGAAGGTTCTAAGCCTTATTAATTCTGCCCTCTCTCCAGGCGCCCTCCTCCGCGTAGCTGCGCTGTGCGTGCGTACCGTGCAGTCGGCCCACGTTTCTGGCGCTCTGGCTCTGCACACCTCCTTTCCTGCGCCTTTCAGCTCGGGATGCTTCTTTGACGTCTCTTCAGGCTCACTGAGTCTGCTCAGCTGCGTGTCCTGCTCAGGAGCCTGTGGAAGGCCCTTCTCGCTGCTGTTACAGTGTGTTTGATTTCTAGCTTCCTTCTGATACTTCAGTAGCTGCAGGAGTTACCTATGGTCCACTTTCCTATTACAGCCCTCGATATTTCAGTCATACCCATTTAACTTCCTGTGTGATAATTCGAGTTCTAGGTGACATTAAGTGCTGTCTTCATATTCGTTTGTCTTTTCAGGTCATTTTTTCTTGCCTTTAGCAAGCTCAGAAGATTCTATGAAGCTGGACACAGTGTCAGATGCTGGCAAGGATGCGGACAGGTGGCAGCGAGGCTTGGCGTGCACCTGGCTGGAGGCCGAGCCCGTGAGCATCCGGGAACAGGTTTTGGTGTGGACGTGCTATTCCTCCGGGGTGCGCACCTGGGCGTGGAACCTCCATAACTCTGTGGCGAGCTGTTCGAGGGGCCGCCTGACTGTTTCCCGGTGTGACCATGGCGTTCGACGGTCCTGCCGGGAGTGGAGGAGGCTGAGCTCACGCTTCTTTCCAGAGAGGAGGCTATCAGTCGGAGGCCCAGCCTCCCGCGTCCTGGCTTGGGTTCCTGGAGCTGAGCGGAGAGGAGAGTCACACACATGTGGGGTAAGGGCAGACGGTATCTGGTTTCTCAAACCGACCCAACTCTCGGTACGCTGGGTGCTCACAGCTGGCTTTGGCCCGTCTGTCCTTCTATCAGCTTACACTCCCCTACCTCCTGCCCCACAGTGTGACTTCCTTGGTTCTTTACTGGGAAGGA
Organism: Tupaia belangeri chinensis; assembly: GCF_000334495.1. NCBI lineage: Eukaryota > Metazoa > Chordata > Mammalia > Scandentia > Tupaiidae > Tupaia > Tupaia belangeri. The sequence goes on along the minus strand of NW_006159826.1, from coordinate 1,736,686 downwards.
GACAGCGGCCTAGCAGAGGCCTTCAGGGACACCTGAAGCAGCTGAGCTCCTCTCATGGATATGTCCTTCCGGCTCCAGTCTTCTCTGAGAAATCCTGGAGGTCTTCCTAACCACACATGCTCATTCTTTTCAGAGATCGTGGCCTGCACTGCAGGGGTGGAGACAACGTGGCAGCGGATGAGCAGCTATCTGGAGCCCAGAGGAGCCACTGGCTGGACACAGGTCCTCCTGAGCCCCTCTGTTGGCGAGGGTATTTCCCAGGCCCTTCCATCACAGCGGGGCTCTCAGCCTACTGGCCTGAGCACCCCGCAGGGGCTCCGCCTCAACTTCTACCCCAGAGATGGAGCATCTGTGGCCGCGGCCCTGGCTCAGGGAGGCAGCCCTGCTCAAGTGTCACTTGGCAGTCAGGGTAGCTGCAAAGTGGACCCTGCTGTTTTTGTTGGCGGGTAACTGGTGGCGTCAGCTTCTGGTGACGGCAGGGCCAGTGAGGACAGCTCCGGGCCCTTGAGGGAGACCGTTGCTCAAACTCCCAGTACACGCAGCTGCCGCTTCCCCTCCGAAGACCTGTCTCCTGAATGTACATCCTTCCTGGACTGCGGACAGGAACTTCTAGACCAAATCAGGAGATGTTTGGTGCCATGTGCTGGGGGCAGTGGCATTAGTCGTCTTAGCAGCGAACCCCCACTTGGCGGCCGAGTGGTTTTGTATTTGAGCCACTAGGAGGAACCGAACCCACTCATGTTAAACCCGACGTAACAGCCAGCTCCTGGAGACGCGTGCCTCCTTTTTCTAACTGACCTGGGGCTGGAGCTCAGAACAGGGAGGACGAGGCCCAAGGACCCTAAACAGTCACTTCTCTTCCTCTTGGCTGGCTGGGTTCTGTCTCCCCAAACCGACTGACTCTATAGCGTCTTCTCCTTGAAATGGAAAGCAGCCCTGCTCTTACCACTCGGGGCCCGAAGGCAAGCTAGGTCGAAGCCCCAGACACAGCCCATTGACTCAAGCCAGGCGGTACAGACTATAGCCTGCCCTGTCCTCCTGCCCGTCTGAGCCCTGAGAATTTGCTGCTGCTGTCCTGGGCCAGGGCTGCACTCTGACCTCACTGTCGGACCCCGGCTTTGCACCCTGAGAGGCCTACACGTGCAGGTGGACACTGGCACACACGCACAGGCCCAGCCCACGATCCCTCCACTGGGATGCAAAAACGATAAGGACCGGCTCCCTACAGCGTGTCGAGCCCAGGAGGCCCATGTGCTCACAGAGACCAACTGTGAGTCAGGGCCCTGTGTGCGTGCTGAGACCCACTGTGAGTCAGGGCCTGTGTGCTCACTGAGACCCACTGTGAGTCAGGGCCTGTGTGCTCACTGAGACCCACTGTGAGTCAGGGCCTGTGTGCTCACTGAGACCCACTGTGAGTCAGGGCCTGTGTGCTCACTGAGACCCACTGTGAGTCAGGGCCTGTGTGCTCACTGAGACCCACTGTGAGTCAGGGCCTGTGTGCTCACTGAGACCCACTGTGAGTCAGGGCCTGTGTGCTCACTGAGACCCACTGTGAGTCAGGGCCTGTGTGCTCACTGAGACCCACTGTGAGTCAGGGCCTGTGTGCTCACTGAGACCCACTGTGAGTCAGGGCCTGTGTGCTCACTGAGACCCACTGTGAGTCAGGGCCTGTGTGCTCACTGAGACCCACTGTGAGTCAGGGCCTGTGTGCTCACTGAGACCCACTGTGAGTCAGGGCCTGTGTGCTCACTGAGACCCACTGTGAGTCAGGGCCTGTGTGCTCACTGAGACCCACTGTGAGTCAGGGCCTGTGTGCTCACTGAGACCCACTGTGAGTCAGGGCCTGTGTGCTCACTGAGACCCACTGTGAGTCAGGGCCTGTGTGCTCACTGAGACCCACTGTGAGTCAGGGCCTGTGTGCTCACTGAGACCCACTGTGAGCTCGTGGAGTCAGGCGCCCGTGTGCTCACTGAGACCCACTGTGAGTCAGGGCCCCGTGTGCTCACTGAGACCCCCTGTGAGTCAGGGCCCCGAGTGCGCGCAGAGACCCGGTATTCTGAGCTATATAACTAGTGAGCTTCGTTGTATGCCACTCTTAACTGTAGAAAGTGCGGCCCGTGGGTGGATAACGCACGCCCTGCCGTCAGAACGCACTCTTTCTCCATTAAATCAGCTCCCTGTTTCATGGGTCGAGGTCCGGTCGTGGGCTCAGGTGGACTCAGGTGGGAGCCCAGGTCTCCCTGTCCCCAGCGTGTGCTGTAAGTCACAGTGCATTTGGATCAGGTCATTGAATTGGATGACAGAGCAGGTGAGTGTCTGGGCTGGCCGGAGGGCGGAGGCCAGTGGGCGGAGGGCGATCAAGCGGCCGGCCCTCCCTGTGAGCCTCCCACTGCGGAGCAGGATCAAGTGAGCGCTGAGCTTGCTGGTCCCAGATCGGTCCGCCAGCCCTGGGGGCCTCTGGTCCTGTCCCCTCTCTAGCCAGGTGGGCAAGGACATTACTTCCATGAGGCAGAGATGGAGGTCTTTCCTTCCTCGTGTCCCAGGGAGCCTTATACTAACGCTGGACACAGAGAAATGACGTAGAAGCAGAGTTGAGTTTACATGGCAGTGTGTCTTCTCCTGGGTGTCCCTTGTCACCGTGTGCCAGCCTGTGGGGAGCCCGCAGTTCGCAGGTCTCCACCGAGAAGCAGGCTCCCACTGAGGCAGCGGGGGGCGTTGTCCCACAGCAGTCATCCCGCTCCTCTGTCCGTGGTCAGAGGCTCCCGTCAAACCAGTCAGAGCTCCAGAGCACCCACACCCAGGCCCTCGCTCCCCCACTGTGACCCCAAGCCACTGGGGCTCCACGGGCCTGCCCCTGAGTTCCCCTCACTACCTCCAATCTCACTCTTCTGGTTTCTGCACTCCATGAGCCTTGACCCCGCCCAGCGCTGACCCAGCTGAAGCCCGGCTGCATCGCTGACCCTCCCTCTGTCGTCCTCAGTCCAGTCTGTCACCTGCCTGTCCTGGTCAGTCTGACTCCAACAGCCTCTCCCCTCCGGCTGCATTTCCATCCCCCAGTGAGCCAGCTGGGACGGTGCTGTTGCCTGTTCCCAGCAGGGAGCTCAAACAAGTGAGGTCTGCCCACCCTGCGGAGGGAGTGAGGCATGGCTGACCTGGTGGGAGACTTACGTCTGCTGTTGCCTGCATGGCTAGGACTGGGTGCGTGCCCCCCAAATTCATGTGCTTAGACTAGTCCTCCTATGAGGGCATCAGGGGGGCCTTGGGAGGTGATCAGGTTTAGAGTGTGGGCATGGGCTGGAGCCCCCTGGATGGGACGAGTGTTCTTACTGTAGAGGAGAGGGCCGGCGCCCTCTGCTCTCCCTGTGAGGACCCAGCACTGAAGTGCTGTCTGTACCCAGGACGGAGCCCCGGAACCTGCGCCTGCGGGCATGTTGATCTGGGACTTCTGGCCTCCAGCCCTGAGCTGTTCCCTTGTTTAACGCATTGTTGTTACAGCAGCTGGGGTTGACAAGGACGTATCGTTGGCTGAATTAATCAGGGCTGCAGTTACATTCATCTAGGCGGATTAATCAAGTGATACATCAGTCAACAGCAGATGTAAGTCTCCCACCCTTCTGCCCGGTAGCCCTGCCTTCCTGGAGGTCACGGCGGGTGTACAACACGCTGACCGCTGGCCTTCGGAAAGGCCTGGACCTGCTCTGCAGCACCTTTCCGTTGCCTCCAGCCACGGCCCGCACCACGCTAAGGGTAAGCTGCTAACCCAGCCTGCCCTGCTGCTGGCTTCCCGGCTCGAGCGCTCCCGGAGAGAACCGGACGGACTGGCTGGCGCGGCGCCGGTGGCTGCTGCCGGCCTCTGTCCCTGCTCAGCCGTCCCAGGCCTCGGGGCCCTTGCCCGTGCTGTTGCCGCGTGCTGGCCTGTGACCCTCCATGCTGTGGAGTGGCCGTTCCCTCACGCTCTGCAGACCTGCTATGTAAGTCCCTGAGGTTTCTTGTTCCGGAACGTGGTCCCCAGCGGCTTGGGAGGGCTTAATGGCAGACAGACCATCCAGTTGGCTGGGAGCACGGAGGGACAGCGGAAGGGGGAAGCCCACTCCCTCTCCCTCTCCCTCTGCACCTGCCTCCCGGCCTGGTGTGGGCCACATAAGCTGCTGCTTACTGTGTCACTGGGGAAGTCGTGACACATTTTTGCATAGAAAAACACTTCTTTCCCGATGACCTAACAAATCACGCAGCCTCAGGTATTTCAGGCATTTCTGTTAGCAACAGTAAGAGACCAACACGCCCCCCCCATGTGCTCAGACCAGCGCCTGCCAGTCCAGGCCACCGTGCGCTGCGGTGCCCTCAGCCCCGTCATCTCCCCAGTGGCTCATCACAGCTGTGTCCCCGTCCAGACCATGAGCTCCGGGAGGCGGGGAGGAGTCTTCCTTTCCATCACCAAGCTGCAGCTTCCGGCAGAACGCTCGCCCGGGTCCAGTGTCAGCAAGCAGTCGCAGAGGAAACAGACAGCAGTCTGCCAAGACCCCCGGGCCCTTGGATGCCCCCGTGACCTCACGACTTTGTGGATGAAGGTCCCCTGAGGGCTGGTGACAGAGCAGGACATGACCCTGTGTCTGGCTGCCAGCTCTCTGGGGAGGGTGGGCAGTGAGGACAGCACTGATCGGAGGAGCAGCACAGGGGGAGCCTCCTGCTGCCGGGGCTTGGTTCACGTGGCGCTGGGTGACTCTGCATGGCACTCTGGGTCCTGAGGACCCACAAAGGGAGGAATTTCAGACTCGCAGTCTCAGGTTGGACCCCACAGGACAGAGCAGAGGCAGAAGGGAACCCGCTAAACTGACAGACAAGCCAGCCAGAGGTGTTCAGAGACTGCCGCAGACAGCTCCCATGGGGCCGCCTGTGTCCGGTGTCCAGCCCGGGGGATCTCCAGCTGTGGGTTTGCATCAGCCCTCTGCCTGGGCTCGGTCAGGCCCCAGTGGCCCCTCTGGCCCGTCGCTTTCAAATTGGGAGCCCAGATGAGGCCAGAGAACAGGGCAAAAGTAGCCAGCCTCGGGGCCACACAACCCGGGTTCTACCAACTGTGATGGACAGGGGACCCCCCGGACAGACCAGTTCAGGTGAGCGGGGTCACGACCTAACAGGCAAGGACCTGACAGGGCTCAGTGGCTGCTTGTGGTCTCGTGGCCAGAGTCCAGCCAGGCCTCTGGGGCCCAGTCAGCATTGTCTACACTGGTCGCCCCACATCACTGCAGCACAGCCAGTGGGCTGCCCCAGTGTCCACACCCGCATGGTAAGCCACCCATTGCTCAGCAACCTAAAACGAACACCTGCCATTCTGGCTCAGGTCCCCGAGTGGGCAGGGGCCGTGGAAGGCCTCACCAGGAGGGTCTCCCAGCGCTTAGGGCAGATAGAGTCACCCGCGGCTCAGCCGAGCCCGACCTCTGATGTGGCATGCGCGGGCTGGTGTGTTGCACTGTCAGCCGAGCTCAGCAGGGCGGCACGGGGCTTCCCGGTGCAGCTCTCAGGGCTGGAGGGCAGAGCTAGGAGGAAGCTCTAGAAGAACCAGTGTTCTGAGGAGCCGGGCCAGGCAGGGCTCTCCTGGGACCTGGCACAGCGCCCCCTGGCTGCGTCCTGCTGGGTAGGCAGAGCTGGGCTGCCCAGGGTCCAGCTCTGAGAAAACTGATTCTACCCCTTGACTGGGAAAGCCCCGAGGTCAACTCCTTTTTGTAAAAAGTTTCTTCTTCTCCTTCTCCTTCTCCTTCTCCTTCTCCTTCTCCTTCTCCTTCTTCTTCTTCTTCTTCTTCTTCTTCTTCTTCTTCTTCTTCTTCTTCTTCTTCTTCTTCTTCTTCTTCTCCTTCTTCTTCTCCTTCTTCTTCAGTTTGACCATAGAGAGACAGAGAAAGAGAGAAAGAGAGAGAGCAAGACCCTTGGTCTGAACTCACCACGCCACCTGCCGTCCCCGAGGTCAACTTCTCTTTTATTTTTTGGAGAGTTTTTGGCTATAGGACACGTGTGCTCGCCAGACAGAGAGACAGAAAGCGAGAAATCACCCCCCGGGGGGGATGGTCATGCCGCAATCCCTTCTCCTCCATTCTCCTCTCGGGATCTTGGGCACACACGCACACGTGCCCGGCGTGAGTTTAAGCCGCTGGGTCCAGGACTTGAACCGCGGTCAGCTACATGGGAGTCCAACGACATAGCCGTTATGCTAACAGCTGGTCCCCCCGAGGCCAACTTCTGACACATTGACGGAGCAGTGTGAAGGTGTCTCTGGGAGTGCAACCAGCCACTGTGGCTCTGGACCAGGCCATCGTGTGGCCAAGCCCTTCAGGAAGACCGACGAGGCCCCCAGCTGCCCAAGGGAGTCAGGCCCAGCGGAAAAGCCCGAGTGTGTGGCTCTCGGGACCCTATACCTCCTGGGGTCCCAGATCTGAAATAAGACCGACTGACTAACAGCTCCTGCAGGTCAGCACCAGCTCACGGGTGCCGAGACGTCTTCTACACCACTGACCAGAGCAGGACCCAGGGGAGGCCACGGGCCCTCGGCTCAGCTGTCACCCTGCCACGACGAGAGCGTGGGCCGTGAGTGAGGCCCCGCGGGTCTGCTCAGGAAGAGGGAGACCGTGAGGTGGGCAGCGGGGCCGGACCAGGCCCGGGCTAATGTGCAAAGCAGAGGCCAAGGGCGCTGGCCGTTAGGTGTTAATGGTTTCCTGAACTGCCGCGGGACGGGGAAAGAGGAGCAGCCCGGAGCCCCGGCCTCCGCAGATAAATGGCTCCGCATGGTGTTAAGTCCTGAATTTAACAGCTTGATTAATTGGCCAGAGGAGAGGCCTGCTAATGATATGTGCAGGTGGCTGCTGGCGGGCGGGGCCACCGGGGGGCCAGGACAGGGAAGTGTAAAACGGCAGCGAGCAGCAAGCCCCGGCTGGGATAGGGAGCCCCATCCTCTGCCCCTGCAGGGGCTCTCAGTGAGCTCCTGGGGCCGAGCTCCCTGGGATGGCGTCAAGGGTGTGGCGGCCTTTGGTGACTACTGGGCGCTCACAGACGTGGGCATGAAGCCGAAGATGCACACGCTCCCTTGAAGAGCACTTGTTTCCAAACACGCCACAGCAGTTCAGAGACTGGCCAACCCCAGCTGAAGGGGGAAACTCCCAGCTGCCCGCCCATGGTCTAGAGCTTCTGAGCTTCCAGCTAGCCTGGGCATAGCCCCTCACACCCCAGCGCAGTGCCCGGTCCTGCGGCTACCAGCCAGCACTGCCCTGGCCCCAGGCTCTTACCGCAGGCGCTGGGCCTCTCCGCGCCGCCCCTCAGCCCAGCCAGCCTCCAGGCCTTCAGGACGCCCCCCTTCCCCGACCACACTCTTACCCTTTCCACAACCCTCCACCTTGGGGCTGTGGCCACCCCAGCACAGGGCTGCACACTCCCCTCTGCTCTGAGGTGCTTGGAGGCTCCCCAGGACTACCTGGCCTTCGATCCTCACCCTGTCCAGCTTCTCATCATCCTCCCTGCATAGACCAAAAGTTCACGCAAGCGCACCTGCTGAGACGCTCCCTTGGGGTACCTTATTCCACTGTCACTGTCACCTCCACCATGGCAGCACCTCTGCCCCAAGGCCAGCTCCGCCCACAGTGAGCCAAGCTCTTCACTTCCAGACGAACTGCACCTCGTCCCTGCTGGGACTGACCTCCAGCTGTGCAGTCTGGCTGTTGTCGACACCAGGCTGGACTAGCTGACACAGGCACACAGGTGCCACCTGCAGACTGAGGCTCCAGCTCCTATACGATTCCTCAGCGACCGAGACCCTTGCCTGTCTGCTGTGCCCAGGAGCTGTGCTGGTGCCCAGGCATGCAGGAAAGGCATGGGCCCTCCCCTACCTCAGGAGCAGGGAGCTGAGCAACAGTGGGCAAACGTGGTGAGACTCGCAGACAGACCAACATCCCACCAGCCCCGCTGCCCTCTGGGTGACCACAGACCCTCTGCTGTGAGCACTTCTCGAAGGCCAGGCCCTGTGGGGCAGAGCAGGACTCGACTGGGTTTTCCTTCAGGACAAGACAGCTATAAATCAACGTGTGAAGCCGTCCACCTTCAGTGGGGCTTTGAGCCTCGGGGGAGTGGGGCGAAGGCCAGAGTCTACCCTAAGCCTTTCCTGGCTGTAACGTCGTGGGCTCCATGCCCGTCATCCCATCTGCAGACAGAGAGTGGCAGTCACAAGGCCTGCCCCTCGCAGTGCCTTCAGACCACCCCACACCAAAAATGCCGGTGGGCACTTTCTCCAGGGTCAGGAGCAACCCTGTGGGCCAAAGCCAGAGTGGCCGACGATGGCAGGCGCTCTGGCAGGGCAGCTCCGGAGGGCTTATCTGGGAACATCGTATCTGGAGGTCCAGGTGGCATCGCCAGGCTGTGACGATGTCCTGGTCCCTCAAGGTCTCGCAAAGCACCTCCTAAATTACACTGGAGCCCTGGGTGACACGTGACCAAAGGGGACAGACTTCCATCGACTGCCTTAGATGACATTTTATAAAACCATGCTGCAAACAGCAGAAAGATGGCAGGGCGGCGGGGGTGGGGTGGCACAGAGCATCCTGCCCAACGCCTGCCGAGGAGAGTTCACGCTGCCGCGGGCTGCAGCAAAGGCCCTCATGGACTCCCAGGCCGCCTTTGGTGTGGACGTCTGCCACCTGGGGCAAGCTCCGCCTGTCACCCCGTGTCACACTGTAAATCTGAACGCTCGCTGTGCGCGTTGTGAGGGGCCAGCAGATTCACGAGGTGCCACCTCTGTGATTCATGGCGGCCGGAGGCTGTGCAGGACCAGGGAGGGCAGGGAACAATGCTGGTGTGAGTAAACAGCCAGAGACACACGAATGCTCTGTCTCACACACACTCACACACACTCACACAGGCATGCACACACCAGACAGGGGAACATGCAGACACACACTCACAGATACACACATTCTCACACATGCACACATGCAGACACACACACGTGCAGATACACACATTCTCACACGTGCACACATGCACACACACACGTGCAGGTACACACATTCTCACACATGCACACATACAGACACACATGCAGGCACACACATTCTCACACATGCACACATGCAGACACACACATGTGCAGTACACACATTCTCATGCGTGCACACATGCAGACACACACGTGCAGGTACACACATTCTCACACATGCACACATACAGACACACATGCAGGCACACATATTCTCACACATGCACACATACAGACACACATGCAGGCACACATATTCTCACACATGCACACATACAGACACACATGCAGGCACACATATTCTCACACATGCACACATGCAGACACACATGCGTGCAGGCACACACCTTCTCACATACGCACACATGCAGACACACAGGTACATACAATACCACACATGTGTGCATACATATACACACAATATCACACATGCACACGTGCACACACACAGGCACATTCTCACACATGCACACATGCAGACACACGCACACAGGCACACACATTCTCACATACGCACACATGCAGACACACAGGTACATACAATACCACACATGTGTGCATACATATACACACAATATCACACATGCACACGTGCACACACACAGGCACATTCTCACACATGCACACATGCAGACACATGTATGCAGGCACATGCATTCTCACACATGCACACATGCAGAGACATACCGGTATACACATTCTCACACATGCACACATGCAGACACACATTCTCACACACATGCACACATGCAGACACACAGGCACATGCATTCTCACACATGCACACATGCAGACACACGTATGCAGGCACATGCATTCTCACACATGCACACATGCAGGCACACACATGCAGGCACACACATTCTCACACATGCACACATGCAGACACACTCATGTGCAGGTACACACATTCTCACACATGCACACATGACAAAGGATTTCAGAAGTTTGTGGACAAACAGGGTTAAAGTATGAGTTTGTTTCAGGGAAAGAACAGTTTAAAGTCCCTGTGTCGTAGGCCAGCAGTGGCGTGGTACCGAGGGGTCAGACTCCCACATGGCTGACTGTGGTTTGAGTCCTGGACCCCGTGTCTTACGCTCTCACTTTCTCTCTTGTGAGCACACATCCCATGTAGCAAATTAAAACAAAGAAAGAAAAGAAAGAGGGAAAAAGAGGGAAAGAAAGAAAAAAAAGAAAATTGAGTAAATAATTCTTTTGTTTAAGAGAGAGATTTTTGCCATGGGTGTGTACACTCTCTGGAGACACAGAGACAGAGAAAGTGAGAAGTACTTCCCCTCCATTCTCTTCTCAGGGTTTGGGCATGCACGCACATGTGCCCAGCATGAATTTCAAACCTCTGGTTCTGGGATTTGAATCACAGTTGGCCATATGGGAGTCCAGTGCCTTAAACACTATGCCATCTGCTGGACCCTTAATAAATAATTTTTAAAAATCCATGTGTTGTTTTTTTATAATATGCATTCTCATGAAGGTTTTGAAAACCTCTCATACACGCACACTTATACATAGAAATATACACACATGTGCTTACGAATACACACATGCACACACATACGCATATACTTACACAAACGTGCGTACACACATGAGGTTCCAGGCGTTGCCAGATGGTGCAGGGACATTGTGTCGCCTCATCCCAGAGTTCGCTCTGTGTCTACCCAGGGCTGGCGTGTACCATTCGAATGCGGGGACCGCGGCCGTGCAGACAGCAGACGTGGCGGGGGATGCAGGCCCAGAGCGCACGGCTTTCTCCATCGCAATGCTGGTTTGTATTTAGGTGCTGAGCAGCTGCGGCAGATGTCCGTCACGACTGCTCCGCCGTGGTTCGCGTCCCCCAGCCAATGTCACACTGGCAGTCACTCTGGAAGGGTCATTGTGCTGCACATGTTCTGAGTGAGGAAGGGAGTTTCTCACCCATCCGCATCTGTGTAAGTGGGCAGGTGCTGGGCTGGGAGCCACACCCTGCCTGCGGACACCGGCCAGTCTAATTGTCCCTCTGTGCGACACGCTCACTAAGCTGCTAGAAAACCTCTGCTGCACGCCAACGCCCCTTCCAAACCTGGCCAGGGTTCGGGAACGCGTTCGGATGAGGAAGTCTGACCCTAGCCCTCCCTGGCAGTGTCTGGCTTCATCTGGAGGAGCTGCCCATCTGCGTCATCTACTTAGCTGCTCCTTTTCTGTGGGTTCCTCTGGGGGCCTCCTGGTTCCGGAACCTTCCTTGTTCCAGCCCGAGGCTGCCCTGAAGATGTTCATGAGACACTTGGTAGTGGGAGCGTGATGTGATGGGGCCACAAACGAGTAAAAGACGCTCTCCATCTTGCGTTTAGACAGTGGGCACGCAACTGTTAAATTCAGGATGGTGTAGAAATGAGCCACAGTGCTCATGAAGGCCAGTGGCTCTGGCCGTCACAGCTGGTGGCTGGTGCTATGAGCAGCCTGAGAGAGAGCCCTGCTCTGTGGCACCCAGCACCCCCAGACAGACATCGCAGGCAGGGCCTCCCCGGGTGTGTGTAGGAAGCGGCACCCTCTGACAGCTGGCGTTCGGCAATATGTGGGACACAACCTGCAAGAGAGAAGGGGCGGAGGGAGGAGGGCAACATCAGACGGCTCCTCGGGGGGTGAGAGCAGGCCAGCGGAGAGGCGAGCACACAGGCTAAGGCCGGAAGGACAGGTCGGGAGCCAGCGCAGTTGGTCACGCAGCGGGGGGTGGCAGGTCGATAAGAAGCAAAGATGGATGTGATCCGACCACTAACTGTACACAGGGGAAAGGAGAAGCCGAGATGACTCCTGGAGTCCTGGGTTGGTCGGTGAGGGGAATAGGCAGCGGAGTCTTCTGAAAGGAAGGGAACAGAATACCGTCACAGGAACCGAAGAAGGGGAAACGTCTGGAATGAAAATAACAACGGGCTGCATTACTTCTGTGCCGAGGAGTGAGGCTTTCAAGTACCGAAACATGGGCGCAGTGGTTTTTCTGTTTCCTGCAAAGCTGGGAGAAATCACTACAGGACACTTAAAATATTGGCTATAGTATAAAATAATCATCTTGTTATGTTCATGGCTAGGTTAGTGAAGAAGGGAGATATTTTCTGAGCCTGAAGCGAGGAGGCTTGAATCTGGAGAGGCTGTCCAGCCACTATAGATGGTCTTTTTCTGGAGACACCAGCCAACCCCTGGTAAACTAGAGCTCGGTTTCATAGACCCCCTGCTCAGGGATAAGTACAAACCCGGGGGCTTGAGTAGGCCCCAGATAAACGAGAGAACCTCAAATAAACCAAAGCCCATAAAGTACGGTACTTCAATAGGTACAACTGGGAGGCAAACAACTTGCCCTGTTGGAAGAAATGATCTTGCATCTGGAAAGACCTAAATAAAGGAAAAGTATCCAAAGAATTCCTAACTTAGAGCCCATACTCACAAGAGTTTGCGACTGAAGTGCATACTACTTGTATGTGTGTGTGTGTGTGGGGGGGGAGTTGAAAATATAGTATAAATAAGTCTCAAATGGGACAAGTTCCAGACATCTAGAAGATGCAAGTTTTGAGGAGTAAACTTTAAATTCAGGCCACAACAGATAAAATTCTATGGACTATGCGTTCACTATCAAACAATACAATTGACACAAGGAAATATGCCACCATGAGCAAGAATTAGTGGAAAGTACAAGGTGTAGAATATAATTCATAAAGATTAAGGGTGTCATAACTATCAGATGCTAGAATACAAACTAAATCTTTCAATTTATTTATTTTTTTTTGAGAGATTTTTGCTACAGGGTCCGTGTGCTTGCCAGAAAGACAGAGAGAGATAGAGAGACAGAAAGTGAGAAATCACTCCCCAGGGAGGATGGCCATGTCGCAATCCCTTCTCCTCCATTCTCCTCTCGGGATCTTGGGTACGCATGCACATGCGCCTGGCGTGAGTTCAAGCCATCGGGTCTGGTACTTGACCCACAGTCGACTACGTGAGAGTCCAGCGACATAGCCATTATGCCAACTGCTGGTCCCCAAACTAAATCTTTTATATGTTTTAAGAAGTAAAAGCAGATTTTGATGATGGCCTAGCTGTAGTAGTGTACACTGGAAACTGCACTTTGACAGGCTGAGGTCATGTGAGAGAGGCCCGTTTCATGCAGGCAGGATAGTATTGAGCTCACGGCCAGCGTGGGCGACAGGGTGTGAGCCTGTCTGGAAGTTCCAGGCACGACAGTGTGTGCCTGTGGTTCCAGCTCCTTGTGAGGCTGAGGCAGAGGGGTCATGACACAGGGAGACCCTAAAACAACACACGTCACACACACAAGTATGAGGGTACGACGTTATTAGAGAAGTGAATAAGCAGATACAAAACGGAGCAGTAAAACTAAATCTAAGAAACGCACCATCGAGTGGGGACTGGCAGAAACTGAACGATTGGGAAGTGGAAAAGCATGGAGAGCCATGGCGATACTGGAGACAGTGGGGGAGGGGGTGAGAAGTGGGGAGGGGGAGGGTGGAGGTCAAGGGAGAGAGGAGAGGAGCGGAACGCATAAAGGCCCCGAAATGGAAGGCACCTGCTGATTACAGTGAATACAGTAGCACCTGCGGCTGGGAAGGTTCGCGTGTACCCCGACGGGAAAGCTCATTGGGCATGCTGTAACAGTACACAGGGACCGATGTGAAGTATACATTAATTTGAAAAATAGCAAAAATCAGAGACTCACCAGAGGGAGTAAATAGCAGATTAAATTCAACTGAAGGAGACTAAGCAACTCGGAAGCCAGATCTGAATCATTTACATAGAATGTAAAAGGTAAAAGATTCAAAAAGTATGAAAGGGAAATAAAGAGATGAAAGAAAGAATGGGAGTGAGGCAATATTGTAAAAGTTCATTGAAATTCTTTCTGTAATTTAACATTCTAATACTCAAATTAAGAAATGTTAGTGAACATCAAGCAGAATAAAAAAACAAACAAACAAAAAAACAGTACTCGAGGCTCACCGCTGTGAGCTGAGAAACCCCAAAGACAGAGAGAACATCTAGAAACCGAGAGGCAGAGCAGGTCATCGGGATGTGATCGGTGTGATGGCTGACATTTCAACAAGGAGCCAGGCAACAGTGTAGCAGCATATTCTTCAAAAGACTGAAAGAAAGAATTCTCCAGCTACAGCTCTATGCCTAGAAAATCTATCTCCAAGAATGAGTATGAAAAAGACTTCTCCGACAAGCGGAAGTGGGGAGAGACACAACCCACAGATGTTTTTCTTTTATTTGCCAGCGGGCGTGTGTGTGTGTGTGTGTGTGTGTGTGTGTGCGTGTGTGTGTGTGTGTGGTACCTTCACCAAAGAGAGAAAGAGAGATGGGGCGGGGAATAAGGCCCCCACCAAAGGGTTGTGGACTTGCTGTAATCCCTTCTCCATTTCTCTATTTGGGTTGTGTGTTTTCAGGCTGTGTGGGCTGTGTTCAGGCCGTGTTCAGGCCGTGCGGGCTGTGTTCAGGCTGTGCTCAGGCTGTGTGTGTGTGCATGTCCAAAATTCCAAGAGGAAAATGAAGGAGAAAGGATTGCGGCATGGCCATCCCCCCTGTGCAGTGATTTCTCGCTTCCTGTTTCTTTTTCTCTCTCGATCTCTCCAGCAAGCACATGTGCTCTATGGCAAAAATCTCTCTAACAAAAAAAGTTCCCCCACACTGTTTGCTTGGCTGCAGATTTTAAGCCACCCCAGTCCCTGGAGCAATCTGCCCCCCACACTGCTTCTCTCTTGCAGCTGCATCTGTTCTCAGAGGTACTCTGGGCCTCCCAACACCCCTAGGAAAGCACCATGTCCCATCTCCACCCCAGTCTCAAGGCAAGACAACCCCAAGGCCGTCTGCCCCCAAATTACAGGTTGTAACCAAATCGAGTAGGAATACATGCGATGCACCTCGACTGACAGCCAAGTCCGGTCTGTGGTAGCTCCCTGGGCATTGCCTGCGGGGAACAAGCAGCAGCTTCCGCAACCTCTGCCCTGGCTGTGAGCCCCATCTTCCTGGCCTCTGTCGGGGCAGCGGCTGAAGGAGGTGCATGCTCATCACCCTTATGCATTGCATTTTGATTTATTTGGTGGTTGCATTTCGACTTTATAAACATTTATTGTAATCATTTATCTGTTTAGCACTTTTTGAGGGCCTGCTAACCAGGGCTCTAATGAAACGTAAGAACAGGGTCCTTGTCCTTGTGTTTACCAGGAGCTCAAGCTCACAGTCCGGAAGGCCAGGGGCTATGGGCTGGGCTGCGGAAGAACAAAATAGGACACAGTTAAGCTCACGCGTTGTGAGTGTGTTTGGGTGTGTGCGTGTTCTCGTGCATGCTGTCAGACTCTGCAGAAGCCGTGACGTCCATGTGGAACTCAGGGGGGTGAGCAGCAATGGGTGAAGAGGTCCCTGCAAAGACGACCGATGAGGCTGGAGCAAGCACAGACTCAGCCGAAGCTTTCCCTCCGAGGCTGGCCAGGCCAGAGTCTGGGAAGGTTCTCTAGTGAATTTCAGAATCTCGCCTTTGTATTCTGGACCGGCGAGATGAAAACGACCGACGGACCGTGTCTCAGCAGCACAGCGTCACTGCGTTTGCAGTCAAGACAAGTCACATAACTGCCCTGGCGAAGAGGAAGAACAGAGCAAGGCCGACCGAAAAAATGCATCTGCACCAGGTGCACCAGAGGGCCCAGGGCCAGCGACAGCCCTGGGAGAAGCAGCTGTTCACGAAGCACGGTGGGCGCCCGGAGCCCAAGAAAAGAGAAAGAAGTGAAAAGAAAAAAGATGCCGATGCGAAGGGGCTGGGTGAAGTCACAGCAGCACGGCCTTGCTGCTAGAGATATGGGTCTCATGGGCCTCATTCGATCTACTCTTAGTATGTCTACTTCCTTTCTTTTTTGTTGTAGAAAAAGTTATTACAAAAGGCCGATAGTTTGGCTTTGAATATTGACACATATCCCAGTGACACTGTAATAAAAACATCAGGCAATGCTGGGCATCCATAAAAATGTTTTCCTTAAAAGGATCTATATATCCTTCAAGCTTCGGAAATGCTAATCATCTGATTTTTTAGAAAAATAATTGTATTTATATGCCATAATACTAATAAATCATAACATTTGCTTTTACCTTTTTTTTTCAGTTTAAAATTCTTTTTATTATCAAGAATCCAGGCTCTTCTATCTTTGATCCACACTGTAATATAAATAATATAACATTCCATTAAATTAGCCTTTGTAAAATACTGCAGTATAGTTTTTTTTTTTAAGATGATGAAAAACGTGAACACATCAATGACTTCTTATCAGAGAAATTTCCTTTGCCTCTGAAAAAGCCTGGGTTTAATTTATGTGGCTCTGAGAGTAGAAAAGGAGGAGCGAACTGGCCACGTTCTTCTTCAAATAGCAGAACTAAGACTCTGAATGGCGGATTTTTCTCATAGTTGTCATACTGCCAAAAGTAACCTCAGAGAGCTGGTCCATGCGTTTGCGTCTGGACAGAGCACATCGCTGTCAGGTGAATAACTTGTGCTGGGTGTGTTTAAAAACCAGCTTGCCCCGACTGGAGCAGGTTCCACTTAGAAGTCCTTCCAGCTTTTCAAAAGGAGATTGCGCCCCTTTGAAATCCTCTTAAAGAAGAAATTCCATCTCTGTTTCATATTATACAATTGCATTAACTCTTATATTAGGATAAGAAGAAACACATTCTGTTCTTTAAACAATAGAAACGGGAAATGTCACTCTCACCAGTCTTTTCTTTTTTGAGAATTCTAATCCATTCATATCCTCAAAGGCATTTTCATTCTTTGGGGAAGATTTGAAGGCCAATTAATATTAGCCCTTTGGAAATAGCCTAAGATTCTTCCTTCCCATGCCTTAAAAACCACCC
>NW_006159826.1:1711223-1719534 GCF_000334495.1 Tupaia belangeri chinensis | reverse complement strand
AGTGACAGATGCTGTTTAAGAAGCTCGGAGCCTAAATGAACGGGGGCAAAATGTGCCGAGGAGGGCCATGCCGTTATCTGGCAGGAGGGCGTGTGCAGTCAGGGCCCCGCCTAGGTGCTCAGTAGTCTAACCCGGAATGAAGAAGTCTTGGCGCCCGGACACTGCCTTGCTGCCAGGAGCACTGGGTAGCCACTGCGGGGTGGGGTGCCAAGGAGGAAGCAGTGCTGGTTTGACGTTGGGGTAAAAAGTGCTTGCTAAATCAGTCCTGATGTCTGGGGAGCGAAGGCTGAGGTCTGCACATGGGCTCTCGGTTACCGTTACAAGAATGCGTTTGAGTTGGAAAGCTGGTTTGGAGTGGAAAGCCCAGAGGACGATGGCTCTGGAGGCACAGCTGCACTGGCGGTGACGCCTTGGGTCTGCTTTCCAGTGAGAGCTTTCTGTGTTTCACACCTTTTCAGCATGCTCCGCATTTTCATTGCAGTTTCTAGAAGTATTTCTAGAAGTATTGGCACTGGGCAGCTAGGGGCAAGGCAAGCTATTGCCAATATCTTCTCTTCTCTGTACTGTAAAAATATGCACGATTGTACATAATCGTGCATTATAGAAATACACAAAATGCCAGAACTTATTTTTTGATAAATGATTTCAGCCTTATTGTAACAAGATGCGCTGGCATGATCCCAAGTCTCAGAAGGGCTCCAGGGAGGGACTCCTGTACCTGATAAAATGTTGCATATAAATATTTAACTTTGCAGAGAGCCATACGCTCACTGGAGAGAGACAGAGAGGGAAAGTAAGAAAGAATGGGATGGTAACATCGCAATGCCTTCTCCTCCATCTCGCCCTCCTTTCAGGGTTTTGGGCACTCATGCACACAGCCCTGGCATGTTTCCCAAGTCACTGGGTCCAGGACCTGAACTGCACAGTTACGTGGGATCCAGCTGCCTTAACCACCACGCCACAGGCTGGCCCTGGAGAGAAACTTAGGTGGAAGGCTTACTGCTATGGTGACTGGGCTCCGGAGCTCTGGAAGCCAGTGCCTTTCACGTAACCTGCGGGTCACGACTCTGTTTACCACCGACTGCTTCCTGACGCGCTTCCTTCCATACCCTGGAGGTGTGCTGTGCGCGGCAGTAGCACAATTCCATTGCTTTATTCATCTTGCACTTTTTTTTTTGAGAGAGAGATTTTTGCTATAGGGTGTGTGTACTTGCAGGAGAGGCAGAGAAAAGACCGAGAGAAGAGAAAGTGAGAAATCACCCCTCGGGGGAAGCCCACACTGCAACCACTTCTCCAGGCGGCAGTCTGTGATGACGCCCCCAGTGCTCCCGGTCAGGCCTTGTCTTCTCCCCACACCTTTCTCACCCTTCTGAGAGCCCCAAGGGAGGGGTGGCTCCAAGTTGCTCTTGCAACCCCAGCACCAAGCACAGCACCCAGCGTGCAGTCCACCATCTGTGACGTGTGGGAAACCAGCGGCCGGACCCCATCTGCAGAACCGCTTACGAGCATGGAGCACTCCCCCGAGAAGGGTCGTGGTTGAAGAAATGATTTACACCTGCGTGATGTGACAGGCTACAAATACTAAAATGTTTATTTTTGGAAACTTTGGTGACATGAGAAAATTCGCATGATGTGGAGTTAAAAACAGGGAGGTGCAGAGCTTATACAGAGTTACCTTCCTCATCCTCACAGACTGTGCCCTGGGATCCATTAGCTCAGACAGACGTCACGGCAACCGTGTGTGCGTGTGTGCATGTGTGTGCATGTGCACATATGTGCATGATGTGGGGTTAAAAACAGGGAGGTGCAGAGCTTATACAGAGTTACCCTCCTCGTCCTCGCAGACTGTGCCCTGTGATCCATTAGCTCAGACAGATGTCATGGCAACTGTGTGTGCATGTGTGTATGTGTGCACGTGTGTGCGTGTGTGTGCATGTGTGTGCGTGTGATGTGGTGTTAAAAACAGGGAGGTACAGAGCTTAGATACAGAGTTACCTTCCTTATCCTCGCAGACCGTGCCCTGTGATTCATTAGCTCAGACAGATGTCACGGCAAGCGTGTGTGCGTGTGTGCACGTGTGTGTGTGAATGTGCATGTGTGTGTGAATGTGCGTGTGTGCGTGTGATGTGGTGTTAAAAACAGGGAGGTGCAGAGCTTATACAGAGTTATTTTTCTCATCCTCACTTCCTCATCCTCGCAGACCGTGCCCTGTGATTCATTAGCTCAGACAGATGTCACGGCAAGCGTGTGTGCGTGTGTGCACGTGTGTGTGTGAATGTGCATGTGTGTGTGCACATGTGTGTGTGCACATGTGTGCGTGTGTGCACGTGTGTGCATGTGATGTGGTGTTAAAAACAGGGAGGTGCAGAGTTCAGATACAGAGCTGTCTTACTTCTCCTCACAGACTGTGCCCTGTGATTCATGAACTCAGACATTCACAGCAACTGTGTGTGTGCGTGTGTGCGCGGACACACATCTGTGTGTGTGCACACATGTGTGTGTGCCTGTTTGTGTGCGTGTGTGAGCGTGCATGTGTATAAAACAGAGCCCATCCCCGTGGAGCCTGTACCATAGACAGACTAGACAGAACACGGAATGTGTGAGCTGCGCGGTTCCCGGAGTAGCCGGCTCGCGGGTGCTGTGCTGCTGTAACCAGTTCCTCAGACGTGCTCGTTTAGCAACAGCAGAGTTTTATTTCTCAATTTAAGTCTGGAAAGTCCAGGGTGACAAGCTGGGTCTGTCCAGTGAGGGCCTTCTTGTTGTGCCCACATGTGGCAGGCGGGCAGAAGACTGGAGGGCTTCGCGGTGCAGAGCCCTCCACTGAGGGCACTGCACTCGCCCCGAAGGTCCTACCTTTCACTGCCACTGCGCCGGGGATGGTGTTTCAACGTGAATGTCGGAGGGACACAAGCGTCCAAACCACTGCACACGGATCTCGGGATTCTTAGGAGGCTTGCACGGACATCGAACGAAGGCTAGAGGGTGTGAGAAGACAAAGACCATTCTGGAAGGAAAAGGAAGCTGATGGGCACTGCAGCCAGTGAGGCTGGTGGCTGGTGTGCTGCGCTGAGAAGGGGCCGAGAGTCGAGGGAAGCGGGGGGCAGGAAGCCAGCAGAGCAGGCCCGGCAGGGCACGGTGAGGCCCGGGTGTGACTCTCCATGGGGATGGTCTGAACAGGGGAGTGGCATGACCCAGCTCCAGGTAGGAGAGAACCGTCCTAGCTGCTGTTCCAGAAAAGACGGACCGGGGCCGAGATACTGTACTCTGTGTGTGTCCGTGTCTGTGTGTGTTTGTGTGTCTGTCTGTGTGCATGTGACTTGTATGTCTGTCTGCACATGCACCACTGCCTGCCCTGTGACTCAGGCAAGTAGTGAGGAGGACCCCGCTCTCCTCGCCCATGCCACACGTGGTGCAGCGAGTGGGTGTACTCGGCCAGTAGCAGGGAGAGGACAAGGAAGTGCAGAGACAGCCCACGTCTTCAGAAGGGCCAGGGTATCAGGAACCTCTTTAGTTACAGGAGAGCTACACTGACACTTCTTGAAACAGGAAGTTCTACATTTTTTATGAAGACCAAGTTGTAAGGGAGGGTTCGAGGAGAGCCCGTCCTAGGATCCAAACCACCCCAAGCACAGGAAGTGGTTCAGAGGGCTTGTCCTGTCATGTGGTCCGTTTTGCATACGGCCTTCCCTGAGCTTCCGCAGCAGGCTGTAGGCAGTGTAGACGGCTGCTGGGTATCCTCAGGCCTGGCGTGCAGTGGGCATGTGTGTGTTGTCTTCACAGATGTGGCCTTGTGGCCAAGGGGACAGAGAAAGGAAAGCCCCGACTGCCCTCCGTGTGGTCTGACAGCTGAGCTGCATGCTTTTCCTGGACTGCAGCAAATTGCACCTGATACCCTTCTATGGCCCTAAGATTGTCGAGTTATTCTTCACTTCTCTCTCTGCGCAACCACACGTATAAGCAGTGAACATCCTGACTTAGCTGATAAAGAGGCCCAGAAGGACCGAGTCTTCCAAAAGGAGGCTGATTTGCACTCAGGCCTTTTGCTCTGCCCTCTGCCCTTCAGTGGAGGGCCGGCGCTGATAGAATGCGGGGCACGTGCCTGGCTGAGTGCTAGCTTCAGGGCAGTTGCGGCCCCAGCTCTTCTTGCCTCCGTGTCCTTGGTTTTCTGGGGGCACTGCTCCCACCACGCCGGGGAGGCTCTCTTCACCAAGGCCGATGTGGGCCACTGGCAGGAGGGCGTGCAGGTGGCACTGAGGTGACAAGGTCACACGCTCCACCCTTCACTAGAAATCGGTATGAAGTGTGGGATCCCACCTGTGATTTTGAGCAAGACCCCCAATTTGATTTTGGTTTCTGGGGCCAGACTGACCTGAACTGCACGAGTGGCCATACTGGGGGACACCTGTCCCTCTGACTGCCCTCCTGCAGTGGACTAGCTGCAGCCTCGGCCTGCACACCCTCGCCAGCCGTATTTTCTGGAAGTCTCGTTTTCGGAAAGCAGAGATGTCAGACCTGGGCGGCTGTCTTGCCGCAGGAGAGTGGTGCTGAAGAGGACAGCTCCCTGCGGCCCTGGGGCAGTCCCAGCAGCAGAAGCTGGGAGGGCGCTTCACTGCAGGTCAGGTCCAGGGGAGAAGGCTCAGCGCGCCTCTGACCCGCTACCTACCCTGTGAAGACACCCCAACACGCGGCACCCTCTGCAAGGCCACGCCCGCATCGCTGCTGTGCGGAGCCCACCTGGCAGGCTCTGCATTTTGCCTCCGTGCAGCTTTTCCTGAATTTCTTTGTGATGCGTGCTTGGCTTGTGGGCAGAAAGGGCAGGGTGGGCTTCAAAAGAACTCTGGAACTCCAGTGTCAGTGCAGAACCAGGGGAAGCAGTGGGGGAGGAGCTGGGTTCGGAAAGCGGAGAACCATCTGGAGGAGCTCAAGCGCGTTCTCTGCCCCCCCCGAGCCTGACCGCTCATCCATAAGCTGAGGACGAGCTCGCCCTGACTTTGCAGGGTTGAGGGTAACACCGTTCACCCTCCATGGCCAAGTTTTCCATCTGCGGTCAACCGTCAACCGGCTGAAGTATTTGAAAAGACAATCGGCTGCACCAGAACCGAGCACGGGCACGAGCACGGGCACAAGCACGTTCTGTTACCGCCATGCCCAGGCACTAGACCACACGGCGCAGCCGCGCCTGCAGCACTGACGTCGCCGGGTGCTCGGGCCATGCAGAGAGGGTTACAGGAGGCGGAGGACTCCCAGGTTATGTGCGACTACCGTGCTACGTCAGGTAGGAGGCCCGGCCACTGCGGATCTGGTGTCTGGGAGGCCCTGGAGGCACAGAGGGGGCTGAGCACCCCGGGCCCAGTGTGGCTGGCCCGTGGCCCGTGCCCTGTCCCATGAGCTCCTGAGGACGCGCATTAACGGGCTGTGTGTCCACAGCTGCAGCGCCGGTTCACGCTCGGTGGAGGTGACGCCCCCTCTGTGTGTGCCTTTGGTGTTCCTGGTCAGAGCGCCTGCCCTGCTTCCACGCCTCTGTGGCAGGACTGAGAGGTCTGGAGCTCTGGGTGCTCCGGAGAGACCCAGCCCCACTCCCTTGATGCCCGGAGCCTCAGCACCGTCCAGCTTACAGGCTATATGGCCCAACTCGAAGGAGCTCTGGCGGAGGAGGGGCCAGCCCGAGGCCGTGTGATGAAGCCCAGGCTGGATGTCCAGGAGAAGCCGGGGCTGGTCCCTTAGGCTGTGGGCAGGACCTGTCCAGGCTGGGCGTCCAGTAGGTGCCGAGGCTGGTCCCTCAGGCTGTGCGCAGGACCTGTCCAGGCCTCTGTCCAGCCCCTGGGGCCGCCAGCCATTGTCGGTGTCCCCTGGGCCATGGACACGCCACCTCATGTCTGTACGTGGCTTCTCGTGAGGACACCGGTCATGGTAATTGGGGCCTGCCCTGCTCCCACGCCCTGGTCCGGGCTGAGTGCATCTGCAGAGACCTGCTTCCAGGCAGGTCACAACCTGAGCTGGGGCCTCCACTCGCAGGATTCAGCCCCCGTGGCTGGTGTCTCTGCCCAGGATTACTGCTCTGCATTCTTCCTTTCGGCCTGCTGCCTGGAAGCCTGGATCCAGCCCTTCCTCTCCTGGAGCTGCCCTGCCCACCCCTCCTGCCTTAGGGAGCAGCCCAGGACCTGGCTGTAGGGGTCAGGCCACAGCTGGTGCAAGAGTACAGAGGTCTCTTTCCCCCCCACAGCCCTCGGACCTGCAGCCATGCCTGGTTCCCTCATGACACCAAGCCCTAAACAGGATGTTTTGCCTCAAGGCCATCCTGGCCCTCTGGAAGAAGGAGACGAGTGGGAGACCCTCTCTGCCATACACACAGACCCCGAGATTCCCGACCGCTGCAGACCCAACCTGCCCCGAGGCCCGGGGGCAGAACGCACGCTGCTCTCCAGGCTGGGGTCTGCAGGCGAGGCCGAGCTGGCACCTATGGCCGCGCCCCTTGGTTCCGCTCTGCCGCAGCCAGGCTCCTCTGCCAGGCACTGCTCACTCCCTCCCGCACTGGGGCTCTGTCCCGACGTGACCTCGTGACGCTCCCACAGAGCAGCCGGGCTCTCACCTGCCCCCGTCTGTGCGTCTCTTCCGTCCGGCTCCAGGGTCAGTGGAAACCGCCCACACCACCGAGGGCCACCCTGTCTCATCCTCCTTCACAGGGACAGACAGCCCGGAAGGTCATAGACGTCTCAGGAAACCAGAGCTCTCGGGTGGAGAAGCGTCCAGGTAAGCAACCATGACAGCGAGGCTCGCCCTGGCTCTCCACCCCGGACCCCGCAGCCTGGCAGCTGCCACCGGGTGCCCTGCTGCTGTGACTCAGCCCCCGCCCCCTGGAGTGTGCACAGTGTGGGCATGCACTTTGTGACTGCTCAGCACGCTTCCTGAGGACAGTTGCACGGCCCCGTGACCAAGTCGGCCACAGCCCAGAGGAGGCCTGCGGGCCCCACCTGCTGTCAGTGCCTCCAGGGCCTGTGTCTCAGCGGAAGCCAGGAGAGCTGAGGCCTGTCTCAGGGCTCTCGAGAAGAGCCGCGAGACGGTGAAGGGTGGCCAGGGCACCCTGGAGGACTGCCCAGAGGAGCCGTCTTTGAGAAGTCCAATGAGCAGAGGATTGTGGCAGGAGGTTTGAATAGAGGTGACCAGTAGCAGGCGTGGGGGCTGGGCAGACTGTTTCCAGCACCATTCATCCGTCAGGATGTCCCCACCACAGCCCCGGGCATGTGGTCCGACGTCACAGTGGCCTTTTTTTTTCCTGCCTCCCTCCCCCCGGCCCCGGGCATGTGGACAGACGGCACAGTGGCCTGGCATCCTCACCACGGCCCCGGGCGTGTGGACAGACGGCACAGTGTCCTGAGTCCTTACCACGGCCCCGGGCATGTGGACAGACGGCACAGTGTCCTGAGTCCTTACCACGAACCTGGGTGTGTGGACAGACGGCACAGTGTCCTGGCGTCCTACCACGGCCCCGGGCATGTGGACAGATGGCACAGTGTCCTGGGTCCTCACCACGGCCCCGGGTGTGTGGACAGACAGCACAGTGTCCTGGGTCCTCACCACAACCCCGGGCGTGTGGACAGACGACACAGTGGTGTCCTGAGTCCTCACCACGGCCCCGGGCGTGTGGACAGATGGCACAGTGGTCCGGCCTCGCAGGCATCATGTTCTTGTGAGAGAGACCACGGACAAGCTGGTAAGAAACCAGGAAAGAGAATTGGGGCGCTGGGGGACAAAGAGCCCGGGACCAGGGCACTGGAGTGGGGGTCCTCTGAGACGGCCAGTCAGGCGGGTCAGCTGAGGAGACCCCAAGGACACGGGGAAGAGCCAGGGCTGGAGCCCAAAGGGAAGGGAGCCGGCTGAGCAGGGGCTGGGCCTGTGAAGTCTTACGGCCGAGGGGAAGGATGCGGCCTCTCCTCTAAGCGCCTGGGACACTGCCATGGTGTTGCTCGGGCACAGTGGCATGTGGTCCCACCGTGTTTTGTTTGTTGTTGCTTTTGATTTGGGTTGTGTGTGTGTGTGTGTGTGTGCGTGTGTGTGTGCGTGTGTGTGTGTGTGGCGTTTAGTTTGTTTTGCTTTTCCTTTTTTCGTTTTTTGCCATAGGGTGCGTGTGCTGGCTGGAGAGAAGAAAAGTGAGAAATCACCCCCGGGGAATGGCCACACTGCAATCCCTTCTCCTGAACCCTTTCAGGATTTTGAGCACACACATACACACGTCCGGTATGATTTTCTTTTCTTTTCTTTTTTTTTTTTTTTTTTTGAGGGGTTTTTGCTATAGGCAACGGTCGCTTGAGAT